>NC_058413.1:4493090-4510393 GCF_002201575.2 Neomonachus schauinslandi | reverse complement strand
CACACACACACACACACACACACACACACACACACACACACACACACACACACACCCCCTTTCTTTTGTTGCTTAATTACACAAGGAAAGCAGTCTGATGATGGGGGAATCCAGCCCAGCTGCCCTCAGGAGGGAACTGGCCTTTCTAGGGGCAGGGAAACCATAGGAAACACTTATTTAAGGGTTACCCATTCGTCAAATTGAGAAGGGGAGCAAGACACTCACAAGTCCACCTGAAGACCTGACACAGGAAATCTTTCCCACGGTCTCCCTTTCGCTTAGGGCCTTCCGCTTTTAAGGCACTGGGTTTTGAAGACTTGCACGGTCAGTAAAACTAAAGATGGGGCGGACTACGCACTTCCAACACAGGGAGGCAAATACAGGCTACCAAACCGGCTGATGACACAGTTACCCACAGTGACAAAAACTGTTTCCAGAAGCACAGTATCTCCGTTAGTGCGTTACACATGCGTCAGCTACGAATGGTTAACCTCTCCAAAACTCGACCACTTTCCTCTCTGCACAAAAGCAGCTCTGCTAAAAGGAAATGCCCCTAAGTCCCAGGTCTTGGGTCACTCCCCGAGGAAACGTGCCACTTGCATGTCCAATGTGTGAAGTCACAACCCCACTAATCCCTTCAAGAGCTCAACCATATTCTCGTCCCTCAGTCAACACAGGCAGATGCAAAAACTTTTGGGGAGGGGGAGCACTTTATCAAAACATTCCCAAAGTCAGGACCTGCCAGGAAGTAGTTACACTTCACGTGGTGGAGACCTGCTGTTCTATAAAAAGAAAAACACCAAACCCTCAATGGAAGGAAAACTTCTGAGTTTTGTAGAGCAAATTTGCATCCTGAACTACAATCAGGATCGACAGCTAATTTTCATTTGGTTTTTCATCGGAAGAGCTCGTTTTCCTTCACGACGGCTCTAGCGGAATTACTTTCTGGAGTTGGCGCTGGACCCAAACAAGCTGATGATGTCAGTCATTGCTTGTTTCAGGTGCTTCCCAAAGCGATGCGAGTCCTTTCGTGTGAAGACAAAAAGCGAAAACGCACGTTACAACATGGAAACCCCCACGCTTCAAGCCTTTACACTTGGAACCTGACTCAAAGAACAAAAGTTCCTTTTTTGCCAGTTCTCTGGGCTCTGGCTGAATGGCTTAATCACTAAGTTACACATTCTGGAGAAACGCTGCGGGTTCAAAGAGATAACAGTTTCTAAGTTCACATGAGTGTCGTCTTGATGCAAGGCTTCCCCTAACATCAATGCATCACATAAAGCACAATAAATAAGTGAATTCCAATCCTCTCTGCTAACGGTGAACTTGGCCGTGCTTTCAGGGGATACACAACGTGGAAAGGCAGAATAGAAACAAGGATTCAGGGTGCCATGCTAGGAAGGAAGTCACGTTTTCCACTCCCACAGAACATTGCAGGCCCTGCGTCATCTTATATGCGTTCTCCTTAGCATGTGCGCGCTGACCTCCATCCACCCTCCAATATCAGAGTCTGAGAATTATATAAGCACTCCCACGTGAAGATTTAAGACCATCGCTATAGGCAAAGACAAACGTTTGCAACCAAATAAGATCATTTCTTTAAAATGAGGTTAAAGAGGGGCGCCTGGTTGGCTCAGTCGGTTAAGCATCTGTCTTCGGCTCAGGTCATGATCTCAGGGTCCTGGGATTGAGTCCCATGTCATGCTCCCTCCTCAGAAGGGAGTCTGCTTCTCCCTCTCCCTCTGCCCCTCCCTGCCCCCCGTTCATGCTCGATCTCTCTCTCAAATAATAAAATCTTAAAAAAAAAAAAAAAATTAGGTGAAAGAATTTAAAAACTCATTTATTGAAAATGTCCAAACTGAGTAAAAGCATATAGTCAAACTTCTATTTTCTGTCAAATTAAGGAAAAACATGTCTGTCAAATGAAAACGGAAACAGTAAAAATACTCCATCTTTAGGAAAGGGGGCTTCATTTTGTACTTACGGTCTCAGGGCTGGAGAACTTGGAAGATATATGGAAACTGATGAGGTTCTCTCCCACGAGGATGTATGACACGCCATAACCATCGTCGGCGACCTACAGAACCAGGTAAGATGAAGTTTAACCTCGGGGAACGAGAGGATGTGGAAAGGGGACTCTCTCACATTTTACAGACAAGACAGTGTAAACACCTGCATTAATCATCTGCAGAATTCCTCAGGGTGGGTGGGGGTTAACCAACAAGGAAACGAGGAGTGCTCAGAGTCCACGAAGACCCACAGTGGAGGTGGACGGGCACGTCCAGTCCCCAGATATACAGCTCCGTGTATATCTACACTCAGACACTTACTGGCCCGAAGCCCCCTCCACTGGACACATATTCCGGATTCCTCTCCAAATCAAACAGCTCCACCTGCTGCTGAGGAGTCTGGCTGGTCGATAATCTCCACGGCTCAGATAAAACCTATTGAGTAGAACAAGGAGATTCTCTAATGACACTTTTCCCACTGCTGTCCTCTTCTGTCCCTGCTCAGCCCCGGTGGGAGACAGGGAGAGGCTCGCTGGGTCTCCGGGCTGTCTCAGACGCCGGAGGTCTGCGTCCCTGATGGCCTCGCTGGCTCGGGCCAGTACGTGCGCAGAGAGGGCATCTGGCCTGAAGGGGCCAACGCCAGCAGAAAAAAGGGGGCAGATACACGAACTAAGATTCAGAAAGGGGGCCGTGCCCTGCTGGAGCTAATCTTTAGGAAATTTTCAAGCTGCTTGTTCAACACAGCATTATTTAAAGTTAAATTCCATACCTTAAAATTAAATAAACTGTATTAAAAACAAGAGTGATAAACACTCAAGGGCTCATCACTTCCTAATTACTCGAGTACACCTTACAATGACCCAAGCTTGAGGTCATTTGCGTCGAGGAGGTCAGGAGGATACGTCTGACACACAGCATTCCTGGGGGACTGAAGGGGCACAGCACTAAAAGCACAGCTCAGATTTGATACCGTGATGACAGCTGAGCCCGAAGACCCACTGGCGAGGCTGCCCTGACTCACTCTCAGCTTAGCCAAGAAACCTGGGCGAGCTGCCACTATAGCTGCAGGGACTTACTTCCTTCAGGAAAGGGGAATCCACGGCCAGGTATTTGGACACCACGTAAAGACAGAAGAGATGGCGGTCGATCCCAGAGCCAGTCATTGCGAGTCGGTACAGATGCTGGTGCTTCTCAGATGCGATCTGGAACAACCTGAGCCTCTGCTCAACCTGAGCAACAAAGGGTGGGAGAGTCACGTCATGCAGGATGGACCACATGAGCCTTCTCTGCAGGGGCCTGATGGCACCATTAAAGCAGGCGACTGGGGGGTCTCCGGGAGAGAGTGCCAGAGCGGAAGCCCCCCCGAGCAGCTGCCCCCTCCCCAGATCATGCTGCCGACGGGGCAACCCGAGGGAAAACCCGAGCCCCGAGCCTGTGGGGGGAGCTTGGGTGTGGGCAGTGGGCTCCGTTGACCCCGAATAGAAGGTTCCATGGCACGGTTCCAGGCTCCTCACCCACACACCAACTCCCATGCCTCCCCATGCCATGTGAGATTCTAGTGCAGACTCCTAGGGAGTCCAAGCTGATTCGCAGACATTACAGAACCGACGCAAGTGTTAACCTCTCTGTGTGTGTCCCGACCCCGTTTAGCTCCCTTGAAAAGAGACGGGGAGAGAAGCTGAATTCGGCACCCCCGGAGAAGGTGTGCACAGGACCTCCTCAGCCTGGAGCCAGCTTACCGTCTGGGTGGGGTCCACCATGGCGAGCACAAAGTTGCACGACTCAGCGGTACAGGAACGCACGGTCTCCGTCCTCCCCTCTCGGAAGAGCCGGGTCATGGAAGCCTCGTACGTGAGGCAAAATTTGCCCATGTCCTGGGAGAGGAAAAGTATTTTAATACAAGGCAGGGCCCGCTGATAGACTCTAATGCACAAGAAGGGATGGGTTACGGTCAGCTTTAGCTTTTAGTCCTCATCAGTCTTCACACGGGGTTGTGCAACAGGCAGACGGAGACATCATTAGCTTTGGAAAGGCCCGGGGGTAGGTGGGAGGGGTCAGTTTCTGGGTAGCCCAGGTCCTATTTCCAGATGCAACTGATGCACAATTTCCTGAGCTTCACACACCTACTCGAGTGCAGACACACTTATGGAAGGGATACGTGACAAGATGGGCATGCAACATTTGGAAATTATTCAAAGACACAAGGTGTTGGCAGGAAATATTCCATCATGTTTGGATGACAATGAGGATGACCCAGGAGAGAAGGGACAGGTGAGGAGCAATGTCGCCCAGCAGGAGGGCAGGTGGCCAGCTGCCCCACCGGACAGGAGCAGAGGGGGGCGGCTGTGGGGAAGCGGGGGTACGGTTAGGAGGTCTCTTTGGAACGCTCTCGTTTTCTCCATGAACCAAGAAGAAGGCTTGGCCTGCTGAGGCTGGGGAAGCAGGGAGAGGCCGGGAGTCAGAGTGAAGGCGTGGGGAACCAGCACAGAGGGGCATAGAGGGGGCTGCCCGGGGGCCCGCCAGAGTCAGCACTCAGTAACTGGAAGTGGAAGAGGCAGGCCCTTGGGGTTTGTCTCCAGCCACACCGGCCTCTTGGGTGCAGGGCTGAGGAGCCCATGCCCAGTGTGGGGGAAAGGGGAGGGCAAGATGGGCAGAGGCCCCGTGGGGTCCGGGGACTAGAAGCGGGACAGGATGACAGAAGAGGTAGCACCTGAGGCTGAGCCCCTGTAGGTGACAGGAGGAAAGCTCAGCAGGGGCTCCAGGGAGAAGCAGCAGGTGGTGCAGGACAGGGTCCGAGGAGCACACAGCGTCCCGCCACATGCGCTATGGGAGGAAATCACCTGCCAACTGACCCCAGCCGCCGGGCCAGCTCCAAGACACCCAGGTTCCCAGTCTGGACGGGAAAGTGGCCCACAGCAGTCTGTGGACCCCAATTCTTCCTGACCAGACAACGCCTCTCAGCGTCCAGGCCCTGCTGACCCCAAGGGCACAGAGGACACCCTGTCACCAGCCGATACGGTGAAGCAAAACCCAGTGCCAGAGTCAAGGCTGAAGTTCCCGGTGAGCGGGCCATGCCTGGGAGTGGCCTTCGGGGCTCTGTCCCTCCCCCAGTCCTGCCTGTGAAGTGACGAGGTGAGCAGGCCACGGGGTGAGGAACACAGGCCCGGAGGTCTCTGACGAGCCACCGCTGACTGCCATCCACGCGCGGCACCCCCGACGGAAGCCTTCCACGCTGCCCCCGACGCCCGGCACAAGGAACCACCAACTCACCACACTTCTTCCACACACCAGTCATTACTTTTCCCTTGGGTGGGCTCCAAGAGGGGCTCTAACTCCTCATTCTATTCTATGTAGAGTGAGAATAAGAATAGAACAGGTAAGCAGGGGGGTCCAGGTGATTCGTCAAATATGCCTTTCAGAGAACTTCCTACCAGCTGTCGCCGGCGGGCAGGTTCAAAGGGGCGCATGACAAGGCAATGGGGGGGGCAGGAAGAGAAGGAGCTATAAGAGAAAAGTAGAAATCTGGCGTTTTAGGCATTCAATAAACGTTAGCTTGGGATACATAATACACTGATTTATGCGAGGTCCACTTTCCAACACCAAACTTTAATTGTGTCAGTGGTCAGCACAGTCATGCATTGATACCCATAATTTTGCAAACGATCGTCTAAAAACCTCTTGGCTAATGCACTGCATATTAGTGTGCTCAGCCCCGCCCCGCCCCCGTGAGAGCCAAGCCGGGTTGCACCTGCAGCCCCACTTCACCTGCCGCAACCAGCCGCCATCGGGAGAACACCTCCAGTTTCTAATGAGCCGGATCAAAAGACATGGTCGGTGGAGATATGGACAGGAAAAGGTGTGAGAATACAAACCAGTCACACCCTGGGATTGCGGCCCCGGGGCTCGGGGCTCAGGGGGGTGGCATGTGGAATTTTTCACCTCTAGTTTCTAAATGAAAAGTAAACATGGCCCCAAAGCAGAAAGCAAATAGCTGTAGACTAAAATTACGATCCCCGCCAAGTGTCTTCATTCAGTCAGTCACCACTTATTTACAAATGCCTATTCCTCTGTGGCTAGCACGTTCCTGGCACTGGGGACCGATCACGTCCCTGCCCTCAAGGGGCAAATGTTCTAATGGGAGAAATGGGGTTACAGAATATTACACAGTGATAGGTGCACTGAACAGAAACAAGGTAGGGTGACAGAAGAGTGAGGGGGTGGGAGCAATTTTAAATAGGAGACAGGGGCACTTGAGCAGAGACCTGAGCAACCACGCCTCGATCTGGGAAACAGCAACCACCAATGGAGAGCAAGTGCAAAGGCCCTGAGGTAGGTATGAGCCTGACATATTTGAGCACAGCAAAAAGGCCAGTGTGGCAAAAGCTGAGTGAATGAGACCGGATGTGTTATGAGAGAAGGTTGGAAGGGCAGACAGGGATCAGACCAACGGTCACTAACCTTCGTAACATGTTAACTTGGAAGGGAAAAATAGATATATTTTAATGTCTACTAACCTCAAACTCAAATACAGCTTTTAGAGGCACAGCCAACAAACAAACCACAGTAACCGCCAACAGTGCGGTGACTTTGAAGAGAAAATCATAGCTATCTGCACAACAAATTATGGTTGTTGCAGATGTCCCAAGATACCATCTATGCTTATCATGACTTCAAAATTACAGTAGTCATTAGCTCTGCCACCATAAATTTAGTGCATAATTACACTCACTGCGCCACTCATTTACATTTAATATTTTGACGTGCATTTTTACTAACTGATTACCTTTGTAATATCTATGTATTTCCTTTAATGCTTTATAAATGTTATTCTGAGATGGGCTCCCCAAGGCTTTCCCAAACTGCCTATAGGGTCCAGGGCACAGAGAAGGGTCAGAAGCCTGGAAGAGACCCCCAGGACATGCAGGACATCTGGATTTATGCAGAGCCAAGGGTAGGTCCTGCAGCTCTGAGCTGAGCAGAGAAGGGTCGAAGCCACAATTCCACAGAGCCACGTCCCTAACGCAGTTGGTGCTCAACCGAGCCTGCACGCAAGAACTTCTGAACGGAAAGATCTGCCTCACATTTTTAATAATAGGTCATCTCAATACACTGACCCTTCTTAATAGGTTGAGTGCTCCGTGAAGAACTGACATGGGTGGGGGGAGGAAGCAGGGTGGAGAATAAAATCCTGATTATTTCCAGCCTGAGGGTAAGGAACAGCTATAAGTCCTGAAAACAAGTGATCTGTAACTTTGAAAAAGTAACTTAGGGTTTCTTAAAAAGCAATCGTAATGCACCTTGTGCAAAAAACGTGAACAAAGAACAGTGTAAGAAAATAAAGATCAACCTTCACAGCCCCTTGCTGTATTCTTCATCAACTCCTACTAGATTTTGCACAGTTTGATAAAGCAAGAGCTAGGACACGTGTTCCGTAACATAACAGGCAGGTAGCAAATATCACAGTTTTGAGGGCCAGGTAGGCGGTCTCTGTGGCACCTGGCCAGTCCACTCAAAACACCTGTGAACAGGCCCTCCACACCGAGTGTGACTGAATGCTAACAATACGCTGAACTTACACTTGATATTCACACGTCATGAAATAGCATTCTTTTTGTTTGTTTGTTTTTCAATTATTGAAAACACAGTACCATTCTAAGCTCAAGGGCCATGTGAAAACAGGTGAAGGGCGGGATGTGGCCCGTAGGCAGTTTGCAGATCACCGTAGTAAAAACTCAAAAGTTTCACGTGGTGTCTGATGGCCAAATGTTCTCACAGAACACGCTACACATACATTTAACCATCACACACAGTCTGTTGTGCAAAAATACAATTTAACACGTTTCATGCTGATAACCTTTTCGACTGATTCAAACTTTTACCAAGAGGTATGTTTCAGCTCATCTTTGTGAACCTGTCCATAAAGGATACAATTCTCAAGGAAGAATTTGCCTGGGAAATGGGTATACTTTCAGGACACACATTTCCTGCTGTATGAGCCCAGTGGCCGCACGCACACTTCCCTAAGTTCCCCTGTACAAACACGGAATTGAAAGAAGACCTTTGCAAATCACAGAGGCAAAAATGCAGACTTTCTTACGTTGCACTTACCGGATTCCTAGCAAGATTAAATTTTCCACGTACATTCCCTAACAATTTGTAGTTTTCTGCTCTCGTGAATCACCAACGTCTGCTCTGACTCCATTTTCCTACTGGGCTGTTTATGTGCTTCCCAAAAGGAACCACTTAGCCAATTTTTCCAACCCCATTCACTAATCGACTCATCCCCTCCCAGTGATGTTAAATCCCGCCTTTATCCCAGAGAACGGCCCAGTGCTGCACCTTGCTCATTACTAGACTCTTCCAATTTCTACATTTTAGGCTTTGGAAGAACAAGGGCCCACCTTGTTACTTTTATTTTTCAGAATGTTACTGGTTATTCTCAAACGCCACCTCTTCCAAATGAACTTGAGGATCAGTCGCTTGAGCTCCCTTCCCAAAATCATCTCCGGACCTCAGACTGTGTCCACACTGGACGTGTGAACTGGGCACACTCGCCTCTGTGGGGTTGCGACTTTCTACCCAAAACCAAAGCCTTGTCTCCCTGTTGGAGACTGTCTCTGCCTCCCTCCCCAAAAGTCCCACCTGCTTTATAAACGTATGCCTGGATCCCAGGCTCCTATCTCTGGTTCCCATTCCACTTGCCCTACTGTACTTTCTACTTGGCCAAGTGCTAGACAAGGGAGATACTGGTCTTTGTAGAATTCTGCTCCAGGCTCCTTCCTGAGCAGCCTCCTTAATTACAAAAGCTTTTCTGCCGTCTCCATCTCCTGAGAAGACATACTGATCCTCCTCCTGCCCAATTATCCCATCAGCTGCAGTCACTGTACTTACAGAAAGGCCTTTGAGAACAGTGGAAAGCAGCCTCATCCTTGCTTTAATGGGGTTACTCACATTTTCACCTTTAAAGCCATATGCTGGCTACTGATACATGATGCTATTTATCATGTTAAGGAAACAGCTCCTGTTACTTAGAGGTGTTATCGGGAATGCGTGCCAAGTTTTTAATGTCTTTCTAGTATCTGTCGAGACGATTATCCTTTTTCTTCCCTGATCTAATAATATAATTTGATCTGTTACTGGATTTACTAATACCAAACCATCCCCTTGTTGCTGGCACCATAAGCTGCTGCTGGTGATTACACGTTTCCTACACTGCTGGATTCTATTTGCTAGTATTTTATTTAGCTTTTTTGTATGTACATTCATGAGCAAAACTGGTCTACGGCTCTTTTGCACCATCCCTCCAATTAAGACACGGATTCTAGAACCAGCCTGCCTGGATCCAAGTTCAGCCATGCCACTGTTGAGTTGTGGGTCTCAGGCAAGGGAGCTCACCTCCTCGTGCGTGAGGCAGAGATGAGAAAGGCCCCCTCATTCATCCTCAGAGCTCCTGCAAGGCACTCCGCACCACCTGGGCGGCTCTATGCAGCTCCTTATCATGCCCAAAATGAAGCTGGCTCTGGGCATCAGCCAGGCGGCCCCTCACTTTCGGAACCCTCTGGAACCCTACACTCCTCCAAGCAACGAAGCTGCTTCTAATCAGATTCATGTTGGTGGGCGGCTCTCCAACTTCTGACTTTCATCATGGGGACTGACCTCCTCCTGGCTTACGTTATCTTGGGTCAGCATTACTAACTTCTGTCGCTGCAGAAAATAATCGTTTCGAGATCTGCAAATGTATTACCACGGAACCTGCTGTTCTTTTACGAAAATCTTCTCTGTATCTGAGATGGCACCTCCTTCTATTGCCCGAACACTGCGTATTTACATGCCAAGTCTGCTCAGCAATTTTTAATCTCAAGCTTAGTAATGCTAAGATCCAATTCCTCCATCTAGTTACTGTATTTATCAGTCCCCTCGCTCTATCGGACAAAGAGCTCCTACGATGGCCGCGCTTCTGTCCAATGGCTCCGCGTGCGTGCACTCCGGTGAGTATGTTACTTGGGAAAAGAAAGCTTCGTGATTTGATCATCTTTGTTAAGAACTACCGTAGAGGCACCTGGAAGTACGATTTGGGCCTACCTATCCCAGTTTCTCTGATTTTAACATTCTCTCTTCTGCTGTCCTGCATCTGTGTCTTTTCTTGACTCGCCCCACCCCCGCCGAGAGGGGATCTGCTCAGCACACGTCCCATCCCGTCTGTGGCAGAAGGCCTGGACCACGGCAGGACTATGAGCAGGCTGTGTCTCAGCCACTGGCCCCCGGAACAGGCGTCCAGCCTTCCCTACCCCCGGGGCAAGTGGCTCCAGGCACATGCTCAGGACCCTGAGTGCTTGTGACGAAACCCCGGGCTCGTACCTGGTAATGCGCCAGCTGGAGAGCAAGTTGGACGAAGGCATCCGGGCTCGTACGGCACTTCTTGATCAGCCCTTTACCAAAGGTATGGAATGGGAAAGAGTGGAAATCCACGTCATTTGCCAGAATGTTGGCGCTGTTCAGGGAAGTCTCTATCACCTCTTGACACTGGAGAAAAAAGGAGAAAGAGGTATTACTTACTGGCCGGTGACACACCCCGAAGAGGCGAGATTTTCGTGCAGCCGACAGGGCTGTTGCTTGGAAACACACGCAATCCAGTTTTCTTCCCGGAGCCACAGTCCGGGAGCAACAGGGCCCCGGCTCGCCCAGGAGTGCCGGGGTGACCTGAGCAGGAGGAAGGCCGGTGGGGCACTGCCGATTCCTGGTCTGAGCGCGACCCCACAGGGCATTCCGCACAGTCCGCTTTGTTTAGTATTGTGAAATCCACTGTGGCGACCCCAGACCAAATTTTAAAAAACAAACGAGCCGTGGTACGACCATGCCATGGAGAGGAGCTCCCAAGCCACGAGAGAACGTGGAGGAACCCTAAACGCATGTGACTAAGGGAAAGAAGCCGGTCTGAAGAGGCCACGTTCAATAGGATTCCAAGAATGGGACATTCTGGACGAGGCAAACTGTGGTGACCGTGACAAGATCCCTGGGCGCCGGGGCGTGGGGGGGGGCCAGGGAGGGACAGGCAGCGCCCAGATCCGGGGCAGTGAAACTGTTCTGTGTGAGGCTGGACGTGGATACAGGTCACCGTACATCCATCCAAACACCAAGAACGCGCACCGCTAACTAACGCTGAACCCCACGTCAGCGATGGGCACGTGTGTGTGCTGGGTCGGGGGAGGCGGGTAGGAGGGATCTCTCTGGACTTTCCGCTCAATTGTGCTGGGAAACTACAACCGCTCGAAGAAGTCAAATCTATAGAAAAATTTTGAATACACGGTGACCAACTTGGTCGGGTACAAGGACCCTCAGCCCACACGCCCTGGCAGCAGCAACACCTCTGAGGAGTGCACACCGGCCCCGGAGATGCAGGACAGAAGGCCTGGCTAACACGGTAGCCCCATGCATGGCATTTTCTACTTCGAGAATCACTCCTCGGGCCTCAGGAGTGACCGCTTGGATCAGATATGCACGAATGTGGTATTTCCAACCCTAAACTTCCTTCCTCAAAACGCTTCCTTTTATTGAGCGGCCTGTGTATGAAAATCTTTAAGAGAGACAGAAATGATAAGTTAGTGATCTCAGAGTATTTCCACTCTAAAGGAAGTGACTATGTTTTTTCACTTTTTCACTGTGACGTCCAGCCAAATCTGAGCTGGAAATCTCGCTGACAATCTTCGCCAAAACTTGAAGCAGAACCATTTCCCGGGGCCCCTGAGACAGCAGGAGCTGTGACAAGCAGCTCCGTGGCCCCTGCACGGACACAAGTCCGTGTCCGTGGCCTCCAGTTGAGCTGGTGCACGCGCAGCAAGTATGCGGGGGCAATCGGACTGTGACGGTTCGCGCTCATCCCCCACGCCAGGTTGTTCGGACTCACTTCCTCCGGGATGTCCCACTGCAGCCGTGTGGGGTACGGAATATTCGGGTTGGGGTCGCCCTTGCAGTGCCCGTCCTCCGCATAACCCAGGTGAAAGGAGTCCATGGCCAGGACATACTGTCGCAAACAAAAAGACACACGCGTCAGATCAGAGAAGACTATGGTCAACAGTGTTACCCCAAGCATCTTTGAAACGACCTCCAGAGGAGACAGAACCTTGCTCTTCGAGGAGATGTAATGAAGACTTAGCAGGAGCGACTCCTGGGGCTAGCAGTGTGCTTGTTCGCACCTGACATGCGCTGCACAGCCACCTAACGTGGAAGTTCTTATTTCCATTGTAGAGGGGAGGAAACCGGACACGGGGAGGCTCCGCGGCTTGCGGGCTGGCGAGCAGCTCGGCCAGGACTCCAGCACCGACGGAGCCTGCTTCCAGGTCCCGGGTGCCCGCTGGGTGTCACCCCCCCAAGTCTGGAAGGCAGGCCCCGTTATTCCCACTGTGTAAATGAGGAGGCCGAGCCTCCCGGGGGGGGGGAAGCCGTGCCCCCAGTTTTCACACTCCCCGTGAGCCAGGCCCCGGGCACAACTGTGACATGCTCTTGCGCCCCACGGGGCACCCATACCAACACTCAGCTGTATATACCGAGCAGCTACTAAGGGCCAGCACCCCTCTGAGCACCGGTGAGAGAACAGTGAACAAAACAGACCAGAATTTCTGCCTTTCCTCAAAACGTTAAACGTGGCCACCTGACCCACCCAGTCCGCTCCAGGGTACACACTCGTGAGAGATGAAAACATGCACTCACGTAAGACCCATGCACGAATGCTTCCCAGGGGCAGTGTTTATGGTCGTCGGAATGTGGAACCCATGCACCGGCCAGAACACAGAGAGACAGAAGGTAGATGTGTGGTTGCCCAGGGGGGGGGGGGGGGGGGGGGGGGAGGCGGAATGAAAATGTCCTAAACTTGGACGCTGGTGATGGTGGTATGACCAACCACCTTGTAAACACCCCAAACCCAGCAAATTGTGTACTTTAAGAAGATGAATTTTATGGTATGTCAATTATCAATTATATCTCTGTAAATAATAATCTTTTTTTTAAAAAAAAAAAAAAAAAAGGAACCCCTGCACTCAGGGAGCTTACATCCCAGTGGCAGAGGCCAAAAAAAAAAAAACCCACAAAAAACCAAAACCACACCCAAGTCCGGCTGGTGGCCCTGCCGGATGGTGAGGGGTCGGGGGCTCCAGCGCGGGGGCGCGTGGAGGCGGCCACGTGTGTGCGTGTGGTCGGCGTCCATGCGATCTAAGCAAGCGAAGGAGCCAGTCTATTTGTGTCTGAGCCGCTCTGCATCAAAGCCCCCAGAGAGTCCAACACACTGAAGCTTCAGAAATGCGTCGGCAGCAAACAGGATCCAGCTCTGACCAGATTTATTCTTGACTGGCTCGCCATGAGCAGACCAGCTCCCGTTTTAATTTGGCTCGGGGCTCCATGACAAGAGAGTGCGGGTCAGTCCCATCTCTGTGGGGAGCTCTTGGGGCCTGCGTCCCTGGAGCCACAGGCCATTCTGTCAGCTGCCAGGAACAGGAGTGATCGCCTTGGACTCACAACGCAATCCCTTTACCCTTATCTCCTCCAGAGCACTTAAAATAGAAGCACGGCCTTGTCAATGTGCAGATTTTCCACCTGGTAAGTTACCCTGTGTAGCCCCGGCTGCCCGTGGCTCGGGTTCCGTCTCCTTCACCGAGAAAAGCTGTCACTCAGAACATCCTTGGAACAGGTGCAGCAAGCCTGGACGACTCTGCTGTGTAGACTGACCCCGTGTCTAGCTGCTCTGTCCAGGGGCCGAAGGTGGCTGGATCTTCACCGCATCAGCAGATGGGCGGCGGTGAAGACCCTTCTGAGACTTGACCGCTTTTATCGTATGTTTGCGTCTTGGGACCATACCGCTATCTTAAAGACTGTAAGTAATGCTTTGTTTTCCCTGTCTATGCTTTTTCCAACATTGAAGACCTCGCTTGGCTGAAGGAACAGCAGGTTAGGTTTTGCCAAAGCCCCAACCAGGTATAAGACGGTCAAGAGAAGTCTTGGAGTGGGTATCAGGCACTCTTAACCCAGGACTGGGAGAAGGCAGGGGAGGGGCCTGGAGGGAATGCGGTCAAGCTGAGGCCTGACGGGGCCCGTGGCCAGGAAGAGTGTTCTGGGCAGAGGAGGGGGCGTGTGCCAAGGCCCTGCAAGAGACAGCAGGACATGCTCTAGGATTTGTGTGGCTCTAGGGCAAAAATGGATAGAATGTTTTAAAAATAAACGTTGAGATTCAAAGCCTTCACAGAAATTAAAAAGAAGAGGAAAACAAAGGACGAGGTCGTGCGTTAAGATGTCTTTACAAGTTCACTACGATTTCATCATTTCAGGTCCTCAACCGAGCTCCACACCCTGTGAAGGACAGTGGGGTCCTCAGCCTGCAGTCCTAGGGATGTGGCTCCCCCAGATGCAACAAATTTAGGTCACGTTACTCACTCCATTTACTAGAGCAGCAGAAGACTGCAAAGTACAGGCTGAGCATTCAGGGTAAATTTCAAAGGGCCTTGTTGCTTTCACAGAAAGTTACCTTGAGTTTCATCAAATCAAAATACAGAAATTTCTGGATCAGGTCCACTGTTGACAATCCCGGAGTTTAGAAATTTCTTCAAACAAGAACCATGGCGGATGAGTTAAGAAAGCAAAACCTTCCTTCAGTTGTTCGTGCCAAACACAAAGACAGTTCCAACAGTTCAGGGAGAAATGGATTTTTCAAAATTTAAAGAAGTGGCAGCGTTGATCCAACACTGCATTTTAACAAGCTGGTAGAGGGACCGGCTGATAGGGGTTTGGCGGTTTTTAAATAACTTGGTAATTCTGAGAAATAAATGATGTGGTTGCATTTTTATCAACCAGGATTTTAATATGCTTGCTTCTAGTGCCGAACACTTGGCACATGGGAAAAATCTCGAAAACATAGCAAAGAAGAAATGGTTTTGCTTTAGCTCTGCCCTGGAGTCCTCGCACGAGAGCCCACTGCCATTCCATTACTTTGGTTCTACCCGGAGATGGCATTAACTGTGTTTCTATTTAAGGAAACTAAGTTGTAGGAAATGAAGACACAAAGGCCTTTTGTTCAGCTAATTAACGTTACATGAAGTGCCGACGTGCGGTAAGAAACCTTCTATGATCAGACGGGTATCACACAATGAAACGTGGTCTGGGGTCTGGATTTGCAACAGCAATTTCCACACTCACGTCAAAGCTGCCACCACTCACCTCCCACAGGTGTGCGACAATGGGCGCATCGGCCCAGGAGTGCTCGGCGTTCATGCCTATCTTCCCGTTTTTGAAGACAATGAACGTGAAAGACTTATCGAACCACCTACGTGGAAAAGAAACGTTCATGGGACTTAACTGTTTAAAAAGACCAAGTCAAACGAAAACCACGTACTTGTCTTATTCAGGATGGGCTCCTCTGTCCCCACCCCCCAAACAGCGGGCCGACACTCATAAATCTCCGCAGAGAGTGATAATAAGAGCACACAGGGAACTTAGATCAGTCACTTCCCTGTTATCAGACACAAAGATAAGCAGAACAGACTATGTTATTCTAACATGAAGGGACCCACAAGGCAAGCGCAGGGAGCCGGGAGGCCATGCGCCCGCACACCCCTACCCTGGACTGAGCCTCACACCCCCCTGCGGGGCAGGCAGGACCGCTCTGCAGACAAGGGAAGGGAGGCTCCAGGTCAGTCATGAGCTCAGGGAGCAAGCCAGAGCCGATACCCAGCTCAGCCCCGTCCACCACCTTCTCCTGCCTGGATTCCAGGCGCCGGCTGCCACTCCTCTGACCAGCGCCTCCGATCGGAGATGGTCGGGCACGGAGAGAGAAAAATCTCAAGTCTGCTGCTTGAGGGGTGTGTGTGTGTGTGTGCGCGCACACAGAAAAGAGAACCAAAGTTGTGTTTTTGTGCAAGCCTTATTCCTTCAAGGTAGAGACACAGCCACGTTACCTGTCAAAACACCTGCCGTGTAGGAGAGACTTGGCGTAGCTGTCCATGGATGCATCCGGGTCTTCCTTCCTGTACCCTTGCTCGGTTTCATCGAGCGTCACGAAGAACGCTGCCTTTTCCACGGCATCAAGGGACTGCTTGTTTTTCCCACGCCCAAAATAGGCTTGGCGACACTTGGCCCAGGGTACTCTGAAACAAGGGTTAGAGTCAAACCTACAGGAATGTGGGGACATCTTACATGTGATGTTCAAAATAACGACGTTTTTCACAGTTTTGTAGGAATTTAAGGGGGAACTGCATATTTAGGACTCTGTCTGCAGCGGGTCAGCACCACCCGTCGGCAGGCGCTCCAGAGCAGAGCACAGGCACGGCGTGCACCTCTGTTCACTCAACGCCAGACGGGCCACAGGAATGCACACTTTGAGCACAGCGACCTGGGGGCGGTGGCCCTGAGACAGGGCTCCCCGCACCCGCGCCAGGGTCCATCCTGAAGATGTTCTGGCAAGTGCATGTGAGCACGTTCCCTCCTGCCCGGCTCTGCTCCAGCCCTTGTGCACGTGCTAGCTCACTGACCAACACTACCACTCCCGCCTTTCAGAGGGAGAAACTGAGGCACAGAGATGTGGTCACGGCTACTCTGTGGCAGGGGGAGCTTCAAACCCAAGCTGTCCTGACCAGGTCCATACTGCTAATGCCCACAGGACATCCGGGGGCTAAGGGGCAGCCCTGGGAAGGGGATTCTTTTCATCCCACCTTTCGTGGGATACAAGGAGCTGACGTGACACCCACTTCCTGAGAGTTGTTCCAGCCGTGGCTCCTTTGATTGCTCCGGGACCCCTCACTCGGGCCCTCCTTTGGTCCTTCACCCCACCCACCCTTCCAGATCGGGGTCATCTGGCCTGTCTCCTGTCCTCTTCTCTCCCCGAGCACTCTGCCGAGACAGCCTGTGGTGCCAACACCCCCATAAACACCAGGGTCCCCACACACACAGCTAGCCGGGACCTCTGTCTTCACTGTCTGCCAGGGGCCACAGGGACAGCAAGGATGGCTACTACGCAGCTCGTGCTGCGTGAGGGGACAGGAAGGTGACAGGCCAGCATATACACTCGGCGTCTATGAGAAGTACTCAGGGCGGGGGGAGACGCTCATGTATACACTTGGCGTCTATGAGAACTGCTCAGGAAGGGAGGAGACGCCCATGTATACACTTGGTGTCTACGAGAAGTGCTTGGGGGATGAGACGCCCATGTATACACTTGGCGTCTATGAGAAGGGCTCAGGGGGGGTGAGATGCCCGTGTATACACTCGGCGTCTATGAGAAGGGCTCGGGGGGGTGAGATGCCCATGTATACACTC
>NC_058413.1:4469959-4493080 GCF_002201575.2 Neomonachus schauinslandi | reverse complement strand
GGGGGGTGAGATGCCCATGTATACACTTGGCGTCTATGAGAAGGGCTCCAGGCAGTGAGATGGGGGAGCATCAGGGCCAGGTGCCCAGATCCCTGTGGGGCAGGTGGTCCCAGACAAGTCCACTCCTCTCCGGCACTTTGTGCCCACCCACCACTGACGCTCACAAGCACACGGGGAGGGAGCTCGTTCCCCGGGACGCACTGCCCTCCGTGGTTCCTTCCAGCCCCCGTGAAGCCCCGGCGATGTCCCGGTACTCCTGGGCTTCTGGGACCGAGCCTCCCCTCCAGCTCACACTGCCCGTTGAGGAGCCGCCAGAGCAGAATAATCTCGTAAATCTGCTCGGGGCCTTCGGGTCACCCCTTTAATGCCTGAATCAAGCCCCAGTGTAGTCGGGCCCATGGGACCCTCTCTGCGTTCTGGCGGCCCTGACCCACTCTGCCATTCCCAGCCCGGAGCGTGTGGTCCGCCCCCTGGACGCCCCTGCCACCCTCTGTGGGCCCTCGCCACCTTGCTCCTGGGCTGCCCTAACAGACGCCACACTGCGGTAACTCGGGCGCCGAACGGGGACGATACTGCCCCCCAGCGACAGTGGGCAACGTCTGGGCAGCTCTGTTGGTCACAACGGGGTGGCTGTCAATGGCGGCCAGGGGTGCTGCTCAGCATCGTCCCAGCCCCGGACAGCACCCCGCCAGAGCAAAGGTTCACGTGGCCCCGTGCACATAGAGCCAAGGTGGAGAAACCAGCTCTGACCTTACAAGCTAACCCCTCAGTGAAACAAAAGCCTCTGAACGATCTCTAAACGTGGCAGGAAATTCAACCCCGACACAGAGGCCTTGGCTTCGACTTGTTCTGGGTCCTAAATTAAATGGGCCCACAGCCCTGCGACAGAGCCTAACTGCCGTCTGCCACGAACTCTGGTACCCAGCAGACCCCGGCGCCTCGCACACGGCCGAGGTGGCCCACCGGTGGGGGCGGGGCTCAGACCCCAGGCTCCAGCCCTGCCCCCAGCGCCCCTCCTCCAGCTGAGTCCCCGGGTAGGGAAGAGAACCGCGAGGCCCCCAGAGCCCCTGGGGCACGACCCCTGTCACCGGGGAGCCGCACACCTTTCTCCCGCGGTGAGGGCCGCCAGCTTGGCCTCCCCGGGCTGAGGCTCCGACGGGTCGTCCAGAATCCTCTGCATCTGCTGCTCGATCTCCCGGGGCGTCAGCAGCCTGCCATCATGGTAGAGCCAGACCTTGAAGTAGCGCCCCTCGTGGAACACGACGATGTGCTTGCTGTCCCGTATGTGCTGGATGGTGTCTGCGGCAGGACAAAGAATCCAGAGGCGGGAGGTGAGCAGAGGCTGGGAACGTCCCCCGGCCCAACCGTCCAGCGCTCCCGGCCCCTCCCCCCGCGGCCCTCCACGCAGCTCGTCCGTCCACTTCTCAGGAGTCTGTAGAGGACTCGGTACAGATCCGAGTTGAGAGGTTTGACTTGTCTCAGCTCCGCTCAGCCACTCACTGGACGTATCCTCTTGGGCCAAGGACTTAGGCCCGCTTGAGGGTTTCTACCAGAAAACTAAGCAAACACGCCCTTCGAGCCTTCACTTCAAAGTCAGAAATAAGAAGATGCGCACTACGACCACTTCCGTTCCACACTACACCAGGTCCTGGCCAGCACAGTACACGAAGAAAGAACCAACACGATACTGGGATCGGAACACGGGCCTCTCACAGCCACGATTAACCCCAGAAAACCCAACCGACCCCACCAACCACCAGCTGTTTTACATTACTGAGAACACAGCTGGGGAGACACTCAGGGTCTAAAATCATTTGCATTCCTCTCCCCTTGAGTTCTGGGCCGAACTGAGCCCCTCCCACTCACATGCTGAGGACCTACCCTCAGTTGTGACTGTAGTTGGAGGCAGGGCCTTTAAAGAGGTAATTATGTTGACACACGGTGATTAAGATGGACCTTAATCCCACATGACAGGGGTACTTACAGGAAAAGATGAGGACACAGACACACATGGAGGGACGACCCCGTGAGGACCCAGGGCGAGCACGGCCGTCCACACACGAGGAGAGAGGCCTCACGGGGACCCCGCCCTGCCCGCGCCTGCATCTCAGGCTTCGGCCTCCAGGACTGGGGACAGTGAGTGTCTGTTTCAGCCATGCAGGCTGTGGTGTTTTGTTACAATGGCCCTAGAAACTAATATAGTCAGTAGCCAACAACTCAAAAATACACTTAAAACAACAAAAACAATAAAGGAGTTAGGAATAACTCTAACAGACGATGCACAAGACCCTGGCAGAGAAAGTATAGCAGCACCCCGATCCCAGGGGGACGTGTTCCGAAACCCCCACGGATGCCCGAGGCCGTGGAGCATACCAAACCCCAGACACACTCATGTTTTGTTTTTTCCAGTCTATGTACCTACCGGAGGGCCGCGGGGTACGTTCTCAGCCTCCCCTAACCTCCCACCTCTGGATTCTTTGTCCTGCCGCAGACACCATCCAGCACATACGGGACAGTCTGATTTATAAACTAGGTATAGTAGAATAACAATAAAAATTAAATAGAGCAATTATAATAACGTATGCTAATAAAGGTTATGTGGATGTGGTCTCTCTCTCTCAAAATACCTCATCCTGGCCCTTCTTTTCGTGATGATGTGAGATGAGTCATGTAGGTGTGACACAGAGTTAGGCTGATGTTACGGGGGATCATCAGCTTCCACACCGTGGCTGGTTGTGGGTAACTGAGACCACGGAACGCAAAACCACAGGTAAGAGGAACAACTGTATGACACTTTACTAAAATCACTTTTAAAAGCGCTGTCACTGGGGCACCTGGGTGGCTCAACCATCTGAGCATCCGACTCTTGGTTTCGGCTCAGGTCATGATCTCAGGGTTGAGCCCCGTGTCGGGCTCCAAGCTCAGTGGGGAGTCTGCTTGAGATTCTCTCTCACCCCCTCTGCTCCTCCCAACCTGCTCGCTCGCTCGCTCTCTCAAATAAATAAATAAAAAGTCTTTTACAAAATAAAAAAAAACTTTAAGAATGCTATTACTGTCCCAACACTGCTTTTTGCCAACTCATCACTTTTCACAAAAATCTGGCCACAGATCACTGGACTCCAGAGTGAGAGAGAGACAAAGGTTGGCTTTCGAGCCAGAAACACCCCACACGGTGAAAGTACTGAGTGCATTGCTGGAGTCTTCAGAAAGCCTCTGGGTCCCGGAACCGAAAAAGGCTGAATCCGCTTACGGAAGCCCACCCAGAGGCCAGCTTTTGTGTCCGAGGACCCCCATGCCTACCACCACAGGACAAGTTCCTGCCCGGGGCTCGTCGTCTAGAGGTACCTGGCTATAACAACACCCCCCGAAAGCCAGATCAGCTTGGGACTCTGCCAGCTTCGAAAGCAGCAGTGGGTTAAAACAAACAAACAAACAAAGCAGCAGTGGGTTCATTTTAACAGCCCACCGTGAGGTCTCAGATGGGGTCCGGTTTGTCAGTTGCAAGTGGCCAGTATTTGCTACCTACACGGCCATCCGGAGGCTCACAGGTGGCCCAGCCTGAGCCCTGGCTGGTCTGGGACAGTCCCAGGTGATGACATGTGATCTCCCTTTCATTCTCGAGGGTGTCCTGGCTCCGATTACGTGGCTGCCCGGCATTCTGCGAGGGTCGGGGATGGGGATCAGCTGTCCCAGGTCAGGCTGCTCCTAGTGAGCTGCTAGATCACAAGCCCAGCCTCCTGAGCACAAGCCAGCATGCATTACACAGGAACCCTGCATGTGAGCCAGAGCAAAACTCCCGAGGGAGCCAGATGAAGAAAAGGAATATTCCTAACCAGACCTGGGAAGAACACCCTGGGAGACAGCCTTCGACCAAAGAGAAACTGAAGTCTAAAGATAAGTCACATGCCCTAAGAAAGACCGAGAAAATTCAACAGAAGGAATGTTCCTGAACCTAAAATCTCACTCTCTCAGGAGGGGTCAGCATAAATCCGTGTGCTGCCCGTCCACCACCTCCGTCCGCGGCGCGTAAGGAGCAAAAATGCTTCCCGAAAGAGCCCCACTCACCCGTCTCCTCTCCCGGGATCCGCGAAGTATTAAACATTCGCTCCCACTGAGCAGAGCAGAGCGGAACTGTGGATCCCAACAGAAAAATCTGCAACAAAAATACGTTTCAAACAAAAAATTCCTCAGGGGGGTGGGGAAGGGGTAAGGAACAAATGAAACACTGGATTTGTTTTTCTGTGCACACAGTGCTTGACTTTATCTTTTCCAAACTGCAGAGAGCAGCTCTTCCCTGGGCCGCTGACCTTCACGGCAAGACTCGCTGAGTCGTCCCTGGGCTCAGCGCCCCGCACCCTTCCTGCCCAAGTAACGCCTTCTCCTCGATCATTTCTCAACTGACATTTACACCACAGACCGTTTACAAACTGACACTTCAACCAAAGGGATATCTAAGAAAGAAATGTGTTGTTCTTCTTGAATAATTTACCAGCTCAGTTGTTTTCCTTCAAAAGTAAACAAGAGCTTCTTCCGGCGGGGATTACGGGATGAAGTACAAGAGATGTAGATCCACTTAGAATACACAGGGAGAATGAAATCTCAAAGTAATTACGCAGAGTGAAAGAAGCTAGACCAGAGAGAGAGAGAGAACCTACTGTGTGATTGCATTTGCACAAAGCTTTGGAAAGTACAAGTGATCCAGAGGGACAGAAGGCACAAGCGAACTTTTGGGGGTGACGGATGTGTTCACTCCCTGGACTGCAGTGATGGTTTCAGGGGTTCGTTATATAAATATCACAGGACCTATCAAACTGTGCCTCGGGCATGTGCACTAAGTCAACGAAGCCGTTTAAAGAGAACTGTTTACAGAGCAGTGTGTTTGCATACCGGCTTGATCTCCTCCCGGTCCAGCCTTCGTCTATAGAGCAGGATGGCGTGGATAGCGTTGCCCGCTCTCGCTGCCTGGATCTGAGTCGGTAGGACGTACAGCAAGTCCTGAAAAGGTAAACACATGTCGGCAGACAGAACGTCCATGGGAAAAGCCACGCTAACTGAAATACACAAGAGGGCATTTCCGCACTGTTAAAATATTTCCATCTGTGTTAAATCACACCTGCTCTAATAGAAAAGAAATTAAGACTCCATTTCCTACACTTGGGCAGCTTTGTGTTTTACAAGAAAATAAAAACGAAGAACAGAAAGAAAACGGACAAAGAACGAGGCTGGCCAGTTATTAAAGCTATTAAATACCAGTTACCGGAACCCAAACGGTGGGGTTTCTAACAAAACGACGGGAAGTGCCCTCCCAGGCCATCGATGCCTCGGAAGACAAGAACCACCCGGAGTCCCAGGGCAGCGGAGAAGGACGCTGCGCCCCTGGGCCCGGGGAGCCGCGGCCGCCCGTCGCCAAGCTCTGGGGGTGGCGGGGACACGGGCCCGCATGCCGCCGTGCATCACAACACCACGCCCAGCTGCGACAACAGGGGGAGGGGCCCTGCAGCGAGGGGCCACTCACGGCCTCGAGGGTATTTCTCCGAGCGGCTCGCGGCAAACCCGAAAGGACAGCCACGCACGCAGCTTTCAGGCCCGGCAAGCAGGTCCTGGGCCCCGGCAGGACGCCTGGGTGAGCGGGAGCAGGCGCAGGAGCCTCCCGGCGGCCGGCGGGCCCGTGGCGATGCCCGCCGAGCCCGCCCAGGGCACTCACCATGGCATAGTAGTTGCTGTTCACCATCAGCGGCCCTCGTCCTCGCAGGTAGACGTACGCCTCCCACCAGTCGCTCACCTGCGGGGTGCCAACAGGACAGGGCACCGGCGAGCTTAGCGGGAGCCACACGGGCTGGCGGGGCGTGTGGGAGCCCAAGCGCTAGTGGGAGTTCAACACACCCGTGCGGCCGGCTCCTGATTTAAACACAGCGCACCTGCCCGCCCCGCAACCACGCCCACTCCCAGCCCCATCTTCCTGTTCCGTCTGGTCACCCTGAATACCTCCTCTGTCACACCCCGCCTCGTATCACCCAAGTGGCTCCTCTCGCCCACCCACACGGGGAGGCCCGGCTGGTTGGTGGCACGGACTAGTGCCATTCAGGTGGCACCTGAATGCATTTCCGCCAAGACAGACGGCGAGTACGTATACTTACGTAGTTAGTAGCCCACCAGGATTTTAACTTCAGATACCACTGCAATTTGGGTCCAAGGCTGACCGCAAAGTCTTCTGCCAGAACCGTCATCCGTTTAAAGTCGGATTCCTTCATTAGAGGCTTCACCGATTCCAGATACTAGGGTTAACGCAAAGCACACACTCCAAGTTAAAACACAAAGGCCCCTTATCTGCGCCTTAGAAAAAATATAAACCTATTTAAAAGATTTAAAAATCTTCCCCAAGTAGGGATGCCTGGCCGACTCAGTCCGAGGAGCGTGCAACTCTTGATCTTGAGGTCAAGAGTTCAAGCCCCACGTTGGGCAAGGAGATTACTTAAAAATAAAATCTTTTTTTTTAAAGGTTATTTATTTTAGCGGGAGAGGGCGAACAAGTGGGGGGGGGGGCGAGGGAGAGAGAGAATCCCAAGCAGCCTCTACACTCAGCAGAGAGCATGATGCGGGGCTCGATCTCACAACCCTGAGCCGAAACCAAGAGCCGGTCACTTAACTCACTGAGCCACCCAGGCTCCCCTTAAAAATAAAATCCTGGGCGCCTGGGTGGCTCAGTCGGTTAAGCGACTGCCTTCGGCTCGGGTCATGATCCCAGGGTCCCGGGATCGAGTCCCGCATCGGGCTCCCGGCTCGGCGGGGAGCCTGCTTCTCCCTCTGACCCTCTCCTCTCTCATGCTGTTTCTCTCTCTTGCTCGCTCTCTAATCAATCAATCAATCTAAAAAAAAACAAATAAAAATAAAATCTTAAAAAAAACCAACTCCCCAAGTTGGTTCTGCGGGTCCTCACACGAGTTAGCCAGATGGCTTTACGTCAGTGACGTAACTGGCCCTTTACTGGCCCTTTACTGGCCCTTTACTGGCCCTTTACTGGCCTTCTAGTTCTCCAAACAAGCATCACTACAAGATCACCAGAGCGACTTCCGGAGCGACAAGATCATGGTTCGGCCAACAAGGACATCTCACTAGTCTTTGTCCATCATTCGGCCCTTAATGAAAGCCCTATTCCCACCCACTCGACAGTGACTCAGGACAGTGCAGGGAGCATGCCGGGGACGAGCCCAGGACACTGGGAAGCAGGAAGGAGGAGCCAGAACGATGGGACGGGGAAGGCCAAGCCCGGGGTCAAGGCCAGGTCTCCAGGTACAGGGTTGTGGGGCCCCCTGACTTTGAGCAGCCCCACCCTGGAGTGAGAGCACCCAGGTGGCAGGTCACAGATGTGATGGGGTTTCGAGACCATCATCAACAGCTGTTGCCATATACACGAGCAAACTTCTAGAAAGTAAGGCCCTCGGTTTATCAGGAAACGTGTCCATCCGCCAAGTTCTGTCTGCCGTGAAAACAGCTTTGGGGCCCCAGGGAGATCTCTAGGACCCCTCCTTGAATGTTTACAGGGAGGGTGCCACTCCAGAAACTGAGCAGCTGTTCAAGTTTTCAAGTTTACTCAAAGTGAGACACGCGTGAGTGGAACGTTACCACTCTGAAGCAGCTCGAGTCGGGCACCCCACTCACGGACCCAGAGCTGCAGGTGGCTTGGCCGCCCTCCCGCGGGGCGGAGCCCCTGTCTGCCGCGCCGCAGGTGAGGGAGGGCTCGAGAGAGCAGAGATGAGAGGGAACTTGAAAAGGCCAAGAGGGACGAACTAACTAAGCTGGGATTCAAAAGCCAAGGTTCTAGAATGAGTCCACGGGACAGGCAGAAACCGCAGCCCTCATTGGCTTCGGTGGGAATGCCTGTGGGATCCAGCCCAGCTGTTCCTCCACAGGTGAAGCAGAGGCCGGCCCCACCAGGCCCCAGGGCCCCGGATCCAGGCCTACAGCCAGCAGACGGGTGTGGGGTTTGGATGATGGGAAGTTCTGGAGCTAGACCGTGGTGGAGGCCGCTCAATGAGACCGTACTCAGTGCCACACAAATGCATGGCTTAAAGTGGTTAAAGTGGTCATTTTCATGTTATATACGTATACACCACAACTTAAAACAACTAGTCATGTAACGTACCAAAGACCGTTGAATTGGACGCTTCGGGGGAACCGTACGGTATGTGAATTAAATCACAACAAAGCTGTTTAAAAAAAAATTGCAAAGCTGTCTATCAAACGTGATGCTTTGAAAAACACACCTCATACATGCTGATGTTAGAAAGGAAGAGGCCTCTGACAACAGCCGGACGAGCACACGGCTGAGACCGAATCCGGCCAACCGACAGCCTTCACCCCCGGACGCCCAGCAGCTTGGAGGGGGTGTCCCAGGGAGCTCGAGGCCACACCTACCCTGTTCACGGTGTCCCTGACGGCCGGGACCGGCAGGCGTGGCAGCGACGTCTGGAAGCTGTACAACATGGGTTTTCGGCCCGAAAAGATCTTGACCACACTCTTTAAAAAAAAAAAAAAGGTGCGGTTTAAAACGTTAGACCATGTTAAAGATATGAAGCCAGTTCTCGACCTGCCGACTCTTTACTGATTTTCTGGGCTTCGCATCGTCTCCGGTCTGTTTTCCGCCCCGATACCTCACAGGCCTTTGCCAACAAACGGGTGACCCCAAGCAAAAACCAGCCCAAGTCTGACGGATGCTTCGAGATGCCCCGGCCAAGCTGGGCACCTGAGGTTGCCGGCTGCCTGCACATCTGCACGGGGCCAAGATCCAGTCAGCTACCTCTGCAAGGCTCTGGGCTTTGGGACGCGCTCCAAGCCCTGGCAAGGGGGAGGGCAGGGGCCGAACTGAGAAGCCTGGACCTGGAGCCAACCCCAGGACGCGGCAGCACCGTGGCCCCTCACGCCTAGCGGAGAGCACACATTTGCCTCCTCTCAGCCCTTGCTTTCATCTGGAAGGATCAAAGTTGGTGTTAACAGTGGGCCATCTCATGCTGACCAGACCTCCGAGGAGTTCCTCGGGCTCACGTAGGGCAGCTGGGACTCAGCCGGACGGGAGCCAGGAATATGCCATCCTAGGGAACACCGTTCAGCTTATTCCGTACAGGGCAGGCGCCCCCTCGGACTCTCTGCTGGGGGCCAGATTCTGCTTCTCTGGAAATCAGCCATCTTACAGCCAGGTGAGTGCAGGAAGTCGGTCTGGGGGGAGTGAGGCCCGTGGGCGCGGGGGTGCCTCTCACGAGCAGCCCCCGGGAGGTGGTGGTCAGCTTGTAGGTGGAGCGGTCAGGGGGGACACTGGGACAAGCGTCCACACACGTGGCAACCAAGGGACACTCAGGCTGCAGCCGAGGAGAGCTAGCAGAACGGCCTGAAGCACAGGGTGAACCGGGGAGACCTGGTCGGACCAGTCGGCGAGGGAAACCACCGAGCGCCCGCCTTCGAGTTAGTCAGAAAAGCTACAAAGTGGACGGGCGTCAGTTTTCCTTGAAGGAGGACCTGGATGGCAAACCCAGCAGACTCTAATATACCATGTTCAGGACTCTCCAACATCATTAAAGGAAAATACTCTTCAGCCCACACTTAGGAGTCACGGTGAATCAACCCCCTGCAGCTCCCAGGTCAACCAACCACGTGTGGAATGGGAAAGGTCCCCGAGGACCCCCCTTTCAAAGTAAGAGTCACTCACGTGAGACCCTGTGAAAGTGAGATGAGCCAGACACGGAAGGATGAATACTGTGGCGAGGGAGGTGGCGGCTGCCTGGGGCATGGGCCCCCCGACAGCGCCACCCCTGCGCACCTAAGCCTTTGCTAAGAGGGCAGATCTTACGTGCTCTTACCACAAAGGAAAAGCGGGGTGGGACATGAGGATGCTCTGGGGGGCGGGGAGCTAAGCTGGTGGCACTGATAATGACCATGGTTTCACAGGCGCATCCTTACCTCCACATGCACACTGCTAAACAGCCAGGAGGCCTGCTGCATGTCAAGCGTACCCCAAAATAAAGCGGTTAGAAAAAAATCCACACCAGTTCGGCACCAAGAGTGAAGTGGGGGTCATTACCATCCAGATCTTGGTGGCGCGGCTCATCTTGCCGTGCTGGGCGAACATCCAGCCGTGGTAGGATAGCAGCACCTTGAGGGAGTAGCGCATGGTGACGATGAGGGCCACCCACAGGCCCGTGCCGAAGAGGATGCCGCTGACCACGTTCTTCGTCTGGCTGGACATGCAGCTGCTAGGGAGAGGACACAAGCCGAGCACACGTTAGCGGGGATGCCACGCACTGCCAGCCGGAGCGGCCATCCCTCGACACAAGACCGTGGGCCCCGAATCCAAGAGGGGACGCCAGGTTCCCTTAGCGCTAGCCCAACTCTCAAAGGCTCAGGCATCACTCTCCCATCCTCAGGACAAACCAAGCCTCCTGTGTCCTCGGGGAAAATGCGCAACTTCCTCCAGGGTCTAGGGATGGGGACAAGGGACGTATGAGGTGGTGGCCTGCCGGCGATGAAACCCACGCCCTGGGTCCACTCGCACCTCCTCAGCTGGGCACTCACAGCAAATCTGGGCCGTTCCCTTCCTGTACCTTCTTCTTCCTCAAACATCACTTTGGATTTCGCCATTACTCATGAGACGCTCAGATCATTTGGGAAAACTATTATAGCTGTTTATATCAAAGGAGCTTGGGGACGCCTGAGTGGCTCAGTCGGTTAAGCGTCTGCCTTCGGCTCGGGTCATGATCCCAGGGTCCTGGGATTGAGTCCCACATCGGGCTCCTTGCTCAGCAGGGAGCCTGCTTCGCCCTCTGCCTGCCTCTGTCTCTCTCTCTCTCTGATAAATAAATAAAATCTTAAAAAAAAAAAATATATATATATATATCAAAGGAGCTTGTTTTTGATCTAGGCAGGAATACTTGTGGAGAAACTGATGTTATAAAATGATTTTTTTTTTTTTAAAGATTTTGATTTATTTAGAGAGAGAGCGTGAGCAGGGGTCGGGGGAGGGAGAAAGAATCTCAAGCAGACTCCCCGCTGAATGCAGAGCCCCCCATGGAGCTTGATCCCAGGACCCTGAGATCATGACCTGAGCCGAAATCAAGAGTTGGACATGCAACCGACTGAGCTACCCAAGCGCCCCATAAAATGGTCATTTAAATAATAAACTTAAAGAGAGAAAATGTTTTCATTTGCTAAGGAAAGAGATACATCGTATGGTAAAGATGGGGCTGTAAAAAATCTTGGTGGTTTTTAGTTCCAATTGTTTCAGAAACCACAAGCTAGTTATAAAATAAAAAGGGTTTAAATAACAAACGTTGGCAAAGACACAGAAAATAGGGAACCTTCGGGCACTGTTGGTGCAGCCGCTGTGGAGAACAGGATGGAACTTCCTCAAAAAAACTAAAAATAGAACTACCCTATGATCCAGCAATTCCACTTCTGAGTATTTATCGGAAGGACGTGAAATCCCTCTCTTGAAGAGATATCAGCACCCCCATGTCCATTTCGGCATCATCCACAACAGCTGGGACATGAAAACCACCTACGTGCCTACTGACAGGTGAATGGACGAAGGTGTGCTACACAAATATCATAGGATGTTATTCAGCCATAAAAAAGAAGGAAATCCTGCCATTTGTGACAACCATGGATCTTGAGGGCATTATGCCAAGCGAAATAAGTCAGACAGAGAAAGGCAGCTACTACTGTAGGATCTCACTTATACGTGGAATCTGAAACAAAAATCTAAATTCCTAGATACAGAGTGGACTGACTGGTGGTTGCCCGAGGCAGAGGATGGGCAAAAGGAGGGACGGTGGTCCAAAGGTACAAACTTCCAGGGTCGCTTGGCGGGCTCAGTTGGTAGGGTGTGTGACTCTTGATCTCAGGGTTGTGAGTTCCAGCCCCACGCTGGGTGTGGGATTTTACTTAAAAATAAAATCTTAAAAAAAAAAAAGGGTATACACTTCCAGTTATAAGACAAAAAAGCCTTAGGGATCATGGTAACTGTAGTTAACAATACCATATTGTATATTTAAAAATTGCTAGGAGAGTAGATCTTAAAAGTTCTCATCACAAGAAAAAAAATTCTGTACCTATATGTGGAGATGAATGTTAGTTAACTAGACTTGTAATCAGTTTGAGCTACATACATCTACCAAATCATTATGTTATACACCTAAAACTAATAAAACGTTACATCAATTATGTCTCGTTTTTAAAAATTATTTCAGTGGGCTTCAAATTATTTTTTTTTTTAAGATTTTATTTATTTATTTGACAGAGAGAGACACAGAGAGAGAGGGAACACAAGCAGGGGGAGTGGGAGAGGGAGAAGCAGGCTTCCTGCTGAGCAGGGAGCCCAATGTGGGGCTCGATCCCAGGACCCTGAGATCATGACCTGAGCTGAAGGCAGATGCTTAACGACTGAGCCACCCAGGCGCCCCAGTGTGCTACAAATTATTAAAATAAACAATGTATACATAACCTAAAGATACCTCCAGTATTTAAAACCCACCAAGTTAACACCTTCTGATACTTAAGTAACACTGAAACAAATTATCTTCAAGGTAAAATACTTTTGCTCCAAAACTTGTGTCCATATAACTTGTCAAATCTTGTGTTGTGATTTTTTTCTATAATATACACATGGGCGCTTCAATGAAAAGCATTAGCAAAAAAAAAAAAGCTTTCTTTTAAAGAGCACGGTCCTTCCGAGGTGGCAGGAGCTGGATGGACGCAGAGCAAACCCAGACTAGTACGTCTGCGTTTGTGAAAACAGCCACCTTGGACAGTCGGAGGTGCTCTCCGGAAAGACAGTTCCAGAACGACCTTCGAGCCTGGGAGACGCTGACCCTTAACCTGGTCTTTCTAAATTTGGGCCAAGGATGGCCCAGTTCACCGCAATTGGTTTAGAGGGACAAAGAAACAAATCGTATAAAGACCCAGATTATAAAGGGCTTTAAATAGCCAACACTTCTAAATATAATCCAGCATTAAGAGCCCACAGTGGAAAGTACATTAAAACTCCACGTTAAACCCACAAGAGTCTGAAAAGTACGCAGAAATAGCACGACCCAGTGTGCAGAGGACCAGCTGTCTGCAGGGGTCGCAAGGACAGGAGGAGCAAGGTTTCCCCGGAGTGTGGGGAGTGTCGGGGTCCCTGCCTCGGTGTCCCCGGCCGCCAGGCAGAGCAGGGAATCTGGCAGGGGTCCAGCCCAGGCACGCTTCCTCTGAAATGATGGAATTTTTATTTGAGGTCTCGCAGACACTTATAAAGGCACAAGCCAGCATTCTTGAGGCAGCTTGGAGGCCATGAGCGACTCGGCTGGACTCTGGGCTTTGAACAAGAAGGAACAAGGAGGGAGGGGCACCCACTCCAGGAGATACAAGTTCACACCTTTAAGCGAAAACAGCTGACTTACTTCTTTAGAGTAATCAGAGTCGAATTCACTCATGAGCTGGGGGTTTCCCCCTGAAGTCCTACCCTGCCAGTTTAGTCCTTTCTGAAGGGACGATGTGAAAGCCATACAACCAGCAGGGCCCGCAATTCACCTGCTTAGCTTAGGCCAGCGGCCGACACCACAGACACGACCCGGGGAAGTCAGGGGGCCCCAGCCTCCCCACGCAACCCCTGGACCAAAACCAAAGCCCACCTATGGGCCGAGGACTTGGGGACCATGATTTCTGTAGTAAGAGACCAGGGTAAACAACGAACTGAGAAACAGGATCGAAGGTCTGGCACAGAACCACCACGGTGGTTTTGGAGGTACTGGGATCCTTTCCAATCAGAAAATAAAAGCAAGTATTCTAGAGCAAGGGCCAGACACAAACGGAGTAACCGGAGACCCTTGAGAGCGAGGTCACCGCCAGGGGACCCTGCATGGGCGTTAGGGCCATCCCTGGGACTGGAGGGAAGAAAGGACTTCAGAGGGGTTCCATAAATGCGCTCGAGGGCATGCCCACGTTCCACGTGGGACCCCAGGCACCACGTACACCTTTCCAGGAAAATACCAGCCCAGAGGCTCCTCTAGGCCAAAAATCATGGTAGAAAGAGAGCCTATTGGGGCGCCTGGGTGGCTCAGTTGGTTAAGCGACTGCCTTCAGCTCAGGTCATGATCGTGGAGTCCCGGGATCGAGTCCCATATCGGGCTCCTTGCTCAGCAGGGGGTCTGCTTCTCCCTCTGACCCTCCCCCCTCTCATGTGCTCTCTCTCTCTCATTCTCTCTCTCAAATAAATAAATAAAATCTTTAAAAAAAAAAAAAAGAAAGAAAGAGAGCCTATTTTCCAGCTCCCAGAAAAGCCGGAAACTCTCAAGAGTGCTGAGGTTCCCACCGGGGTTCTGAGCCACTCGGACAAGGAGCTAAGGGGCTGAGGTCCCCCCAGAGCAGTCAGTTCTCAGGGTCACAGACCCCAGTGCAAAGAGCTGACCGTGTCCAGGACCAGCTCCTGGAGCAGAAATTCCTTTTGAGGACCCTGCAGCCAGGCTAAGCACACTGACCACAACCTTGGGCCCTGACATGAAGTCCCAGTGCAACCCAGGACCAAGGCCGTCTTCAGAGAAAGGGCCACGAGGGACTCCAAACTCCCTGTGGACCGTAACACAGAAGAAAGCCTACAGCAGGAGAATAGCCAAGCTTCAAATGGAATCAGAACGGTGATGGCCATTATATTTGAAAAGACATAAAAATATCAGCAACAAAAGTCGCTAACTTCCTAGACAATTTGAGATTTGAAAAAGAGTACTTACGTCGTGTCCAGGGTCCGATTGATTTTTGCAATTATCCCCAGCGAGGGGTCGATCTTGGCATACATGGTTGACATCACACCTACCACCACGATGAGCCAACTGGAGGGGCTCGCCGGGTACACACCAGTGATGATGCCATTCTAGAAAGAGAACATGCACCATGAGTACTGTCCCGCCCACAAAGTCCACGGCTCCTGGTGATGGGGGCAGTGGAATGACAGCAGGGGGAAGGAGGCCTTTGTAGTTCACGGTGGCTAAGTGACCACTATAGAACATCTTCCCCAGAGACTCCAGCCCCTTCTCTTCCTCTATTTCTGAGCCAAATCCCTCCCAGAAGGAGATACCCCGAGAGTGACCCCAGGACATTTGAATCACCCAAGGCATGAGTTTAACATTGATTCCCGAGCTCCACCCAGACTGACTCTCGACACCCTCGAGTTAAGGATGTCACTGAGCCAACCATGATGTCCTCTCCCCAATCTGCTACACCTGGGACGCCCCAAGACCCCCAGCTCCAAAACCACCCCTCCTGCCGCTCCTGAATCAAGAGGCTGCTCAATCCCCAAGTATTTTCAGGAGACCTGACTGCATGTTGAGAATTTGCTGTATGATCCCTCAGCCAAACCCCTCTACTTCCCCACCCTAAAAACCACAAAAAAGTAGCAGGAGCGGAAGACAGATATGAAACAAAATTCTGGAACCCAGGTGAGCCTTGTGGCTCCTTATTCTTTTTATTTCTGTGTTTGTTTCAACACTTCTAATTAAAAAATATATATATATCTTACTAAAGCCGTCTTTAACAAGAGATTGATTTGGCCAAGACAATGGATTTAAAAACTCTCAAAGCTTATCTGAATTCTTTTAGGAGCTCCTTGCATCCCTACATGCCATTCCCAATGGGTTTTCAATTGTCTAGAAGTGTAAGAGAAAGAGATTTTAAACAAAGTGGGGGTTCTCCTGGTGTTCTCGGATAGATACGTACATGTACTACATTACATGACATTACAACGGGGTCAGGAAGGGCCCAGATTAAAAGGTCTCCCGCTCACCCCAGCCTCCCCCTGCAGCCCGTCCAGCTGCCAGCCACGCGGTCAGGCGAGGCTGTGAACTGTCTATCCTCTCTCTTCCTACCTACTGGTCTTGCCTCCTCAGCTGTACTATAACCTCTTGAAAACCAGAGAACATTTCCACTGGCTTGCAGTGACGGACGGCCCCAGCTCTGCACCCAAGTCTCTCTTCCTGGATCTGAGGGGGGAAAAGGAGCTGCTCCCGGCAAGGTCAGGTGACAACGCGCGCTTCCCCCTGTAGGTGGCGCCTCCTCCCCAGAGCCACCGGCCCCGCCCGCAGCGCCTGTCCTGCCGGGCCGGTTCCCAGGGGCCCGGCCCCCTTCTCTGACTCACTGCTTTCACCCTACCCTGGCTCCTGGGCCTTCTCAACAGCCCTTCTCTGAGCGACACCCTCAGAAAAGGAAACGGGAAAACAAATACAGGTAGGAGTTTTCCTCATTCCCTGGGCAGGTAACTCGATGAAAGGTCATCCCGTTTGAATTCTTTCCAAACACGCATCTTATCCCTTCTGTGATTTTTGAAATAAATTAAATTACGGGTAAGTTAAAAGAACAACATTCGTGCTTGACTAAAACCAGTGAATACATTTCCAGTCTTTCAGGTAAACCGAATTGAGAACATAGGAAGTTAACTCTGCTTGAATTTACACATGTATTTCAACATCGGACTATTTTACCAGCGAGGCATCTGTTAGATAAACTCACGGCCGTTGGCACAGCTGGAAGCAATCCTTCTTCTACAAGATGTAAAGAGTGCTGGACTCAGAGACATGGGTTCTAGTCTTTCCTCTACTTCTCTGAGCAGGTCACTCACCCTCTGTGAGCCCCCACGCCCCTGCCTAGAGGGTGCCGCCGCCCCTGCCCGCCTTACAGAATTCGGTGAGCCGGTGTACTCGGAAGCGTTTCCTAAGTACCGAGGGGGTATCAGTCATGTCGATCAGCACTCAAACACGCCCACTGCACCAGCACCTACACATGTTCTCGGATGCTGAAGTGAGCACCATACAGATTTAAACAAGGTTTGGCCAACCTTGAATCTGATGAACTTCTTTTTCCAGGAATGCAATCCAGACAGATAGATTTGCTTGAGGGCTTCGTGGCTCAGCCGCAGGTCGATCCCGTCTGGGGTGACCGTGAACTGGAAGGCCACGGCTTGGTGAGCTTCTGCCATCTTCGGCAATCTCCTAGCAGGAGGGGGAGGAGGGCAGAGTGTGATGCAGCCAGCATGTCACCGGACATTAGAAAACCCCTCACCCAGACCTGGGATTCGTTCTGCATGAAGTCTTTCCCAGCCGTTTCACAAACTTAATATTCCATTCACAGACCCCCGCGCAGCGCCCCCTCCCCCACCTGCCCAGCACTGCACAGCCCACTGTCGCCTCTGCTGGGAGGCCTGGGGTGGCCAGCGGAGTCCAGGAGTGGCACCTCCCACCACCACCTCCATCCCCGAGCCTCCAGTGTCCTGACCCACGGAAACCCCTACCCCCGGCCCCCGGCCCTGGCCATTCCACTGAACCATCCCTCCAGGCAGCCCGGGCCACACCCAGCTGACCCAGGAAGCTGGTGGCCGTTTAACCACCTGCCAATCTCATCCCCACCCACCAGCTGCCTGGAGGCTGGCACAGAAGAAACCCAGAGGGTCCACAAATGAGTCCGTGATGGCCCTGAACCCCTTATTTCTGGACTCTGGGGTGCAATGTGGCTGTTGGCTTGAGAGACCATCTCAGGCAGCAAAAAAGACTCCATGAGAAGGAGACGCACAGAATCCTCAGGAGTGGGTGTTTAGGCGCGTCTACGGACGGAGCCAGGTCTCCTTCCTCCTCCTCCTCCCCCTCCTCGGAGGCTATGACCGACTTGGGTCAACAACCCAAGGGGTGGAACATTAACTAGGGGGGCATTTACCCTCCTGCAAGCAGGCTGGCTCTGGGCTACCTGCCCTGCCCCAACGAATAAAAGCACATCTCCTTTCAATGGCTTCAGAGCCGGGTCTCTTCTGGCTCCCTTCCCCCTGGCTCCTGTCTTCTTCCTTGGCGACTCTGGAGCACCTCCCGGCCTCCCTCCGGTGGAGCCGGCCCCTCTGCCACCTTCTGGAGCCGTGGGACCGAGCCATCTCTTCCAACTCTGCTGGAGCGCCCTGCGATCGAAAGGAAGCTAACGGCGGGGGGGGAGAAGCTACCAAGAACTGTAACAAAAATCCAAAATCGTGTGTGTGTTTTCTTATCACCAACTATTTCTCCTGTTTTTACCTGCTGAAGCCCACCGAGTGCGGGTGGAGGACCAACCGAAATCAACAGGTATCATGCTTTCAAAGATGCCCAGTTACAAAAGCCAAACTAGCTTAGTTTTCAGCTAATTGGAACAAACGCCCCATTAGAGGCCCCGAGAGGCACGCAGCTTGCATTCATCGGCTCCTTCGGCAAGCGTGTGTTGATTGCCTCCCCCATGCCAGCCACACGGAGGACCGAGACGTTGGCAGAGAAGTCCTCCTGCCCCCCACCAGCTCAGACAGGGAGGCCGGAAGACGAGGGGGTGTCAGAGAGGGGACCTCCTGGGTGACACGGAAGCCCAGGAGGATTGGCCAGAGGGCAAGCCTTTCAGGCCCAAAGTTAAAACAGGACTCTAGGTAGAGGTCAAGGGCAGGTCAAAGACAGGGTGTTTGGGGTCAAGGGCAGGCCGCTAACTTTGGAGAGGAAGGCCCAGAGGCAGTCAGGGGAGGCAGCTGGGTTTTATGTGAAGGGTTAAGGAAAACCATCCAAGGGCCTTAAGTTACTGTTTCTGTTCTCAAGAAGACCACTCTGGGGGCGCCCGGGTGGCTCAGTCGGTGAAGCGTCCAACTCTTGATTTCGGCTCAGGTCGTGATCTCGGGGTCGTGAGATCAAGCTCCACGTGGGACTCCACGCTTAGCTGGGAGTCTGCTTGAGATTCTCTCTCTCCCTTTCCCTCTGCCCCTCCTGCTCATGCTCGCTCGCTCTCTCTCTCAAATAAATCAATCTTTTAAAGAAGAAGGAGGAGGAGGAAGGGAGGAGAAGTGGTGTGTGGACCCACTACATTTGACGTCGTTGGGGGCAGAGGGAGAGGCTGGGGTGGGCACCCCCTGGGAAGTGTCAGCACGTGAACCTACGACTCTGCTTTGATTATGAAGGAAAAGAGCAAGTTGGCAAGACTGCAATCCCCTGGGAATAACCTTAGCTTAAAGTGATCTGCAAAGTGTTCACGATGATCTACGTGTTATTTAGCAGGCATGGAGCCAACCTCCCTAGCCTGGCCAATTTTGAAGGAAAAGATGCCACGTGTGAAAACAGCAAGATCTCCAAGCAAATGCCTCCTGCAGATAATTCACCATGTGGAAGAGGGTGTCCTTTTCTCAAAAAGCTATCCAAGCGGCTTGAGAATTCTGCCGGCGCCTCAAGGTTAACTCTTAACCCCTCTTCACGAAGGCTTCAGACCCCCCCCATGCGGCGGGAGGTGGGCGTCACAAAGAGAATTCTGCAGAGCCAGAAGCACGGCAAACAAAGTTAGAGACTGGCCACCCTTTCCATGATTTGTAAGATCTTTCAAGGGCTTTATAAGGACATGAGGGATTATTAATGGCAGTAGATGGAACCTAAACATAGCGTTTGTAGCCGATTCTATCCGAAGGTATGGGTCCGGTGTTCACCCGGGGATCTAACCTCTGCTGGGCAGAGAGAGGGAGGCGAGACAGAGGATCTGCAGTCTCCCTGCCAGGAGTCAATGGCCTTGTCAGAACCCTGACTTTAACTAAGGATTTGCTCGTTTGGATTGGTTCAAACTAAAAACCAAAGACAGGAGTCCTAAATGAGCAATCTTTTTCTAGTTTTGCAGTAGGCAAGGTGCTGCCCTGGGCCGACCTCCCACTTCCAGCCATCGCGGTAATTAGTGAACCGGCAGACAAAGGTTCGAAACACGCCCTGTGCAAATCTAGTAAAGGGAAAATCCCACCCTCTATCCTGGCATCCACAGCCTCACGTTTAAAAATACTGACGATTAGAGGGGCGCCTGGGTGGTTCAGTCGGTTAAGTGTCCGACTCTTGATCTTACCCCAGGTCTTGATCTCAGGGTCGTGAGTTCAAGCCCCATGCCAGGCTCCATGGAGCTCAAGCTCCATGCTGGGCATGGAGCCTCCTTCAAAAAAAAGAAGAAACAATTTACACTCATAAGGCCACCTCCTGTGGCTGTGGGGAAATGCAGATCAAAACCGAGGCCAAATGCCACGGCCCGCCCCCCAGGACGGCTAGAACCTGCTAGAACCTGCAAGATCGAGGTAACAACACTGCCAAGGCATGGGCGAGGCCACAGAGGATCCAGAACCCCCACGCGCTGCGAGTGGGGATGCGCTATGGGGCGGCCACACTGGGGATCAGTCTGGCGGTTTCTCAAAAGGTTAAACATGGCCTTGGCACACGGCCCAGAGCTTCCACTCCCGGCTGCCTGCCCAAGAGGACTGAACACGAGTCCACTCAAAATCCTGCACGCACAGGTTCCTAAAACGCCATTACGCACAATAACCAAAAAACAGAAGTAGCACCAAAGTCCTTCCCCTGATGAGCAGGTAGATAAAATGGGGTCTAGCCATCCAACAGAGTGTTCTTTGACTGTTAAAAAGGAATGGAGCACTGTCACACAGATGAACCTCAAGAACCTCCTAGTACAGGAAAGCAGCAGACACAAAAGGCCACACACTGCACGCTTCCATGTACACAAAGTGTCCAGAATGGGGGGGGGTGGGGTACACGGCGGGGGGACGGAGACGGGTAGATGGCTGAGGGGAGGGATGGTTTCTTTCTGGGGTGAGGAAAGCGTTCGAAATCTGGACCGTGGTGCTGGGTGCACCTGTCTGTGAAGGGACTCACAACCACAGAAGCGTGCACTTTGGATGGGCGTAGGGGACAGTGTGCTAAGTCATACCTCAATAAAGCGGTTACTATAAAAAAGCCGCCTCGTGAAACTGAGGTGTCGTCTATTCAACATTAATGCACCTAAACCTTCTCTCCTCAAATCTGTAACGCAGGGGGGCGGGCCCACCAGTGTCCCACTCGCTCCTCCAAGCAAGGGTCAGCTCACTGCATTGAGGAATTAACCATTAAATATTTTTAGGGGGCGTAGGATACTGCAGTTATTTTTTAAAAGAGCTGCCTTTTGGGGTGCCTGGGTGGCTCACTCGGTTGGGAGTCTGCCTTCGGCTCAGGTCATGATCCTGGAGTCCCGGGATTGGGCTCCCTGCTCGGCGGGGAGTCTGCTTCTCCCTCTGACCCTCCCCCCTCTCATGTGCTCTCTCTCATTCTCTCTCTCTCAAATAAATAAATAAAATCTTTAAAAAAAAAATCTTTAAAAATAAAAGAGCTGCTGTCTTTTAGCAATGCATACTGAAATATATATCAATGCAGTTTTGTCCTTTGTCAAGTGCAGGGTCTGCTTCAAAATCACTGGGGGTGGAGGTATGAAGTGGCCACGTGTGGGAACTGGTGAAGTCGGGCAGTGGCCATATGGCCGGGTCTGTTATGCTGGTCTCTTTTCTTCTGTAGGTTTGTGATCCTCTCTTAATCATTTCTTAAAATATGTTTAACGAAATAAAACACCTGTCCGGATGCTGGAGCTCGGTGCTACATCGGACAATCAGACACTAACTTTCAAAGCTCCCGGCCTCTTCCAGTGCTTGTCAGTGGCCGCCCTTCCGGACACATCTCCCCGGCGAGCCCCACGAGCCACAAGCCAGCCCCCCCCAGAGCAAGGTGAGGCCCCATACCCCATGCACCGAGACCGAGTCAAATCAGAAGGGGGTCCGTTTCCAGGGCTGCTGCCCGCCCACAGCAAGCCTGCCCTTGCAGTCCTGGGCATTCACAACATGGGATTATCTACCCGACCCACCCCCACCCGCCAACACCTAGAATAACAACAACAAAGGCTCTCTGTCGGATCACAGCACCCCTGACCTATCGCTCCCTAGCAGGAACTGCTATCTCGGTACCGGACGCGGGGCCCACCCTCACCTTTCACCCAGGTGGGTGCGGGTGAACCTGCCTGCCTGCCCCGCCTCCCCCACCTCCGAGTCTCCCCCAGAGGACCGCCAGAGTAACTGATGAAGACACACAGCGACCATCGCCGCTGCCCAAAGGCTGACCACACGGGAGGCTGGGGGAGGGGAGAGGTAACCTGCGGGGGAGGGGGGAGGGCGAGGCAAGCCATTCATTCATTCACCGACAACCAGGAATGAGGAGGGCCTCAAAAGAGCCCCAGGGGATTTTACTGTACTACACGGCAGGACTGTTTGGTGTCCTACAAGTTTTAAATCCTAAGACGTCATGCACACAGGTAACTACAGAATACCTATGAACCGGCCATATCGACTTGACATTGCCTGGTCTCCAACTCTCCGTTCCTGGGTCGGCCTCTGTGAGTCCCTGGCCAGGCACGGCTGTCCTGTCACTCTGTCAGTGCAGCTGGGAACCCCAACACCCTGAGGAGGAAGAGGAAGGGCCCTGGGCCAGTTGGCAGGCCGGGCCTGCATCTGGACGCAGGACACTTACTCAGGGCAGCCTCTTCTCTGTATCCCTACAACCTTCCAGGGCCGCAGCAAAGGCCACGGCACAGCAGGGCCCCGGGGGACCTGGTGAGCAGGAAGCAGCCCCTCCCTGCCTCCTGGGGCTGCCGGGGGCTCTGCCACGGCCCACCTGCGGTCCACAACTAAACCCTTAGCCTCTGTTAGCCTCTGGGCGCTGGCCTCCTCCAATGTCCTCTTCCTCCTGGATAAGGCGACCAGGCACATAGACTCTCAGAGTTGCTCGGCTCCGGCCGCTTGCCCCTCTCAGGGATTCTCAGGATTCTGAGCTGGGGGTCAGTGGTTCTTCTTCCAGCCACTCTGCACCCCAGGAGTCAGCCCCCCAAGGACCCTGCCTGGGGCTTTAACTTGCACCTGCACACACGACTCTGCGTCTCATGCACGCCTCCACTTGACACTAAAGCCAGTCAACTGCAAAAGAATCCCTCATCCTTCATACACCCTCGCACAGTTTCTCCTACTGTAACAGCGCCACTGGCTGCCAGGCCCAGACACACACAGGCTGGAGCGTCCTCTCTTTGTGCCTCCCCCCTGTGCTGGGTGCAAGCAGCAGAGCCTGATCATCTGGAAAGGTACCCTGTCCCTGCACCGTACCGTCCCCGCTGAGCACCCACTACCTGGGTGCAAAGGGGTGGCTTCTCCGGGGACAAAGTGTACACGGCATGACCGCTGGGATCCACTTGCTCGGCAGGATGCACACCTGTGCCCCGAGTTCTCATGAGAAC
>NC_058413.1:4449706-4449959 GCF_002201575.2 Neomonachus schauinslandi | reverse complement strand
TGTATGGATGGATGGATGGATGAGTGAATGGATGGATGGATGGATGGATGGATGAGTGGATGGATGGATGGATGGATGGGTGGGTGGATGGATGGATGGATGGATGGATGGGTGGATGGATGGATGGATGGATGGATGGGTGGATGGATGGATGGGTGAGTGGATGGATGGATGGATGGATGGATGAGTGGATGGATGCATGGATGAGTGGGTGGGTGAATAGATGGATGGGTGAGTGGATGGATGGATGGAT
>NC_058413.1:4449272-4449606 GCF_002201575.2 Neomonachus schauinslandi | reverse complement strand
GGATGGATGCATGGATGAGTGGGTGGATGGATGGATGAGTGGACGGATGCATGGATGAGTGGGTGGATGGATGGATGGATGAGTGAATGGATGGATGGATGGATGGATGGATGAGTGAATGGATGGATGGATGGATGGGTGGGTGGATGGATGGATGGATGGGTGGGTGGATGGATGGATGGATGGATGGGTGGGTGGGTGGATGGATGGATGGATGGATGGATGAGTGGATGGATGGATGGATGGATGAGTGAATGGATGGATGGATGGATGGATGAGTGGGTGGATGGATGGATGGATGGATGAGTGGATGGATGGATGGATGGATGAATGG
>NC_058413.1:4409135-4449172 GCF_002201575.2 Neomonachus schauinslandi | reverse complement strand
GGATGGATAGATGGATGAGTGGATGGATGGATGGATGAGTGAATGGATGGATGGTTGGATGAGTGGGTGGATGGATGAGTGAATGGATGAGTGGGTGGATGGATGGATGGATAGATGGGTGAGTGGATGGATGGACGGATGGATGGATGAGTGGATGGATGGATGGATGAGTGGATGGATGGGTGGATAGGTGGATGGATGGGGGGATGGATGGGTGATGGATGGAGGATTAGCTTCCTAATGCCCCTCCCATCGGGCCCTTCCTTTCTAGGCCCTCAATCCATCACAAAGTCCTCTTCAGGACGCTCTAAACTTTACTCCTGCCTTCTTCATGGTGTACCTAGGATCACCTTGAGTCACAGTAGCTTTGATGTACCCTATGGCCTCAGGCAGACCTAGCTGCATAATTTGTCAGGTCCAAGGCAAAATGAAAATGCAGAGAGACTCTTGTTCAAAAATTATTAAGCATTTCAAGATGGTGACAACTGAGCATTAAACCAACCACGGGGTCCTGATTGCTGGTTCTTGTGACTGTGTGGGTGGCACACCCATGAAACCGGGCCTGCCCTGAAGGCCTTCCTAAACCTGCACTTAAAGGGCCACCCAGCCTGTGCTTACAAGCCTCGATGACTTCTGTGCTCCTTCTCTCAAGACTTCACCCCACTTCCTGCCTCGAGGTATCTGTTCCTATTGTTCCTGCTGCCCAGGATGCCTTCCCCACTCACCTCTTGTCTTTGTGCACAGCCGTGGGCTAGATGTTAGGAAGGAAGATGGGGTAAATCAGACCTAGTCCTGACTCTTCAGAGAAAATTCTCGGAGGGCATCTGAGTTCTGCCTCAGCTGTGGCCCTGCCCACCTGTGAGGCCCAGAGCAGATACACTTTCCTCTACTGCAAAATGAGCAGCAACCGGGTCGGTGCTGCATCCCCATGGGGTTCTGCTCACAGCCCTCCTCCTTTTTTAAAAATCTAAGATATGGGCACCTGGGTGACTCAGACAGCTAAGCGTCCGACTCTTGATTTTGGCTCAGGGCATGATCTCAGGGTCATGAGATTGAGCCCCGTGTCGGGCTCCGTGTAGAGCATGGAGTCTGCTTAAGATTCTCTCTCTCCCTCTCCCTCTGCCCCTCCCCGCCCCCTGCGAGTGCCCCCCCTAAAAAACAAAGAGACCCAAGATATAACTCACATGTACTATAACACTCATCCTTCTAAAGTGTACAATTCAGCGGTTTTTAACACATACACGAGCTTGTGCAACCATCACCAAATGCAGTTCCAGAACATTTCCCACACATTCCCTCCCAAAAGAAACCCCCTTCCCAACAGCAGTGCTCCTCCCACACCTGCAGCCCCTGGCAAGCACCACTTTACTTCCTGTCTCTACAGATTTGCCTGTCCGGGACATTTCATACGCATGAAACCCAGCACTATGTGGCCTTTTGTGTCGGGCTCCTTTTACGTTTTCACCTTTCACCCATGTTGTGGCAGGTGTCAGGACTCCTTTCCTTTTTATGGCTGGATTAATAGTCCATTGTGTGGCTAGACTACATTTTGGGGGACGCCCACAGCATCCATACATCAGCTCCAAATGCCTGGAGGCTGCAGGTGTCCAGCTTCCACTCTGACCTTGACCCTGAAATACAACTTTTTGTCTTCTTTCCTCTATGGAAAATTTCCACTTCGCCTTCAAAGTCCAACTCCAATACCACCTACTCCAAGATTTCCCTCCCCAGATTTCCCCCAAAGAGACTGAGAAGTCCTTCTTCTGGGTTCTCCCAACAGGGCCCGGTTGCAGCACGCTGCACCTTCTCTAAGATAGGAGGCGCCTCCCCGCGCCACTCCAGATGCAGATCTGCAGCCACGTCCCCTGCCTGAGGCCCGGCTTGGCCAACCCGCCAAAACTTTCGTGGAGTGGAAAAGAGGGAAATTGGTTGGACGCTAATTGGCCGCCAGATAAGCTATTTCCTTGAGCTCACTCGCGTTTGATGGGAGGAGAGAGGAGCCGGGAAATTCGGGGGTAGGACGGGGTGGGGACACGGAAATGACCGGCGTGGAGGGAGACGGGGCGGGAGCAGCAGACCGGAGGTCGCCGGCAGTTGCAGGAGGCAGTTTCAGTTACAAACGCCCCGTTGCGCTGCTCCCCGGAATTTGTGCTTTTCGTGCAGGAAGCTCGGGAGACCTGCCGACACGGCCGCCCCGGTCCGGGACCGGTCTGGATGCCCCGGGAGCCGCGGGGGCCGAGGGCGCGGTCAAGGTCTCTGGCAGCCCGCGTGGCCGGGGGTCCTGGAGGCCGGGGAGGGGCGCCCACCCTCCCTCCCGGCCCGCCGAGGCTCCCCTCGGGGCCCGCGCACAGCCCCATTTGCGTGCCAGGGGCCCGCTGGGCCGCTCCTTTGCGCTCCGGGTGGGGGTGGGTGGGAGGGAGAGGCGGCGGCGGGGGAAGGGGACCGCGCAGGCCTGGAGTGGGGAGGTGCGCCCCCCAGCGCTGGGACCGTCCTCGGCCGGCGGGGTCCGGAGCGCTGGGACCCCACGCGCAGAGCGGCTGGCAGCGCAGCGTCCGGCGGGGGCGCCCGGGGTCCAGCGCTCAGCGCCCCCCGGAGCGGTCGGCCAGGTGGCTGCTCGGGTCCGTCTTTGCGAGGCTTTCAAATTACACAGTTAACGTGCGTTCATTGTGGAAGCACAGGAAACACTGACCGGTCAAATAAAACGCTGTACGACGATGCTTGGAATCTCACTGCGTAACACTGGGTGGCATTTCCTTTCTCTCTGTGTGTGTTGTTTGGTTTTTAAGATTTATTATTTATTTGAGAGCGAGCGAGCGGGCGCGCATGAGTGGGAGGGGCAGAGGGAGAGGGAATCTCAAGCCGACTCCCAGTGAGCCCAGAGGGGAGGCAGGGCTGGATCCCAGGACCCTGAGATGGTGAACTGAGAGGAAACCAAGAGCCCGATGCTTAACTTGCTTAACGCACCGAGCCACCAGGCACCGCTCCTTTCTTTCGTGAGGCTTTCTATGGATCTTTTCACCGTCCTTTCCAGCTTGTTGACAAAATGAAAGTTGTAGGGCATATAAGTGCTTCTGTTCTGTTTTTCTTGATTTAACGTTATTCATTCTCCCAATAGTTGGATTCTCTTGGGGACAAATGACAGCTGCCCCAAAGCCCCCTTGTCACCGCCCTTCCCACCCCCATCCAACTCCCCTCTCTGGAAGTAACCAAAATTGTTAGTGGGCTGTATCTTCCTCCAGACCTTTTGCACTTCTTACATCACAACTTATATATATCTAGAAATACACAGTTTTCTTTTAGGGAGATCAGATTGGGTTGTGTATATAGTTCTGGAACTTGCTTCCCACCTGCCCCCTTAACAGTATGTTTTGGAAATCGGTCTGGGCCTCCCTCCTGCTTCACTGCTTTATGATAGTCCACAGTTTGAATGCACCTTTATTTATTTCAAGCATTCTCTGTTGTTTCTTGTTTTTAGTTTGTTTCCAGTCTCACTCTATTCAATCATTCATCCCAAACATGTTTCTTAAGCACCTGCTGTGTGCTGTACCTTTCCCAGGCTGGGGAAGTACAACAGTGAACAAAATAGATGCCACCCTCTTGGGGTTCACTCTTAGAAGCGCAATGAACAAGTACACTGCATGTGGGTGAGGAGGTGATATTTTATTTTTTGAACAGGGAATATGCTCGAATCACTAATACGGTTCGAATATCAAATCAATATTTTAAAAAATATCTAGGGAAAATCTTACTCCCCACCCCTGCCCCATCTAACACACAGGTAACCACTCTTATTATCCTTCCAGTATGTCCTTATAAAAATATAAGGGGAGAAAAAAAACAAGCAAAAACGAGTATGTACGTTACTTACCACCAGGGTAATGCAAATCAAAACTACAATGAGATATCACCTCACACCTGTCAGAATGGCTAAAATCAACAGCACAAGAAACAACAGGTGTTGGCAAGGATATGGAGGAAAGGGACCCCTCCTGCACTGTCGGTGGGAATGCAAACTGGTGCAGCCACTCTGGAGAACAGTATGGAGTTTCCTCAAAAAGTTAAAAATAGAACAACCCTGGGTGCCTGGGTGGCTCAGTTGGTTAAGCAACTGCCTTCGGCTCAGGTCATGATCCTGGAGTCCCGGGATCGAGTCCCGCATCGGGCTCCCTGCTCAGCGGGGAGCCTGCTTCTCCCTCTGACCCTCCCCCCTCTCATGTGCTCTCTCATTCTCTCTCTCTCAAATAAATAAATAAAATCTTAAAAAAAAAAAAATAGAACAACCCTACAATCCAGCAATCACACTACGATACAAAAGGATACAAAAATACAGATTTGAAGGGGTACATGCACCCCAATGTTTATAGCAGCATTATCAATAATAGCCAAATTAGGGCAACTGTCCAAGTGTCCATTGACTGATGAATGGATAAAGAAGACGTGATCTATATATCATCATATATACCATCAGAAAGAGTGAAATCTTGCCATTTGCAACAGCATTGATGGAGCTAGAGAGTATAATGCTATGCAAAGTAAGTCAGAGAATGACAAATACCGTATCATTTCACTCATATGTGGAATTTAAGAAACAAAACAAACGAGCAAAGGGAAAAAGAGAGAGAGAGAGAGGCAAACCAAGAAACAGACTCTGAGCAACAGAGAACACACTGATGGTGACCAGAGGGGAGGTGAGTGGGGGGATGGGGAAAATAGGTGATGGGAATGAAGGAGGGCACTTGTTGTGATGAGCACCAGGTGCTGTATGGACGTGCTGAATCACTATATTGTCCACCTGAAACTAATATTACACTGTATGTTAACTACCTGGAATTTAAAAACTTTAAAAAATCATGAACAATAACAACAACAAAAAAAGTGAATGTACGTATATTTCCCTCTTTCTCTCTTTTTAAAAAGATTTTATTTATTTATTTGACACACAGAGAGAGAGCACAAGCAGGGAGAGCTGCCGGCAGAGGGAGAGGGAGAAGCAGGCTCCCCACTGAGCAGGGAGCCCGATGCAGGACTCGATCCCAGAACCCCGTGATCATGACCCGAGCTGAATGCAGATGCCTCTTCCTTCTTTCTCGTGTAAAAGGAAGCTTGCTATAGCCCCCTTCTGTTTGCCTTTTTAAAAAATGTCTTAGTGTTATTTTCCTGTAATTGCATAGAGAGCTTCCTTTAAGTTTATATATTGTTTGAAGGTACACAGTGTTCCATCGTATAGTTTATTTTACTATGATTTATTTGTGCCCTGGGACATTTAGTGTGTCCTGTCTTTTGCTTTATAAACCTTGCTGCAATGAAAAACTGCACAAAGGTCTTCCACCGATCCTCAGAATTGTGATAGCTGGATGAAGGCCTTGTGTGTGCACACTGCTGATGTGTATCACTGAATTGCCCTCTGTATTAGTTAGGGTTCTCTGGAGACAACAGGATATTATACATACACCTTAATATAATATAGAGATCTATTGTGAGAAATTTGCTCATTCAATTAGGGAGACTGACAAGTACTAAACTGTGCAGGAAGGCACAGCACACACACCCAAGAGAGCTGAAGGTATTGTTCCAGAGCGGGAAGGCCGGCTGGCTCAAGACCTAAGAAGAGCCAATGTGTCTATTTGAGTCTGAAGACAGGGGGGAAAAAAATCAATGTCCCAGTTCCAAGGCAGCTAGTTCTCTCTTAGGCAGTTAGGAGTTCCCTCTTATTCGGGGGAAATTCACCCTTTCAAGCCTTAACTGATTGGATGAGGCCCACCCACATTAGGGAAGGCAATCTGCTTTACTTAACCCACTCATTCAAATTTAATCTAGAAGCATCCTCACAGACACATCCAGAATCATGGTTGAGCAAATATCTGCCCCCCCCCCCCATTGCCTAGTCAAGTTGACAAATAAAATTAACCCTTCACACCCTCTTTGGAGTTGTCCTGGTTTGCCCTCCCCTCTGCTCGGGATGAGAGCAGTGTTGCTCCAGGTATCCCCAAAAGTGTCTGTCAAAATGTTGGGTGTTCCTCAGTCTGAGAAGTGAAAAATGGTGTCTTCATGCAGTTTCAATTTGCATTTTTTTTCATTATGAGTAAGGCTGAGTATCTTTTCACAAACTTGGGGGAATATTTGTATTTCTTTTCACTGTACTTCTCATATAATTTGCCTATTTTTTCTGCTAGGTTGTTGACCTTTTTGTAGATTGAGCTGAAAAAAATAACTTATTAACCAGCATGTCTTTTTATAATGAGCATTATCAAAGTAAAATTCTATATGATACAATTCATCCATCTAAAGTATATATTTCCCCAAAAAAGTGTACATCTCAATGGTTTTTAGTATATTTACAGAATTGTGCAACAATCGCCACAGTCAATTTCAGAAATATTTCATTACCCCAAAAGCCAATTGTCACTTCCCTCCAATATTCACAGGCTTAAGCAACCACTAACATCTGTCCTTTTGGTCTGTGTGGATTTGCTTGTCCTAGGCATTTCATACAAATGGGATCATCCACTATGTGGCCTTTTATGTCTGCCTTCTTCCACTTAACATGTTTTAGAAGTTCATTCATGCTGTAATATTCCTTTTTTATGACTGAATAATGTCCCATTATATGAACAGACCACATTTGGTTTATCCATTCATCTATTGAGAAACATTAGCTTCTTTCCTCTTTTTGGCTAAGCCCCATTTTACATTCCCAACAGTGGTGCATGGGAGTTCCCCTTTCTCCACATCCTCACAAACACTTGTTATGACCTATAGCTTTGATTATAGCCATTGTTAAAAAAGACATGACAAGGCTCCATGGGACCCTTGGGTGGCACAGTCTGTTGAGTGTCCGACTCTTGGTTTTGGCTCAGGTCATAATCTCAGCTTGGGGCTCCAAGCTCAGCGAGGAGTCTGCTAAAGTTCTCTCTCATTCTCCCTCTGCCCCTTCCTGCTCTCGTGCTCTCTCTCCCTCTAAAGTGAATAAATACATTAAAAAAAAAGAAATGATAGTGCCCAAAATAGAGTCACCTGTGCCCCACATCAGCAAACCAAAACCTTAACTCCTAACTGCAGTTTCAGCACCTTCCAGAAGGAGAATTTTAAACGAATCATTCTAGAATTTCCTGATCAATACTAGAGAAGTCACGAGCTTGATAGGCCCTGCCTTCCCCCAAAGGAAGGTAACCTTGCCTGAGTCAATCCACTCTTTGCTAGAAACTTCTTTTTTCCGCTCCCTTCTGCGTGTAAAAGCCTTCCATTTTGTACAGCTTCCCGGAGCTCCTTTCTATTTGCTAGGTGGGATGCTGCCCAATTTAAAACTTGGGTCCATTTGGATCTTATTCTGGTAAATGATGTGAAATACACATCAACTTCTTTCTTTTTTCCAGAAGCCTGCTGTGTCCTGGCACCCCGGTGGGAAGGCATTTTGAGCAGGAGAGGACATTTGCATGAAGACCTGAATAGGATGAGGGAAAGGGCCACCCTCAATTGCATGCTGGAGTCGCAGATGAAGAGCGTTGCAAACATAGAGGTCTGAAGGTAGAAGAAACTTGGTAGTTTCTAAGAATAGCAAGACCAGGGGGGCTGCAGGTGGTGAGAGGCCAGGTCACGGAGCGCCTTGTAGGTAACTGTGAGGTGAGATTTTGTTTTGGGTATAATGGCACTGGACTGCTGTGGGTAAGATCATTCCAGCTATTTACTTGGTAAGATAACGCCGAGAAAGGAAACTTTCTAGGTTAAGGCACTTCACATTTTTCAGCAAATCACCAAATTGTTCTCCAAAAAGGCTGTATAAAATTAGTCACCCTCCCCCTTCATTTTGTTATTTCAATACCATGTGCCATTTAATTAAATATTTTTGGAACATGGTTTAATGAATGCGTGGTTCTTTTAAAAAACATCTTTATTGGGGTGAAACTGATATACAATAAGCCACACATACTTAGAGTGTACAGTTCAGTAAGTTTTGACACACGTATGCCCCTGGGAAACCATCCCCACAATCAGCAGTGAACATATCCATCACCTCCAAAAGTCCACCCTTGGTGGTCCCGGCCCGAGACAAAGCAGGAGCTACACGTGGGTCTCTTTACCCTGACTGCAAAACCCCTGGCTGCCTCCATAAGGAGAAGAAAAAGCTCAGGCTCTATGCCTCTTGCATGACTGATCTTGCAGAAATTCGAGGGTGGGGGATGTGAACTGAGATGGGGATGTGAACTGAGATGCGGATGCTCACCACAAAGCCTGGCAGAGACCAGACCAAACTAGTCTGCGCCAAGATGGACCCCAGTGCTGACCTTTCACCGACTTTTCCTCTCGTTATAATACTAAACATCACACCCAGGGAGTGGAGATTTAACGTGCTGATTAGACACGCCACGTGACAGAAGCATGACCTTTAAGTTCGCAGATGCTAATAAGTCCACACCCCTACATCCTTCCAGGGGACCCTTTTCTCTCCTGGGTTTCTTTGAAAAACTCTCCCTGGGGAGTCTGCCTGAGGATTGTTTCCTTTGTGCACCTCCCCTGTGCTGGAGCATAAGCCCCAGTAAAGCCTTGCCTGAAACCCATTTGGCCTCTTTTCAATTTCTATCCCTCGGAGAGCCCAAGGACCAGGTTGGGTATCTCCCCATCCACCCGCAGGCAAAGATCAGTCTGCTTTTTTTTTTTTTTAAGATTTCATTTATTTGAAAGAGAGAGACAGTGAGAGAGGGAACACAACAGGGGGAGTGGGAGAGGGAGAAGCAGGCTTCCCGCGGGGCAGGGAGCCTAATGCGGGGCTCGATCCCAGGACCCTGGGATCATGACCTGAGCCCAAACAGGCGCTTAATGACTGAGCCACCCAGGTGCCCCTCAGTCTGCTTTTTGATTACTGCACAGGGTCTACCATATGGCTGTCATGTAATTCCTTGAGCATCCCTTTATTGCTGGACGTCCACATTTATCCCATTTTTGCTATTCATTAATCCAGCTATGGTGCACGTCCTTGTACATACATACATTTGCACATATCTGATTATCTTCTTTTTAAAAAAGATTTTATTTTATTATTTATTTTTGAGAGAGAGAGAGAGTGCACGAGCAGGGGAGGAGGGGCAGAGGGAGAAGCAGACTCCCCGCTGAGCAGGGAGCCCAACGTAGGACTTGATACCATGACCCTGGTATCATGACCTGAGCCGAAGGTAGACACTTAACTGACTGAGCCACCCATGCGCCCCTCTTAAGACAAATTCCTAGAACTGACAGAACCAAAGTTTGTGAATGCTAATACTTTTGAAGCAATTTGCCAAATCCTCTTCATACGGCTTACAAAGTATGACATTCACTTTGCATTTGATTTTCTTTCCAAAAAGTTGAATCTTTAACACACACACACACACAGAGCTACCTCTCCAAGTGTGGTTCAGCTGTTTCTGCTTGGAGGGAGTCAGTTGTTTCTGCTTGGAGGGAGGGCTGGCTGTTTTTTGGAGAGGTACTTTTGTGGCTGAGAAACAAACATTAACATCTGATGGGATTGTCTTTTTGCTGGTCCCCTAAGGCACCCTGTGCTTTGGTGGGGTCCAGCCCAGAGAGGGCTGCAGCTGCCCCAACAGCCCTCCCTCAGCCACACACCACCCTACACAATCCTGGACTAGCTACATCAAGGATGGTGAGAGCAACACCTTGAGTCAACTTCTGTAGGCACAGGGTCCTCGGAGCAGGGTCCTGGGAGCATTTCCCAGGCAGCCGGAGGTGGGGGGAAGAAGCAGGGTTGAGGCCCCAGCATAAGCCACCCCAAAATAGGCCTCTTTGGCCTTTGGATTATTTTGAGTCGGTTTAGCTCGAAATAGCCATTGAAAACCAGCGGATTCAGGAAAAGCTCTAAAAACAGGGCACAAGGGGTTTTTTTGTAAAGGAAATTTACATTTATAAAGGTAATTTCCATTTGTAAAGTCTCCTGCTCTCACACAGGAAGTGGAGGGCTCTCCACGCAAATCAGTGGGGAAGGCTGGGACTCCAATCTGCTCAACGAACCTCAAACCTCCATTACCATTCTTTTCCCTGCCACTTTCCTGCACCAGGTCCTCCACCCTGCAGCCCAAATCCCCTTCCCCTTAGTTTTAATCTAGGTGGTTCTTACGGTTATTATAAGGTGGTATATTTAAACCCAAATTCTAACCACCACACTGGTTGCTCGTCCCATATGTCCACACGTAATGTGCGTGTTAATAAACAACTGTTTGATTTTCTCTCCTTCGTCTGTCTTTGCCTGTCCCATTCACAGGGCCCCAACTGCACAACCTACGATGGGTGGAGGAAGATTTTTTTCCTCCCCTACAGGCATTGTTAAAAAAAAAAAAATGTGGGGCACCTGGGTGGCTCAGTCGGTTAAGTGTTCTGTTCGACTCTTGATTTCAGCTCAAGTCATGATCTCAAGGGTTGTGAGATCAAGCCCTGCGTTGAGCTGGGTTTGGAGCCTGCTTAAGAGTCTCTCTTGCCCTCTGCCCTGCCCTGCACCCCCTGCTCATACTCTCTCTCTCTCTCTTTAAAATAAAAATAAATAAAATCTTTTTAAAAAAATGCATACTACATTATATAACACTTAATAGAGATAAATGGGTTGAAATAAGTCCGAAAGATTTTGCCATCAACTGTTACTTCTTGAGAAGGATGTAGCATTTGGGTAAGGGGAATAAAAGGGATTTTTTTCTTAAAAAAAAAAAAAAAAAGAGGGGCACCTGGGTGGCTCAGTTGGTCAAGTGTCTGACTTTGGCTCCGGTGGTGATCTCGGGGTCCTGGGATCAAGCCCCACACTGGGGAGTCTGCTTCTCCCTCTGCTCCCCGCCCCATGCTCTCTCTCTCTCTCTCTCAAATAAATAAATAAAATCTTATTAAAAAAGAAAAAAACAAAACAACAGACCCAAAAGGAGTCACTTTCACTCACTGTCACTACGCCTGCCAAGACTTCATACCTAACCTACCTGTAGTTGCAGCCTCTCTCCCAGGCCTAGAGAGGTCATCTGCTTGATAGACCCTCCCCTCCCCCAACCCCCAAAGGGAGGTGACCTGGCCTAAAACAATCCTTTCTTTTCTTTGGCTAACAACCTCCTTGTCCTGTCCCATTTCTGCCTATAAAATCAATCCGTCCATTTTGTACAGATCCTCGGAGTCCCCTCTACCCACTAGGTGGGCTGCTGCCTGATTCATGAATCACTGAATAAAGCCCATCAGGTCGTTGCATTTGCTCAGTTGCATTTTTGTTACCTCCTCAGGTAGGCCTCAAATCCAGGTGCTTCTACTCCGGGCAGTGTGCGTGCGTGTTAAGTTCTCTAAGCTCCAGGCCTTTCACCTGTGAGGCAGGGCTCCTGAAACCTACCTTGCAGGATGATTGTGGGAAATTCATGGGTGTGATGGTTGATTTTGTTACAGAACCTGGACTGGATCACCCGATGGAAGAACCAAGCGGCACCCAGAGATTTTGGAGGTTAGGAGGTTTTTTTTAACGCCGGCGGGCTCAGAGGAGAGTGGTCTCCAAAGGTCTGAGCCCCAAGCACAAACAAAGGGGGCAATTTTTTTTTTTTTAAAGATTTTATTTATTTATTCATGAGAGACAGAGAGAGAGAGAGACAGAGGCAGAGGGAGAAGCAGGCTCCCCATGGAGCAGGGAGCCCGATGTGGGACTCGATCCCAGGATCCTGGGATCATGACCTGAGCCGAAGGCAGACGCTTAACCGACTGAGCCACCCAGGCGTCCCCAAAGGGGGCAATTTATACACTTCTATTTCCACGTACTTGGCACTTTTGGCGCATGCACGAAGCAGAGCAGGGAGAAGAACCCGGAAGAGCCCCAGGCAAGGACTGGGACTCTCTCGCTGGCTCAGTCAGCCATCTTAGGACGCAGATTTTCCTTATCATTCCCCCCTTTGATGCCCCTTTAAACACCTAGTTTAGAGGGCATCATTCTGTTTGACTCTGAGGGTTGACTGCAAGGCTTGGGGCGAACATGGACTTAGTCATAAACTTAACAGCACACCAGGTAGCAGAAGACCAGGACTGACTGGGGCCAGGAAAACCATGGTGAAACGTGCTCAGGAGTAGTAAGCAAAGGGCCAGTAAAAGTGGGATCTATGACCTTAGGTAGAAGCCTCTGGGGGGAAGTCCAGTCAGGAGGGGCAACAGTGTAGAGTCCGACTCCCAAGATGAGGGAAATCAAACCGATGAGAGCCAGGGACCACAGTGAGCAGGTGTCCATCAGTCAGTGGGGTCTCGTCAAAGGTGAAGCCAGAGTGGGTTCGTGAAGTCTGGCTGGACTCTCCACTGGCGCAGCTCCTCGTCCGAATGATGAGCTTTCTTCTTTCTTCCAGTCTTTGACCCAAACTGAGTCCCCTGTCTGGAAGGAGTATACCTGAGACCTTAAGGAGATTGGGGCCCTCTCAATGGTGTACTTTGGTAATTTTTTTAGGGTGGCCCCCAAGGCCTGAAGCTGCTCCTTTATCCCTTTATCTCCAACCTGATGCAAGTTTCCTGGAAGGCTCCCCAGGCATGGGGGAGGCTGTCCATATATTAATTCAAATGGGAAGAAACCTGATGTCCCGGGCATGCAGCGAGCACACAGGAGAGCTAGGGGTAGCAGATCCGGCCGTGGAAGTTAGTCTCCTGACAAACTTTGTTAAGGTTCCCTTGAGGGTGTGGTTCATTTGCTCTCCTGTTCAGAGATCCTGTCTCCTCTTGCCTTGGGTTCAATCGGAGGCTAGTGTGTGGAGATATGTCTTGGCCCAGGAGAGGGATGGGGCAATCAGGCAGATAAAGGAATTCATGTCGGACCTTGTGGCCCCCAAGTTCACACTGGTGAGCCTGGCAAAAGGGCTGCTGTATCGCCTGCGTCCCAGTGGCCCCAAGGATGGTCACAGTCCTTTTGCTGAAAGGGGCCACTGGGGAGGTGACAACAGAGTGCTTGGCCCCAATATCAACCATAAAAGTCCCTGGTTGGCCCCCCACCTTCATTCTGACCGTGAGCTCATGGGGGCCAAGGAGGAAATAGCCTGGTCCCCCTCAGTCTGAATCCATTCCTGCAAGGCCTATGAGGTCCTTCTCTCGGGGCTCTTCCTTGTAGCGGCTGGGCATTCGTTTTTCCAATGCCCTTTCTCTTTACAGTAGGCACACTGATCCCTTGCCAAGGGGGTTCTGGGCTTCCCCCCTTCCGGTGGTTGGGGTCTCCCTGCCTTTGTGTTGTTCTTTTCTTTCAGGGCGGTGATGAGAAGGATGACTTTCTTTTTCGTCTTTTTGTTGGCTTCCCGTTCAGCTGCGACCTCCCTGTTCATGTAGACCTTATTGGCAATCTCTATTAGTTGGATGATGTTCATCCTGGCAAAACCCTCTAGTTTCTGATGTCTGGGGCAGCCTGAGCCACGAAGGAGGTGTTTACCATCTGTTGGCTTTCCTGTGCCTCAGGGTCAAATGGAGTGTATATCCTGTAGGCTTCACATAGTCTTTCGTAGTGGTCCCCAGGGGACTCCCCTGGTTGTTGAGTGACCGTGGATACCTTAGTCATGTTCATGGGTTTCTTAGCTCCTACCCAGGTTCCCCGGAGGAGGGCCTCCTGGTCCCGGCGGGTGTGGGCCTGTCCCTCGGTTGAGGTGAAGTCCCATGCTGGGCGCTCCTTGGGTGCGGTCGTATTAGCCTAGGCAGCAGGGTCGATGACTCCCGCTGGTGCGTGCTCTTCCAGGTACTGCCATGTACCTTTCATTATTCTCCTCCTTTCCTCTGTGTTGAACAGGGTGCGGAGTAACTGTTGGCAGTCTTCCCAGGTTGGCCGATGAGTCTGGAAAAGGGGTTCTATGAAGTCTACCATGGCCTGTGGTTTCCCAGAGTCGTCCTCGGGATATCCGGCTAGGATTTGTGGAGACTGGGGTTTTTGCTGATTTTCTTTAGGTCGCTTGGATGAGGCGATTAAGACCCAGGCCTGTCCCTGCCTATTGCAAGGGAATTGCACCCAGGGGGTAAGGGTCTGAGCAATTCCTAGCCAGGAGTCAATGTACGGAAACTGGTCAGGGTGTCCTAGTTCTCTTGTTATGACTCGCCATACTCGATGAATCATTGGGACATCCAATGTCCCTTCTGAAGACCGCCTGACATCAAAAGTGGGCCATTCCAATTCACATAGGGTTCTCAACTTGCCAGGGTTCATCCTGACTCCATAGTCTCCCAAAAACCCCTTCTTGAAATTTTTGGTCATGGTCTCTAGAACTGTAGGTTTACTCTGCCCTGACCCCATGGTGATGTCCCCGTGTGCGGTGGCGCAGAGACAGACAAGGCGGGGGTTGCCTCCTGAGATGAGGAGACCAATCAGATGCCCATCTGGCCGTGTCTCGAAGGAGTTTAGGTGAGGCTTAGCCATAGCGGTCTCAGCATTGTGACTTACGATCGGAATCTCTTCCGATGCCGCCATAGACCGTATGCCGTTCACCACGGAACCGCAGACAGGCCCACTCAGACTCCGCAGGCTTCTGGGGACCTTAAGGGTGCCTGCCCATGGAGTCACAGAATCAGTCTGCTTGAGCAAGCCAGGTCGGACTGCACATTCACTCAAACATTCACATTCCAGAAGCTATTACATTCCCTCCCTGGGAATCCCTACCTGTGAGACCTCTAAGAGGTCTCTGGGAGGTGATCAGGCTCCCCTTCCACCCCAATGGGGGTGGGCCTGTCTGGGTCCTGGGGCCCCAGGCCTTACCGGAATCCGACATCAGGACAGGGTCCTCACCTGCCAAGTCTCCTCGAGTCCAGCGGGCACAGCGGAGCGGGGTTGGCCCGAGGCGACCGGGGCGGGAGGCTGCCGAAAATTAGGCAGGGCGCGCCTTCTCCCTTACGATCCCTCATTCTGTCACCGCCCTGCTGTTGCCCCCAAACCGGTGGCAACAATGGGCCAGTGCGGTTGGGTTTCCCGGTCAGGGAACCAAATGTTGCGGAACCTGGACTGGATCGCCCGATGGAAGAACCAAGCGGCACCCGGAGATCTTGGAGGATCGGAGGTTTATTTAATGCCAGCGGGCTCAGAGGAGAGTGGTCTCCAAGGTTTGAGCCCCGAGCACAAAGGGGGCAATTTATACACTTCTACTTCCACATACTTGGCACTTTTGGCGCCTGCGCAAAGCGGGGCAGGGAGAAGAACCCGGATTGGTGCGCGCGGGAAGCAGAGCACGAAGAAGAACCCGGAAGTGGCAAGGACTGGGACTCTCTCGCTGGCTCGGTCGGCCATCTTAGGACACAGATTTTCCTTATCAATTTTACATCAGCCTGACCCGGGCTGAGGGCGTCCGGATAGCTGGGAAAACATAATTTCTGGGCGTGTCTTCGAGGACATTTCCAGAAGAGATTAATTAGCCTTTGACGGGAGGGGTAAGGGAAAAGCGACGTGGGCCGGCCCCATCCCATCCTTGGGGGCCTGGATGGAGCAAACCGGCATAGGGAGGGTGAGTTTGCCCTCTCTGCTTGGGCTGGGGCTTCCATTATCTGCCCTGGACTTGGCCTTGCGCCTCAGGCTTGCCCGGAATCACACTTTCCTGGGTCTTCAGCTTGCACGCGGTAGATGGTGGGACATCTCAGCTTCCGTAACTGTGTGAGCCAATCTTTGACAGTAAGTCTCTTTCCGTGTATCTCTGTATATCCCGTTGGTGCTGTTCCTCTGGAGAACCCTGACTCATATGGTGTGATCGTTTGGGGATAGGTGGTAACTCACGGAAGGGGCTGCAGTAAGTTCTGGATGCAAGGTGGTGATTGCTCTTGATTCTTCCCCGCACGTGCATAGAACCTCCTCGAGCCTCTGCACAGAGACCCTGCGAATTCTAAGTCGTGAGGTTGGAGTTTTATGATGTAAATGAGTTTCTGAATGAGTGTAATGTATTCTTTCATACAGGTAATATTTGCCCGTGGCCAAAATTCCGAAGGTGCAAAAGGGCATACATGAAGAGCATGTCTCCCTGTCCTCTGGTCTCCCAGCTCCCCACTCTGAAGAGACACACTCATGCCAGTTTCGGGTGTAAACTTCCAGAGATATCCCATGTTTCGACAAACATATACTTTTCTGCAATTTTTGCCCAAATGAAATGGTATCTTAAGATAGCCCTTTCGTTGTAACAAATAGTTACTGATAAGTAGATGAGGCATGGGGCAGACTGGATTGGGAGCCCCTCAAGGAACCTGTCCTGTTGAGATCTGAAGCCCTTAACCTCTGAGCGAAGCTGCAGACACCGGCTTCTTCCCCTAAGGAATCAAGTCAGTGCGTGTTTGAACCCATCGTAGATTCGTTCTGGTGATGAGAGATCAAGATGGACCCTCTCCTCAAGCTTGGCTTCGGTTCCCAAATATCCCACGTCTGTCGGGGGCAATAAAAACAACGAGCACGAGGGGCCCCTGGGGGGCTCAGTCGGTTAAGCGTCCGACTCTAGATTTCAGCTCAGGTCATGATCTCAGGGTCGTGGGATCAAGCCCTGTGTCGGGCTCTGTGCTCAGTGCAGCGTCTGCTTGAGATTCTCTCTCTCCCTCTCCGTTTGCCCCCCCCACCGCTCGTGCTCTCGCTCTCTCTCTCTCTCTAAAATAAATAAATAAAATCTTAAAACAATTAACATAACAATAAAAAATTTTAAAAAGTCTTAAAACAAAAAACCAAAAACAAACAACCAGCATGATCGCTTGCATGTGCCAGGCCAAAGCCTCTCTGCCATCCCAGCCCTACCTCTCTGTGTCACCACGATTACACGGCAGGGACCCTACACAGAAATATGGTTGCATCTGTGTGCATATATCTTCCTTGAGCATAAATGGTCTGAGAAATCAGCTTGCTAGGACTCTCTTTACCAGCATGCATGCATCCATTCATCCAATCATTCATTCTTCCATTTATTTACACAGACTTTACATTATATATCTTTTTAATTTTTTGTTTTAAGTAGGCTCCACACCCAATGTGCGGCTTGAACTCAGGACCCTGAGATTAAGTGTTTCATGTTCTGACTGAGCCAGCCAGGAGCCCCAACATTATATCTTGTTGTAAATCCTTCATATGATTCTAAGGGCTTTACTGGGGCACCTGGCTGGCTCAGTGGGTAAGAGCATGTGACTCTGAGCTCGGTGTTATGGGTTTAAGCCCCACATTGGGTGTAGAGGTTACTTTAAAAAAATTTAAAAAACAAAACAAAACTAAATGCTCTACCCACAGTTATTTTGCTCATTTTGCAGACAAATAGAGTGAGCCAGAGACAGGTTAAGCAATTTTGTCCAAGCTCCCATGGCTTACAGGGGCAGAGCTGGGATGCTGAACCCGCAGGTAGAGCAGAACTGGGCTCCAGCAGCCCAGGTCAGGAACAGTTTGTTACCAGTGTGGGGCGCTGGGCCAGGCTTTCTGAAGGACCCTGAAGCTATGATTATGTTGTCTTTGTTTGCGGGTTGCTCAGCCTCCCTGGGTGATAAATAAAAAGACTCTTGAGTGGGTGGGCTGTGGGCTGCATCTGGAGAGGACAAACAGGGAGCTAGGGAGACTGGCCTGGGGGCTCTTGCAGTAACCTAGGCATCAGCTCACCACTGTGGTGCCAAAAGGAACAGATCCAGGAGGAATCATCGAAGCACCACTGTGAAGGGTTGAATGGCAGAACTCATGACCAGTTGGTTCAAGGAGGAGGAGGAGTGTGCCGGGTCCTGGCCGGGTTACTGGAAGAACACAGGGCTGGGGGCCCGGGTCATGGTCCTACAATGATTTCTGAAAGAGCGCCTCATCTCCTTACACATCCCCTGGCTCTGGCCTCATGCCTCTACGTTTGGAAGGTGACCTTTCATTACCAAGGAATGTACTACAATGGATTCAAACACACACCCCCTAGGTGGCTGCATTCGGGGTTAAGGGATCAGCAAGGATGGGAGTCAGAAGGGAGCAAAAGTGATTGGGACTGGAGTCTTTGTTTTTAGCTGCCCCTAGGAGGTCTGACATAAGATGATTTAGGTTACGTTTCAGCAGCTTGGGCTGGTCAGGGCCACACCTCATCAAGGTGAAGAGCGGACAGCTGGTGGATGGACATTTGGGGCTGATGGGTTTGCTCATCCATGACTCCAGCCAGCCAGCTCGCGCTGGGCATTCCCCGAAGGGGCACAAGCCACCAGGGTAAGGAAGAACCAGGTCTCTGGGAGGCTGGCTTGACTTCTGAAGGAAAATGAAGAACACCTGTGGATCAAGTCCATGGCTCGACCTGGGCAGAGCCACACGCTGGGAGCCAGGTGGGACATCAGACAGTGGGAATCAGAGTTCAGGGCCGATTCAAGGATGTATCCATCCTCCATCTTCACCACTGTCTTCGTTTCCTGGGGCTGCTGGATGAAGGTCCTGCAGACCCAGGGGCTTACACAGCAGGCATTTGTCGTTGCACCATGCTGGGAGGCCAGGAGTCTGAGATCACTAGGTGGGCAGGGCCGGGCTCTGCTGCAGGTGCTGGGAGGGGCCGTCCCAGGCCTCTCCCCTGACTTCTGGGAGCTCCGCAGTTTGTGGCCGTGTCGCTCTCAACGTCACAGGGTGTCCTAATGTGTATGTCCACATTTCCCCTTTTCCTAAGGACACCAGTCACATTGGTTCAGGACCCCCCCCCCCCAGCCTAGTGTGACCTCATCTGAACGGATCACATCTGCAATGACACTATGTCCAAGGAAGGCCACGATCTGCAGTGCTGGGGGTGAGGAGTCCAACATACAAATTTTGGGGGGACACAATTCAACCCATCACGACCACCTGATGGGGCTGCCTCCCTTCTCCGTGTTGGCACCTGCGTACATGCTCAGGGGTGGGCTGTGATGTGCCTTGCTGCCCCCCAGCTGCTTGAGCTTGGACTTTGGTTTCCCCTTGAGTTAACCAGAGGCCCTGGACTTGGCCCCTGGGTGCCGATAGAATGCCGGGGCCCCTTGGGAGCAGAAGCAGAGCTTGCGGTCCAAGAACCATATGCATATAGGTGGCTTTCCTCTGTGTGGCTGTGAGCAGAGGTCAGGAGACTCTGACGGGAGACCGACATGCCCGCCCAGCCTCTCCTGTCCAACATGCAGCTGAGAGACCAGAGGTTCTTCAATCTCTGTTTATGCCCAAGGCACGGATTACCCAACAGGTATTTACCAAGGGTCCACCGTGTCCCAGCCGCAAACTTCACCAGGAGCTAGAGGGTTCGGCATGCCACCTGGACGCCCTGGCAAGGCTCCGCCCTGGGAAGCTGGCCCCAGGTGGCAATTAGTTTGACATGGGGCACAGAATGTGGCTCAGACGCTTCCCAAAGTAGAGAAATAGCGTGAGACATGTCAAAATGCATTGCATCAAAGCCCGTATTTACTCTCTTTTTAGAAAAGATCTTATTTATTTGAGAGAGAGAGAGAGAAAGCTGCAAAGGCAGAGGGAGAAGCGGGCTCCCTGCGGAGGCTGAAGTGGGGCTCGATCCCAGGACCTTGGCACCATGACCTGAGCCGAAGGCAGACGCTTAACCGACTGAGCCACCCAGGCGCCCCACCCATAGTCTCACTGCAAAGGAATTTATTCTACCCAGTCCAGCTTTTCGTAATGGCATCTCTTGGCCTCTTGCACCCTCTTCCTCTCCTCTGTAGTGACCACCAGAGGGACAGTTCCCAGACCTTCTAGCTCTTTCCCTCCTCTGGGCCGTTGGGAACTTGGTGCTGTTTGTTTGCTCTGAGTGGTGTCATGGTCGGTGTCTGCTCCGCACCGAGGCCAGCCTGGCCCTCCAGCTGGGGGGCCCTCTCCTGGCCAAGAGCTGCTCCTATCTTGTGAATCGATGGGTTGACCAGTTGACCGGCTGACTGCAGTGTCCCCAGCCTGGGCCTCCTGCATGATGCCGGGTCTCAGTGAGGACTCGAGAGATGGGGGAGTCTCCTGGCTGCTGTGGGTGAACGTGTGCATGCACGTCTGTGTGTGCATGCACGTGCATGTGCGTGTGTGTGAGCATGATGGGGCTGCCCCAGGAGAAAGGCGGTGTGGACAGGGCTTTGCCATGTGTTGAGCATCATTACCCATGTGGTTGTATTGGATTTGTCCAAGTCGGTGAGGGGGTTGTTCGCTCTGATTTGTGTGTAGGGAATAGAGGCTCACGAAGTTTCCGAGCTGTTGGCCCACGTGCGTGTCAAGTGTGTCTTTTATCTTCTGTGCTTCTTCTTTTTTTTAAGATTTTATTTATTTGTGAGAGAGAGAATGAGAAACAGCAGAGCATGAGAGGGAGGAGGGTCAGAGGGAGAAGCAGACTCCCCGCTGAGCAGGGAGCCCGATGTGGGACTCGATCCTGGGACTCCAGGATCATGACCTGAGCCGAAGGCAGTCGCTCAACCAACTGAGCCACCCAGGAGCCCTATCTTCTGTGCTTCTGAAGCTCTGGCATTGGGGGCTTTGCTGACTCTGAGGGACTGCCCCTCCCAGGGTTAGCGATTCCTAGAGACGGCAAATAACTAGGCTGAAGGGCAACTTTCAAATGCCAAGAAGCGCAGCTAGAGCCCTCACCCCCCACCTGTCTTATTGGGCTCTCATGCTCAGGACCTCTGTCTCCTGACCTGATCAGCCCAGGGCAGGTCCCAGACAGCCAGGGACAGCCCCTGGGTCCCACATGCCCTGAAATTATCCAGACTAGCCAAGCCTCAGCCTGTTTATTCTGCCCCACCTGTTGGTCCTGCAGAAACCACAGTGGAGGCTCCTGCCCACAGTTCCCATCTCCCTCTTGCCTCCTGACCGACCCTGGTGCTTTTCCGTGTGGCCCCCGTGGTGCGGTGTGCCCCCTCCTCTCGGGATCTGTGAGTAACACACCATCTTTTCAACAGTCACCGACTCATGATCTGTTGGCCTCACTGTACCTGAATGATAATAAAACCTATATTAGGGGGCACCTGGGTGGCTCAGTCGGTTAAGCATCTGCCTTCGGCTCAGGTCATGATCCGGGTCCTGGGATTGACTCCCACGTTGGGCTCTCTGCTCACTGGGGAGTCTGCTTCTCCCTCTCCCTCTGCCCCACCCCCCCTGCTCATACTCGCTCTCAAAAAAAAAAAAAAAAACCAACTTAAAAAAACAACCCTATATTTTGAGACAGAGGGATGCAGAAGAGGGGAGGAAGGTGGTAGTGGAGTAGGAGAACCCTAGGCTTGTCTTGTCCCATGAACACAACTAGATAACTATCAAATCATCCTGAATATCCCAGAAATTGACCTGAAGACTGACAGAGCAAACTCTACAACTAAAGAGAGAGAAGAGGCTACCTTGAAGAAGAATGTGTTTTGCTCCATAGAATTCCACGTTGCATATTTTATTACACAGAAAGTGTGATGTATAATTTAACAAAATCAGTTATAAAAAATTTAAACCGTATGCCAAATAAAATAAAGTAAAATAAAAAAACAGAGGGATGCAGCTCCCTGCCAGCCAGGAGAAGGAGGTGTTCGTCCAGGTGACTACCTGGGGCATGCACTGAGGTCCTGGCCAGCTGTACTGAATGACCGGGGAAGGGGTCATTGTGTCCTTCTGGATACTGAGACTGATGGCTCAGGCCGAAGGCCTCCCTGAGCCAAATAACTCTCTGGCCCCATTTGCTCAAGGAGGAAGCTGAGGCTCAGGAGGCGAAATAATTTGCCCGTCAGAACTGGGACTCTGAATAGGGTCACCTGTTCTGAGGTGGTGAAGGAAGACCACCAAGAGAACCCCACCCAGACCCTGCATCATGAGCACGGCAAACTCATCAGTGCTATGTGTCGTTCATACGGTAATTGGGGGGGGGGGCAACAGGAACAGGTGGGCATTAGGGGGAGGCAAAGGTGCAGTGGGGGGAGGTAATTCTCTGGGGTGATAGAGGGCTCTGAGCCCACGCCTCAAATCCTGCCCCTTGAAATGGCCCCACTTCTAGAATCTTCTCTGAGCATCCTAGGTTTTTTGTTTTGTTTTGTTTTGTTTTTTAAGTAGGCTCCACAGCCCAGCGTGGAGCCCAGTGTGGGGCTTGAACTCATGACCCTGAGATCATGACCTGAGCTGAGACGCTTAACCGACAGAGCCACCCTAGGACTTTTTATCCCAGTCCAAACATTCTGGGCAAGAGAACTCTGCACGCCTTAGGCGAGCTCCAGAAAGTTCCAGCAGCAGATGGAGGAGGGGCCTGGGGGTGTTTGCAGAAGGGGGGACCATCAGAAGACACACTTGGCTCCCAGGTTCAGCCTCAGGCTGTTCAAGAGAACAGGTTCCCTTTGGTGCCTTCAGAGACTTAGAAGGTTTTCTCAAGGAAAACATTCCTTACTAGTGGAAATGCCAGTTTCTTCTCAAAGTCTGGGCTCGACAATTCCGTAGAGTCTTCCCTCGAAGGGGCAGGCACGTCAGGAGCTCCCATTTGCGTGCACTGCAGCATCCCGGGAGAACTTTTCTGGAAGGCCCAACACTGGGCGCACCGTGTGCACCCGCAATTAGCCACCGCCGTGACAGTGACGATGTTTCCCCCCTGCACAGGCACTGGCGCGAGGCCAGGCGGGCACCGTGCCTATCCCCCTGTCACAGACAGGACACTGAGGAGTCTCCTGAGCTCACTCGGGGCTCGGAGGCCGACTTCTCCGGCCGACAGGCTCTCTGCTCTGAACGACTCAGGAACCCCCTCGAAAAGACAGTTATCATATGATCTCACTCATATGCGGAATTTAAGAAACAAAACTGAGTACGATCATGGGGGAAAAGAGGAAAAATAAAACAAGATGAAACTGGGAGGGAGACAAACCATAAGAGACTCTTAATCATAGGAAGCACACTGAGGGCTGCTGGAGGGGCGGGGCGTGGGGGGCTGGGGTCACTGGGTGAAGGGCATGAGAGAGGACATGTGATGTCATGAGCACTGGGTGTGATATAAGACTGATGAATCACTGACCTCCACCTCTGAAACCAGTAATACATTATATGTTAATTAAAAATAAAATAAAATAAAATGATCCTTGATGACGTGCTCTGTCCCTCCGAGATCACTCCCAGAGACAATCTGGTAGGCTCTGCTGGCCCTGAAGTTTGGTTAGGGGCCCGGGGGGCAGGGCAAGACCCCCACCTCGCCATTCTGTCCCGCACATGGAGCCTCGAACCCTCGGGTGGGCGGAGAAGGGGGCGCCGCGTCTCCCGGCCGCCTTCCGCGGGAGCAAAGAGAGAAGAAACCCAGGCGGCGCGTTTAGGGGACATTAGGCGTCTCCAGTCCCCGCAGTGTTGCAGCACAGGAAGCGGGTCAAAGTGCACCCACCCTTCCAGGTGGGGCAATTCTCTCCTAGAGCCAGGTGACGATGTGTCCCTCCGCGGAAGTGGCCCTCGGCCCGGGGTGTGGCGACGTCGGGAGGAAAGGTCAGTGTGGCAGCCACACTTCCTGGGGGCTCCCGGGAGCCACATGCAAACGGAGGGAGCAGCCCTCCATCGCTGAGTCCCACCTGTACAATTTACATCTTTAATGCTCCTAGAGCTTTGTCTGACCCTGCTTCCGGTAGACACTGGACTCGATGTCTTCCACAAAACCCCCAGGTCATCAGCCTCGCTAGTGAGCCGAACAGAATTTCACCCTCGTCTTGGGGCTGGCCGTCCAGTGAGGGAGGGAGCCCAGCCAGAAACCTGGGACAAATAAATACGCGTGTGCTGACCCCAGGAAGAAGGCAGGGAGCAGACAGTGACCCGGGGAAGGGTCCTCCTGACATGGGATGGCCCGGCAGCCCCATCCGAGCTGGCGACTCAGATCCATAGCAGCCAGGCATGCGGGTCAGTGATGGAGGGGACTGCTAGCCCTTGTGCCTAACCCCTGGGCTGGCCTGCCTCCCACGGTCCATTTGCCATGCTGTCCTTACAATGCCTAACACCCCACCCCCTGCGCTCCCGGGACCTGCTGGGATCAGCCGGGAGGTCTCGCAGTGGCCTGGAGAGGGTGAGCGAGCTCTGCAGGCCAGGGGGGCACCCTGGGGCGCCAGGTCGAGGGGCAGTGCTCAGAGAGGGCCAGGCCAAGGTGGGTGCCGCTGTGCAGGGGGGCTGGGTTAACAGGAGGTGAGGCAGGCAGGGGCTTGGAGGCCCTGGGTGAAGTCCACGCTATTACTGGAACGGCAAGGTGTCCCTGTGGAAAAGAGGACAGGAAGCTGGCCTGGGTGAGGTGGGAGGCAGCGGGATGTGGACAAAGCAGGGGTGCAGGCCAGAGCGTCCTGCCAAGCCTGGGCCGCGTGTCCGCCATCTGCTGCCAGAACAGCGCAGCTGTGCCGGGAAGAGCCGACGTTCATACTCTGCAAAAATACAGATGTGGGTCATTTTTCTTTTTTAAGTCAAGTGATGTCATTAACCTAATCCAGTTCCCCCCTCCTTTTTTTTATTGTGGTATAATCGACCTCACATAGAATTTACTATCTTAACCATTTTTTTGGGAGAGAGAGAGAAAGAGAGGAGGTGGGGAGAGGGAGGGAAAGAGGGAGAGGGAGAGAGAGAATCTCAAGCAGACTCTGTGTGCTGAGCATGAAGCCCGACATGGGACTCGATCCCACAACCCTGAGATCACGACCTGAGCCGAAACCAAGAGTCGGCCACTCAACTGACTGAGCCACCCGGGCACCCCTCATCCTAACCATTTTTAAGTGACAACCCAGTGGCATTAATGATATTCCCAATGTTGTGCTACCATCACCCCCATCTACATGCACACTTTTCCATGACCTCAAACATCAAGCAATAGCTACCTCTTCCCCAGTGCTTGCCTCCCCTAGGGACCTCTCTCCTACTTTCTCTGTGGATTTGCAAATTCTAGGTATTTCACACAAGTGCAATCACACAATACGTGTCCTTTTGCAACCGACTTCTTTCACTCAGGGTCACGTGCTCAAGGTTCATTCAGGCGGAGGCCGCTCAGGGTTTCATCATCTTCGAGGCTGAACAACATCCCACTGAACAAAGGGCCACCTACGTTTCTCCACCCACCTGCTGACATTGAGTTCTTTCTGCATTTTGGCTATTGTGAAAAAGCCTAGTCCAGGTTTCTTTTTTAAAGACTTTATTTGAGGGGCACCTGGGTGGCTCAGATGATTAAGCGTCTGCCTTCGGCTCAGGTCATGATCCTAGAGTCCTGAGATCGAGCTCCACGTCGGGCTCCTGGCTTGGCGGGGAGCCTGCTTCCCTCTCCGTCTCTCTCCTGCTCATGCTCTCTCTCTCTCTGTATCTCTGTGTCTCAAACGAATCAAATCTTTAATAAAAAAAAAAAGAATGAAAAAAAGACTATTTGAGAGAGCGTGCACGTGCGACAGAGCGAGCGAGCGAGCACAGGAGTCAGGGGAACAGAGGGCGAGGAACAAGCAGACTCCCCAGTGAGCGTGGAGCCCAACATGGGGCTCAAATCCATGACCCTGAGATCATGACCTGAGCCAAAATCAAGAGTCCGGATGCTTAACTAAGCCACCCAGGTGCCCCAAGCCTAGTCCATTTTTTAAAAGCAGTAAACGTTCACGAGCTCAACCCTGAAGGCACATCACCCAGTTCCCCAGAGCAGAGGTTCTGCCTCTTTATGGGTAATATGCATGGTGAATAGTGACCCAGCACATCACCGGAGTCCTCACGGCGGTCTAGGGAAGCGGGTACTGGGATCTCCCCCATTTGACAGGGGAGGCAGTCGAGGCCCAGGGTGCACGGGTCTGGGGTTCACACCCACGTCTGTGGCTCCAGAACCACCTCACGGCCCAGAGCTGTACTGCTGGCCTGAGCAGGCTTTCCAGAACCTACTGGATGTTTCCAGCATATGGATGTGCCAAAGGCAGAGAACATGGAAGGTGATTCCTGTCAGCATGAGGGATGTCCGCAGAAGTTCGTGGTGTGGCCTTAGGGGAGAGCACTCCATGTTCCCAGGCTGGGTCCCACCACCCCTCACACCCCCGCGTCACAGCCCACTCCGGTGTCCTCGTCCTGTGGGACTGCGCCCCCTGCCGTCCACGGAGGGCATTGCAGGGGGAGTGTCTCCAGGGGCCGCCCGCTCTACTGTCTTCATTTCCACAAGGCAGGGCCGACCCCACGACACCCCACGCGACTCTCCAAGGACTCCTGCAGAAGAAAGCATGCACTACGGTTCCACAGGTTTTACTGTGCGGCTCAGAAGCCCTAACTACTCTCTGGGAGGAAGGCCCTACCTCTGGGAATGACACAGCTCGGAGGGCCTTGCAGTCAGAGAGCCCCTCGTCCCCAACCCGCTCCCCCGTTCCCTGACCTCAGGGCTCAGGACCTGTTGTCCCTCCTTGCCTGACTGACCCCACACAGATCTGGGCAGCCCCAAAGCCTCCCGGGACAGGTGGCTGCCTCTAGGATCCACTCCACAATGCCTCTGCTGTCTCTGCTACTGTCCCTTCACACCCAGTTCCCCGAACATCATGCAGCCCCGGCTCTCCACCCCCGCTGCCCCCCCGCTGCCCATCCTTCCCCGTCCTGCCTGTGCTGCCCGTGGTCACAGCACCAGCCCCTGCACCGCGACCCTCCTTCCTTGCTGGACCAAGAGCAAAGGACAAGAGTAAGGACTCTGGGCCCAGACTGGTTTGAATCCCAGCTCCTTAAAAGAGCAAATCACTAGCAACAGGTACACTCAAGAGATGGGGTTTGCTCAGGCTTTGTCCACCTTGCCAGAAGCAGAATCCAGATCGTGTCTCTCTTGGCGTTAGCTCCCGGGTCCCAGCTGCGCCCCCACACCATGCCCTTGGGCCCTGCCGCCTTCGGTGGGGTGGAGGGCAGCCAAGAACACAACCTTATCTCCTCAACAAGCCTCCAGTCTGCAGCTTGGGACGGCCGTGCTTGTCATTCTTCCCAAATTCCAGGCTTCTCTGGCTCAGGGAGGCTTTTGCTGACAAAACTAAGCTCACAGACATGGTGCTCAAGTTAGAACAATCTGCCACGGGAATGCAAAGCTTTTTATATCATAACTCAGAAACACGGCCTCCAGAAAACAGTTTATTTTTATATTCTGTAAACATGAGCTTCACAATGAGCACAAACGTGGAGCGATCTCGATGGTGTTTACCCGGAGGACGGTCTGTGGGTTCACAATAACTGGAAGAGAGAGAACAGGGTCACGGCTTGGCCACATCTGATGTTTGCGGGCTACGGTGAGACCCTGTCACCGGACGACCTGCTCTTTCCACGGGGAGTCGGCCTGGCACCAGCCCTCCCCAGGTGGAGGGCCCTGCCGGCCCCATACCATGAGGGCTTCCTGGGGGCGCTGCCTGCCTCCCCCTCGCGCTCTGTGAGCCCCGGCAGAAGCAGCAGCAGCTGTAACTCCCGGGGGCCCGGAGGTCAGGAGCGGCCTGGCCTGGCCCTTCTTCCCCCCCGTGTGCCGTGAGACCTGTGGGCTGCTTGGGGCTGGACGGCCCCGAATGGCCGAACCCGAGGCTGCCTGGAGGTGGCACAGGGTGGCAGAGAGGCTCCTACGGACCTGACCTGAGGGAAAGCCAGCCTACTGGGTCGGAGTATTTTATTTTATTTTATATTTATTTTTTTTGAAGATTTTATTTATTTATTTGACAGAGAGACACAGTGAGAGAGGGAACACAAGCAGGGGGAGTGGGAGAGGGAGAAGCAGGCTTCCTGCTGAGCAGAGAGCCCGATGCGGGGCTCGATCCCAGGACCCCGGGACCATGACCTGAGCCGAAGGCAGACGCTTAACGACTGAGCCACCCAGGCGCCCTGTGTTGGGGTATTTTAATAACTCGGCGCCACTGGCAGTTCAGGGTAGCAGTTACGGTGGTGACCAGGGACTGTGCGTGCTACATGTTTCCCAAGACAGGATGCCCCAGCCTGCGGGTCCCAGCCTTGAGGAGCCCCCACAAGGTGACTTCCAAGGGAGGCTCCTGCAGGGACGGTCCTGTTCCTGCTCGTGGATTACCCGGGCAGAGGTGGGGGGCCGAGGATTAGAACAAAGAAGGGTAACATGTGGGGGACAAGAAGAGTGGAGAGAGCGCAGGCCAGGCCTGGGCTAGGCGCCCCTCCATGGTGGAAGGGCAGAAAGTGGGCAGTGATAGTTGATGGGGGCCTCCTGTGACCCCATGTGCCCCGAGGCCCTCCATCCTGGATGTGCGGAGCCCGCCCCTACCCCAGGAGGTTGGTCAGGGAAACCCGGGGCTCCTGCCCTTACCCAGGAAATGCCCTCACCTTCCCGACTCCTCGCACCACACACTTCTGTGACACCCCTGCAGCGGGCACCAAAACGCCACCGAACGAAGCTTCTTTTCCTCTTCCTGCTAACTGGCTGCTGAGCCCACCCCAGGGCCCCTCTGCTCCCTCACGCACGGGTCATGAGCCCCCACGGGGGCACCCACGGGTGAGGCCTCTGCTGTGAAGTCGCCCCTCAGACTCACTGCTGCTCCTGCAGCTCCACTCCGGGTCTCCTGAGACCACGCCGGGGCCACCCCCTCCCCATGCGGCTCAGGTGGTCGCTGCCCCTGGTCCGCGCCCACCTTGCCTCCAGAACCACGTCATGCAGCTCCCTCTCGTCCATGGCAGGCTTTGTTTCTTCGCCTCTCTGACTCCTGACCCCACCTCCACCCCTTCCCACCTGCAAACCGACCCCCGCGCGGTCCCCAGCAGACCCCTGGACTTCCTGCCCAGCAGCGAGGCCAGCAGATGGACGCTCACTTCATCACCAAGCCACACTGCTGCCTGGCCCTTCACCCTGACCGAGCTGGGAGGAGGGCCCTCCTGTCTGAGGCATCCCATCGCCGGCACGCCGAAGCCCACACTCCTCATCCCGCCCCCCCTCAGGCACCCCTGGCTCCCCCCTTTGAAATCTCATATTGATTTTTGGCCTTCTCTATCAACCAACAGCCCCCTGATCCTCCAGCCTCCCTGCTCCCCTGGAGACTTTGCAGACGGGCTCCCTCTCCTCCCCTTCCCATGTTCCATCACACACGCATGCGTGTAAATGTGTGCGGACGGATATATGTACCCAGAGGCACAAGGTCGGGTGTTGCTCAGGCCCCACTAGAATCGAAGATTCGTTCCCGTTCCCGTGTAGAGGGGCAGTTCATTTAGCATGTGCTGCTGAGCGACGTTCTGCTGAGAGGACCCCACACCACGTCCCTTTCTTTGTCCAGTCTTTGTGCAGGACATGAGAGCCGCCTCTGGTGTCCCCCTCCGTGTCTACTGGGGCACGCTGTGTCGGCTTGCAGTGAAGGCGAATGTCTGCCTTGCCGCAGCGACCGGCTGAGCCGCAGCCCGGGGGCAGCACCGGAGGCTCCCGGGGCCCTCTCCCTCCGCACCCTTGGCCTGGTTAAGAGTGATCTCCATCTGCCCCTCCCCATCAGACCCAGGGGACCGGAGCAGAGCTCTCTCCCAGGTGTCTGTGGCCGCTGCACCCTAGCGGCCCCAGGCCCCCAGCAGCCGCAGGACCAGTGGATGAAGCAGGGCGGGGACATGGCGCCTGCCACACTTTCTCTAACTTACCTTTTTTCCTCTTGTAGTTTTTCCTTTTCTGAAATCTCATATTGATTTTTGGCCATGATTCTGTCTTTTCAATGACTGTGGCTTCTACCCGAACGAGATCTTTTCTAGAAGGGAGAAAGATAATCAATGATATACCTTCTTATTTTTCGATCTTACTAATGCTTTATGTTAAGAATTTCTAAACAAAGTTTTACTTTCTTTTTTGCTGATTATAAAAGTAGTATGTCCTCCCTGCAGATATATATATATATTTTTTAAAGATTTTATTTATTTGACAGAGTGAGCACAGCGAGAGAGGGAACACAAGTAGGGGGAGTGGGAGAGGGAGAATCAGGCTTCCTGCTGAGCAGGGAGCCCGATGCGGGGCTCGATCCCAGGACCCTGGGACCATGACCTGAGCTGAAGGCAGACGCTTAATGACTGAGCCACCCAGGCGCCCCTCCCTGCAGATATTTTGAAAACCACCAACAAGCATGATCAAGAACAGTGTAGAAGGAAGGGGAGAAGGCTGGGGGGACGGGGATCAAGGGGTGTGAACTTCTAGTTATGAAGTGACTTCGCACAGGGAGTCTGGTCGATAAGACTGTAATCACTTTGGGAGGTGACAGAGGGTAACTAGGCCTATGGAGGTCTGCACTTGGTAAAGTACAGAGGATGGATATGATATTGTATGTGAACTGTAATTTAATAATAAAAAAGAACAGCACAGGGGCAGCTGGCTGTCTCAGTTCGAAGAGCATATAACTCTTGATCTTGGGGTTGTGAGTTCAAGCCCCATGTGGGGGTGGTGTTTACTTAAAAACAGAAAAAAAGAACAGGGTAGTCTGTCAACAAATCTTACAAGCCTCCACTGTAATAATTAGTAACAGAATTATTACTAATACTGGTTTGGCCCAGGTGTCCTCTGCCTGGCCTCCCATGCAGCCCGCGTGGGTCCTAGACAAAGCCCAGTGTGAGCGAGCGCCTTACCCAAGGAGCGGCTTGCCAAGTAATGTGAAGTTGTCAGCTCCAACCAGCAGGACCTGCGAACGGAACAGACGCGTTACCAACAAGTGATGGGACAGTCAGCGGCGCAGACTCTGGAGCACGAGGAAGGTACCGGCCACCTTCCTAGCCGTTCCTGGGGTTCGAACCGGTGGGGATGCAGGCCGGCCCCGGGCTACTGTGCCGCAGCTCCTGGGGTTCCTCCTGTGCGGGCCCAACAGCAGAGCCAGGACCACTGTCCCTGAGTACTTGGCGCAGTGATGGCGCATCCAGAGAACAGTGGCAACTGTCCTGTGCAAACAACGGTGGCTTTTTTTTTTTTAACTTTTTATCAAAAGTTATAACATATACAGGGAAAAAAATCACACTGTGGTGTCTTTTGAGGCAGTTCATAACTGCTAATCCCGCTAAGATATAGGTTCAAGTGTGGTTTTTTTTTTGTTTTTTTTTTTAAAGATTTTATTTATTTATTTGCTAGAGAGAGAGAGATAGCAAGAGAGGGAACACAGCAGGGGGCGTGGGCGAGGGAGAAGCAGGCTTCCCGCTGAGCAGGGAGCCCAATGTGGGGCTCGATCCCAGGACCCTGGGTCATGACCGGAGCCGAAGGCAGACGCTTAACGACTGAGCCACCCAGGCGCCCTCAAGTGTGTTTTTTTAAAGCCTAGGAAATTCCATGTGGACATTCCAGAAACCGTCCTCAGCGTGGCCAAGCGTGGCCTCAAATGAAGACATCTTTGCATTGCAAGGGCAGTGGTATTTTTAGTAGATGTTGAAGACCATCTTAAGTTTTACTGATAAGAAAAATACCTGACCAGGGATGCCTGGCTGGCTCAGTCGGTTAGGTGTCTGCCTTCGGCTCAGGTCATGATCTCAGGGTCCTGAGACTGAGCCCCGCATCAGTCTCCCTGCTCAGCGGGGAGTCTGATCCTCCCTCTGACCCTCCCCCCTCTCGTGCTCTCTCTCTCAAATAAAAAATAAAATCTTAAAAAAAAAAATACCCGATTGTATAAAACTTAAATATTTAAAGACAAAGTGTATTTTATAACAACATCAATGGACTCTGTATGTTTGATGATGACAAATAATCAAAATGCTATCCTACAGTTACTTTCAGGTTGACACTTTCTCTGCTACTGAATTTCCTAAGTGAGGAAAACCAATCTGCATTAGGTGGTGCTTTCTATAATATTTTCGTTAATGTGAAATGTTTCCAAACAATGTCTTTTTAGGGGGCGCCTGCTGGCTCAGTTGGTGGAACGCAAACGCGTGACTCTTGATCTTGGGGTCGTGAGTTCGAGCCCCACATTGGGTGTAGGGATTACTAAAAAAAGCAAATAAACTTAAAAAAAAAAAGTCTTTTAGAAATCTTCTCAGATACACTCCTAAAGCCTCCTACTTATCTCAGACATTATGGAGCAAACGTGCCCTTGCTCAGGGGCTCGCGACAGAGCCCCCGTGTCATTAAGAAGCGAGCACGGCTGGCTGCTGATGGCGATACGGTTGATTAGCTCAGCTCTGAGCTTAGACCACAGGCTGTGAGAATACGTCTTAGAAACAGAGTTTAATGCTCCCCTTGGTGTAAACTCTGCAATCACAAAGGAAGGAGGAATATAGAAAACTATTATAGAAAATTTACATGTATACAGACATACATTTTAGGATTTATTTATTTGAGAGAGAGAGAGAGAGAGAGAGAGAGCGCACGCTCGAGCGAGTGCATGAAGGGAGAGGGAGAGAGAGTCCCAAGCAGACCCTGCGTCAAGCTCGGAGCCTGAGGCGGGGCTCGATGCCACGACCCTGAGACCATGACCTGAGCCGAAACCAAGAGGTGGACGCTCAACTGACCGCGCCACCCAGGCGCCCCTGAAAACTTAGATTTTATATACTTTTATAAACAGAGTAAGAAAAAAACAAAGAAGGCCGCCCACAACAGCCAACAGAATCATAAGTGATGGGTAGACACGCAAGGCCAAATACGTAGCTGAGCAGTGCAGGATGGCGGGTAAGCATGTCAGCCCCAGGGAGACGCCTCTAAGACCAGCCTCTCTGTTTGAAAGCAGCCAGCAAAGCCAAGGCTAGAGCAGCGCTCCCGCCGAAACCCTCTCTCTGTAAATACGCGGAAAGCCCTCCGCCTGTAACTGGGGTGTTCATTCCTTTCTACGGGAGAACGTTCCTGAGACGTGAGACCACTCAGCACACATAAGCAGCTCCGAGGAAGTCTCCTGAGGGAGGGGGCAGCTGGCGGGGCCGCCACACCCGGGGGGACACCTGCGCTCCCCGATCCTCGGCTCCGCTTGCCTTCGCCCACCGACCCAAGAAAGCCTCCCCAGGGATGAACCCGGGGGCAGGAGGGCATGTTTGGTGGCTGCGCCCCCAGGTGCACAGGCACGGCCAGTCTCACCTTCTCCAGCCGTATCCTCTCTCCACACCCAACGTCTAATTCGTTGTCAATTAAAATCAGATCCTCAGAGGTCACCTTCCACTGGTGGCTGGCGAAGTGCACCACAGCGAAGAGTCGGCCGTACCGGCCTGTGGCAATCAGCTCGTTCACCCTCCCCACGACCTCTGCGGGGCAGAAAACAGAACAGGCGGCGGGCCAGTCCGCTGCTCACACCGGGCATGGCAGCCGCGCCGCCCCACACGGCCCAGGCCCGCAGCAACAGTGATACGAGGCTGTGTGCGCCCTGCTCTCCCTCAGCAGGACAGGAAGCTCCAGCCGCAGCAGGGACATCAGGTGATGTGACAGATGGCACCCCTGGTGAGGTCACCTGCTGCTGAAGGCCGCGCCCCTCCCCACGGCCAGCGCTCGGCCTGCCATTCCCAGGAGCACGGGCTCGTCTGCGAGGGGGGCTTCTAGAGACATGCGTCCCCCAGACCTCATGGAATGCCCCATGGCCACCCGTGATTCTCTGGCCTGAGCACTCCGCGTGCCTGGCTCCATCTCTCTGACTCTGGGGTGGAAAGACCTTCACCCTGTGGGATTCCCAGTCTTTACTGAGAAAAAGCCAGAGGACTGGCAAAGCGAGAGGAGAGGCCTTTCTGCAAACCAGGAAAAGCTAGAATTACACCCCCTGGTGCTAGAACTACTTGCAAGCCTCTGGGCTTGCACACAGCTCTGGGCTGCCACGGCCTCACCTCAGCTCATGGTCCCCTCTCTCCTGCCCTGTTCACTGTCTGATAAGCGTCTACGAGCCCTGACCCAGCCGCCCGGCCTGGGGCTGGGGGTTTGGAGAGGAGCACACAGTTCCTGCCTCGGAAGCAGAGTCAGGCTGGAGCCGCGGCTGGAGAAGGGGCAGAATGCTGTTAATCTTGCGCCCCGCGCTGACCTGCATCTCCAGCCTTGTGAGGGAAATAGGATCCCACACTCGCTCATGGCAATGGTGGCCGGCCACACTGTCCCTCCTCGTGTCCCGACACCCCGACAATTTCTGCGACTCCCGGGACAGCACCGGCACCCCCGGTTCTTCTGACTGTGGAGAAATCTTTCCCTGCCCCCACGTTCCTACCAACACCAGGGAGACAGGGATGGACCAAGGGCCCCCCCGCTCGCTTACACCGCCTGCCTTGACCATGGTGGGTGCTTGGGAGCATTTGCGAAACGAATGAGGGTTTATATTTTTGTGTCAAGTGGCAAAAATGAGCCTGAGTATTCACACTGTGCCGGGTCTCAGGGCACGTGGAAACATGAGATCCTGTTCTGTGGCCAGGGGACCACCTCGGTGGGGGGAGGAGGGACCACCGCCCTCCAGTTCCTGCCTCTGTCACCTGCATGGTGTCTGGTCTCCTCAGCGGGGTCTGGCAGGACAGCTTCTGGCCAAGGTGGTGAACTCAGAGATGTTTTAGGAACGTATCTGTAAAACACAGTTTACATGTGTGCGGCATGCCCGTGGGCAGACAGTTCAGAGTCTGTAAGAAATGGCTGTGCTCAGGCTGGGGGGCCGTCACTGCCCTGCCAATGCGTGAGTCTTGGGTACAGACCTGCCCCCTGGTGGGGCCAAGGACGGGCTCCTGCGCAGCCTCTCAGGTGGGCCGCGTATTTCAAGAAACACCCACTAATCACTCAATAATCAAAACAGGAATTCCAACCATTTTATTCCAGAAGAGCCCCTCCTGGGAATAACTACCTCCCGAGGAGACTGGCCCCTCTTAGCGTCCTCGGGGCACACGGGCTCTCAGAGGTGTGGGCTGCAGTGCTGCCCCCCCCCCCCACCCAAAGGCAAGTTCTCTGCCTCTCGCCAGGCTCTTGTGCCTCATCCTGGCATTCCAGGGCTCTGCGAGCAGGGCTCCCATGATAGGACCACTTCCCCTGCTCTGCCCCAAGCCGGTCTGTCCCGACCTCTAACTCCTACCAGGTAGGTGCCCGCTCGGCCTTCATGCCCAGACAGGAGCCAGGCCTGGATCTGAACCCCACCTCTGCCACCAGAGTAACACGACCGTGGCAAGCATCTCACGACCATGTGCTCCAGTTTCTTTCATGGAGCAAATGGGAATAAAAAAAGCACCTGCCTCCAGGGTCGCGCAGGGTCAGGAGGGACGGTGTGCCCAGAAGGACTGGGCAGTGTGGGGGCGCGCTCAGCGCTCAGGGGCCATGGCACTGCCGTCACTGCCCGTCCTGTGCTGCAGCCAGGCATCTGCCCCGCCCCCCGCTCAGCCTGGAGCCAATGAGCCGGCTGTGCAGGGAGGGGAGCCCACGGGCAACAGGAGGCGGCAGGGTCTTTCCCACTTGCTGATCTCGTTTGGCCTCGAATTCCTGAGGTCTACGAAGAGGGGAGAACTCAGGAGAGCCCACATCGAATTCAATTATTCAGAACCATTTTAAAGCTTTTGTTGCTGTTTGCTGCCACAGAGGGAACCTTTCCTGACCTCAGTCTTTCTGCAGCAGAGCTCCGGCGAGGAAAAAAGGCTGCTCACCGGGGAAGAGCGGCTGCTTCTGCAACTGGGCCCAGGCCCTTGTGCTTCTACTGGCAGCCAGCAGGTGCTCAACACGGGCACGTACAACAAATGCTCTCCGCACTGGGGTTCGGGGCACTGTGGCGTCAACTGGCCAGGGAAATGAAACTGAGCTCGACCGCTGTGCTCCTCTCAGAGCACCCGGAAACATGCTCCCGCTCTGTGGCCAGGCAGTGGCCTCTGATGGACAAGGAGGAGTGGGGTCTGATGTAGGAGCTCTGGCCTCCTCGCCGGGCCTGGCCATCCCCTGCTGCCGACCGCAAAACAACAGATGCCGGAAACCCGGCACTCCATGGGCAAGAGAAAGAATAAGCCAAAGTAACTGACATTCCCCCTTAGGATCTCTCTCTATAACCTGATTCTGTTTTTGACTTCTCTTTTGAGCAACATAAAAGCCCCCCTGAATCTCCCCACTTCTGAGTCTGTGATGCAGGAGCAGCCGATACTCTGGACAACTCCCTGTATGCCAGGCGCTGTCCTAAGCTCTTTAAATGTAGAAATTTACTGAATGCACACACAACTCCACTGACAGAGATCCTAACACCACTTCCATCTTGCAGAAGAGGAAACAAAGCTCAGGGACCCCGGGCTGCAAGGGGCGGGGCCAGGATAGGACCCAGGAGCTTCCTAATTCTTAACTGCCACCCTCTATTGCTCCTGGATATTCCTACCAGCGGGTGTGATTTTGTCCAATTTACTTTCTATAGTTTACATTAAAGGTTTTTTTCCCCTGGGGCGCCTGGGTGGCTCAGTCCGTTAAGTGTCTAACTCTTGATTTCGGCTCAGGTCATGATCTCAGGGTCATGAGTGAGCCCCGCATTCAGACTCTGCGCTCAGTGAGGAGTCTGCTTGAGATTCTCCTCTCTTTCTCGCCCCCCCTTAAATAAACAAAATCTTTTAAAAAAAGGTTTTTTTGCCGTAAGTGTATTTTAATACTAAATAAACTCTTCCAAGTGATACTTATTTTTTTCTTCCAAATGATATTTAAGTTCTTCCTAAAAATTCTGATCCAACCCTCCTGTGATTCCCTCTTCCCAGTTAGAAGTTTCTAATTAGGAGCCACAAGCTTTCCTTAATAAAATCAGCTGCATAAGGCCTAGAAGCACATTTATCTTTGGACGCTTGATGTTCCATCTACGTTTATGTCAAGGGTTTTAAAAAAATACTATCAAAAAATTAAGAGAAAATTTAGATGTTCTCGAAAACCCACGCATATGCCAGTTTGACTTTAGAAAGACAGTCCTACAAATGACGAGTCACCCAAACCCACGTTTTGATACATTACCCTTGTGGAACTGAAGTGCTCCGTGAACCGAACCTTCGGGAAGCGGACCCCAGGGAAGCTGAGGGAACAAGAAACAGTGATCGTTACCAGCAAGAAATGCCACTGCTCTTCAGAAAGCGAAATGCACAAGTACTACCACTGGTGCCCGAGTTTGAGCCCCAGATCGCAATGCACCTGCGGGAAAACCAAGGTCAACAAAGCTAGAACAACATCGCTTATAGTTATTGCTTGTGTGTGTCGAGATGTGTTCTCATGCCGTCAAAAAGGGCCTAAAACCAGAACCGCTCACCCACTGATCCGATCCTTGACCGCCAAGTGCCCAACGGGTTCAGATGCTGTTCTGTGCTTTTGAGACGGCCCGCGGAGCCCACCTCCTCAACGGAGCTGGTTTCTGCGACCAATGGCATGTGGTAGAGGGAAGGGCACAGTACTTCTCAGATTAAGTTATAAAAGACTGGAACGGAGGCCTTCTGCCCATGGTACAGCTGGTGAGCTTGGAAACAGAAAGCCCGGCCCCAGCTGACAAGAGCGCCAGAACCACCCAGCTAAGCTGCTCCTGTAAATGCTGTGCATGACAAACACTGGTCATCTTAAGCTGCTAAGCTCTGGGGTAACTTGTTGTGCAGCAGTAGATGACTAATACACCAAGGGACAAAGGCAATCACCGTCTACCAAGCGAAGGTCCCAGTAATCAAATGCAGAGTTTAAGAGCGAAAAGCAGAGGACAGCAACTCAGTAACTGTCAAGGGTTTATTTATTCATTTATCTCCGGAGATGTCCTGTTACTGAAGTTTCCTTTGTGGGGCTCCTGGCTGGCTCAGTTGGTAGAGCATGCGGCCCTTGATCTCGGGGTTGTGAACTCGAGCCCCACGTTGGGTGTGGAGCCTACTAAATGAAAAAAAAGTTTCCTCTGTATCTATTTTTTTGAGAGTTTTTGTTATGAATGGATGTGGAATTCTGTCAACTATTTCGTGCATCTACTGATGCATGTTTTTTTTATAATTGAGCTATAATTGACATTCCATAAAATTCACCCTTTTATAGCTACCTGTTAGCAGGTGTTCCCAATTATTGGTGTCTTGGGCTGGTTTGTCCTCTACTACCTCGCTGTGCCTGGGGTTTAGACCTTCGGCCTTATCTCTTCTTTCTCTATGATCATTCCTCTGCCAATTGCATCTAGTGGAATGAATTTAAATATCCTGTCTACACTGGTGACTCCCAGGTTTACACCTGCAGCTTGGATGTGACCATCCAGTTGTCTATTTGCTATCACCACTTGCAAGTCTAACAGGCATCTCAAAACCTACGAAGGTTCCAGATCCCCGCCATGCCTGCTTCTCTTCCCCATCTCACACAATGCTAGCTCCGTTAAAAGCATGGATTATTTATTACTGATGTATTCCACCCCTCCCCCATAAGTTCCTGATGCAAAAACATGCTCCATAAATGGGTGAATGAATGAAGTCCACTCTGCTGAGTCAGCACATGAAGCCCTGGTTGAAATACGCCCTGACGGGGGACTCAGCACCTCTCCTGGGAGCCACCCCACTGTTAAAGGCTCAGTTGGAAAGTTTCTGCCCCTGATCTGCTTCCCTGTAACTCTCAGCTATGGTCTTGCCTTAGCCCTGGACCCCAGAAGGAACAAATGCACTCCCTCCTCTCCCACAGGGTCATCCTTTAGCTCTCTGAGGATTGTGGTCTGTCTACCATCCTGTTTTCCTCTCTCACTCTTCAAGGTCCCATCCGCTTATCATTTTGGTCGCCTTCTCTGTACTCCATGTTATCTGTGTTTCTTAAAGTGGGAGTCTGGAATTGAACACAGCATTCCAGAGGTGGTTTTATGTGGGTAGAATGGAGTAATTTCCAGTGCTTTTGTTAAAACGTCCCTCCCTACTTAAATCCAAGTTTTACTAATGGAAAACGTCAAGCACAGGAAGTAAAGAGGACAGAACCGTGAGCCCAGAGCCCCCGAGCAGCTGTTCCCAGACTCAACAGTTAACAGCTCACGACCAACGTTTTTTGATTCACACTGCCTCTGGCCCAACTTTGCGATTATTTTTACGTAAGTCACAGATACATTGTTTAATCAGTAAAGATGTCAGTATACGCCTATGAAAAATAAATATTCTTAAAAAACACACATAACATAGGCACTGTTACCACATCTTAAAAAGGGAACGATTCTTTAATACTGTCAAATATACAATTAGACTTAATTTTAAAACATACTTAAACACTCCCACACACAAACAACACACTCCAATCATTTCAGGCAAAAATACAGTGTTTCTGGCGAACATAACTGTTTTGAACCTCATAAAAATACGGCTACTGCTTTTACTGAATGGGTTAAGATTTGGCAAGGACGTTCACCACCACTTCCCAGAGGAGGACAGCGAGGGTTCTAAAGAGCGGCTCGAAGCCTGGGAGCGACGGTAGAGCACAGGCCTGGGAGCCGTACCGAGCCGTCGGAATCACTCTCGACCCACTTCCCTGCGTGTGACCCTGGGCAAGTCACCCAAGTTGTCTGAACCGAGCCTCAGTTTGCTCCCCAGGCAACACAGGCACTGTAGCGAGCTGAAGAGCTGATGTCAGTAGCGAAGCCGCGAACTAAAGGAACCAGGATCCGAACCCGGGTTTCCCCGACTGCAAAGCGAGAACTACATTCACCGCACCGAAAAAAGCGGTCAGCACCGAAGGCACCGAGGCAGACACGGACCCGCGCGCCCCGTTCGCCCCGCTCCCTCTTCTCACCCCGCCACCCGGGTCTCACCCGCTCCGGGCCCGGACACTCTCAGGCAGCTGCGGCTGCACGCGGACGCCAGCCCCCCGAAGGCGACCGTCACGACCCGGGTTGTCACGGCCGCCGCCATCTTCCCGCAGCTTCGGCCGGAAGCGGAAACGGCCTCGGCGCGAACCTTGTGCGTCGACGCACAGGCTCCGGCCCGGGAACTCCGCCTGTCGCGGCAGCAGGACCTCAGCGGCTCTGGGCCCGGGCCCGGCGGCGGCCATGGCCTCGGCGGCCGTGGAGAGCTTCGTGACCAAGCAGTTGGACCTGCTGGAGCTCGAGAGAGACGCGGAGGTCGAGGAGCGCAGGTACGGCGTCGGTCGGCAGTTCCCCAGCCCGGCCGGCCTCGGGCAGAGATTTGCCCTCCCGCCCCCCGAGTCCCGCCAGCGGCCCTGGGGTGCTCGGCCGCCGCTGGGGATGGGACTCTGTCGCCTCTCGGGCGGCCCGTGCCGGTGTGGGGCCCTTAAGAAGCCTTTTCTTTTCGGCCTGGAGCCCCCCACTCCCGAACATTCAGTCCTAGGTCCTGCCTCTTCCCTCAGCGCGTCCTCAGCCCTGTCCCTTCTTCGGTGCGGGGCCGGTGGGAGGGCTCGAGGATGCGGCCGCCTGGG
>NC_058413.1:4341610-4408735 GCF_002201575.2 Neomonachus schauinslandi | reverse complement strand
GTGGGCCTGGGCAAGGGACCTGGGCAGCAGTGGACCTGGGCGGGGGCAGAGAGGTGGACGGGGGGGATCAGGGCAGGGGGGTGGGCCTGGGCCTGGGCAGGGTGGGTCGGCCTGGGCAAGGGACCTGGGCAGGGCCTGGGCAGGGACCTGGGCAGGGGACCTGGGCAGGGGCCTGGGTCTGGGCAGGGGGTGGGCCTGGGTCCTTGTAAATGGTGCCATTCAGCTAGGTGCACTCACGCTTTGTGTGTCCGCGGGAGTGCGGGCTCTCAGAAAGGGCTGAGCAAGTGTGGAGGAAGACCAGCTCCCCCTGGAGAGTGCGAGGCTAAGGCTGGCTTCAGGGACAGGTGGTGCCAAGCTCAAAAATGAATGAGGTGGGTGGAGGAGCCATCCTGGATGAGGTGTGGGGAGATGGGCACTAGAGAGAGCCCTGCTTGCTCCCTGGACATGAATATTCATTTAGCCGAAACAGTGACCGCGAACACTTAGAGAGTTCTGTAGATGCTCTCTCTGTATGTTCGTTTCTTTAACCCTCAGCGTTTCTCTGATTTTGTGCGTGAGAAGGCCGTGACACTGAGCAGTTCAGTAACTTGCCCAAGGTGACACAGGTGGAGTCGGGTTGGAGGCTAGGCAGTCTGATTCACTGCACTGCAAATGTGGATGGGTTTGTGTGAGAGGCTTTTGATTAGAAGATTAAGGGCTTTTGCAGTCATATCGACCTGGGTAGAACCCCAGCTCCAGGTATGGCTGTGGGACTTTGCAGGTTACATTTCTGACCTTTAGCCACCTGGCCACTTCCCACTTCACAGGTTTGGGGTGAGCATGAGATGGTCTGCTGTCAGGTGCTCAGCTCAGTACCCAGAGAAGAGTGAGCACCCACGGAGAGGCAGGCAGCGCTCAGATTGAGGAGGGCCTTGTGGGTGAGCTTGTGTTGTATTCTGTGTGCAGAGGATGGCTCTCTGAGCAGTTAAGTGCAGGGGGGTGTGGGGGTGTGGGTGTTAACCTTAAAAATAAAATGGCCAGTTATTTTACTAGCAAGATGGGTTTATTCATAATGGCAGAGATTGAAATTCCGGCCAAGAAGGCTGTGGCACAAACTCTAGATTAGAGCAACAAATGAAGGAGAGGACCTTTATTTTACGGAGAAGGAGGGCGTGGGAGGGATTGTTTTGAATGGAAGTCCATTACAGAAAGGCAGGAGTTCAGGGTGATGACCGTTGCTCACTGGATGAGTTGGAGGGGTGGTGGATTTCTTGTAGGGTATGCGATGTGCATCTTTCCCTGTTGCTTGATTGAGGATTCTGTCCTGTCAGGGTCTGTAACTGACAGGGGATGGTGCAGCTCCCCCTTCTGGCCTCCCCACTCCACTTTAGTGAGGTTTTCCTTTATTAAGTTTCAAAGGGGAGTGGATAGGGTGGATTTCGTGGGTGCTCCCGCTTGCAGCTGCTCAGGGCAAGCCCCCGAGGTCAGGCAGTTAGGAGGCAGGAAGCTCTGTCTGGTCCAGACGATGAGGGGTGTGGCTTGAACTAGGGTTATGGTGGTGAGGATGAGAGGCAGAGTGGATTCATGCGGGTACAGATGGCGAGCGGTTGGTGGGGGCATCGATGGACTTAGTGACCCGGGAGAACCAGGGCGCAGAGTGTGAGTAGAGCTGGTAAAGAGACCAGCTCTACCTGCAGGAGGGATGGGGGAGCAGCAGAATGCCAGGGCAGATGTGGAGCCCTTTTGGGTTTTATTTAGTGCCCGTGCACAGATCTTTGTCTGCTTTTCTTTCTCTTTTACATTCGTCTTGTATGGGTGGAAGTAAAAGCTGGTAAAGCGTAAATATTGAACACTCAGTGTTGGGTGTCTTCCAGGTCTTGGCAGGAAAACATCTCTCCGAAAGAACTGCAGAGCCGAGGCGTGTGTTTGCTGAAGCTGCAGGTGTCTAGCCAGCGGACTGGGCTGTATGGGCGGCTGCTGGTCACCTTTGAGCCCAGGAGATGTGCATCTGCCGTGGTGCTTCCCAGCAACAGCTTTACTTCGGGTCTGTGCGTTTGTGACGTCGGCATGTGTTGCATACCGCTGGTCTCCAAACTGTGACTTTTACTCTCGTGAAGACCGGCTTGTACATGGCTAGTTGGAGAATAAAGTGTGGCAGTGAAGAACCCTTAATTAGAAATTCACCACTTATGTGGCCTTCTGGTAGCCTAGGTCTGCGTATTCAGCATGGCAGCCACCAGCCACAGGTGGCCCCAGAGCTCTTGACCTGTGCGCAGGACACACCAGATTCTGAAGCTCCAGTACAAAAAAATTTAGACTATCTCCAGAGTCATTTTTTTTGAAATCTGATACATGTTGAAATAGTATCTGTCATGTATTGGGTTAAAATATGTTGTTATTAAGATCAATTTACTTGTTTGTTTAAAAAAATTTTTTCTTTTTAAGATTTTATTTATTTGACACAGAGAGAGAGACCGTGAGCAGGGGGGAAGGGTAGAGGGAGAAGCAGGCTCTCCGCTGAGCAGGGAGCCCAACACGGCCCGATCCCAGAACCTTGGGATCATGATCTGAGCCGAAGGCAGATGCTTAACCGACTGAGCCACCCAGGAGTCCATTAAATTTTTTTTATCACGGCTCCTAGAAAGGGTAAAACTACATGTGACTGTCCTCGTATTTGCCTTGGACTGCCGTGGTGCGGTGTGCATGGTTCTGTCTTCCCCCAGCTTCTCGTGCCCAGCACGCTCGGGGTACACTCGTGCCAGCCCTGCTGGAGAGAAGAGGCCGCCGAGCCACACACTGGGGTGTCTGGTGTAGCCCTCAGACCTGGAGACAGCAGCATGGCTGTGCTGTACTTGCTCTAGAAAAGTTTCCGCCTTGTTTTGGTGGTGACGGGTTTTGGTTTCCTATTCTGATTTCCCAAACTCTTACCCACAGTTGTTGGGCTGGATTTGGAGACAGAGGGGATGAAGGGCCGCTGGGTTGGAGTCAGGTCTCACATGTTCTTGTGGAGTGAGCTAGAGCTCATCGCTGCCCGCCCTCTGTAGATGGGGGCTGGGGGCGTTAGAGTGGCATCTTTCCACTTTGCTGTTGGGGTCGAATGTCCGTGGACATTGGTTTTGAAAACCAAAAGTAAAAACCTATTCAGTAGTATATTCAGTTAGCCAGCATCGTGGAGTGTGACCCCAGAGATTCATGAGGGGTTCATAAACAGGAAGTCAGAGGAAGCGGCATTTCTGTGGAAAATCTGATGTGTCGCTGCAACTGTTGATCAGATTGAGGTGAGCTTCTTGCTTTTTCTTCTGCAGAGCAGTTTTAAGGCTCAGCTTAGAACGTCAGTTCTATGCAGGGCGCTGGTGGGGAGGTCCCAGTAGGCATGGAGTCCTCTGTGCTCAGCCCCACAGCAGGCCCTGCACACAGAACCAGACCCTGCCCCAGGAGCATTGTTGCCGTCTGCTGCTTGTCTCTATAAAGTTGGGGAAGGAGCCAGAGAAAAGGTTCGAGGTGCAGATGAAACTCATCGCCTGGAGGAAAACAGCCCAGGCTTTAAGAGCGTGCCTGGTGCCTGGTTGACTGTGGCATATACTTTCCAACACGGAAGAGTGGGGGTGTAAATACATGAGTAGCTCTGGCTTTATCTCAGAGTGGAGTCTGTTTTGGTCAGAACTGTCTTCGGTTCCAGATGATGAAAAGCTAAGCCAGGGGTGCCTGGGTGGCTTAGTCGATTAAGCATCTGCCTTCGGCTCAGGTCATGATCTTGGGGTCCTGGGATTGAGTCCCGGAGCAGGGAGCCCACTTCTCCCTCTGCCTGCCCCTCCCCCTGCTTGTGTGCTCTCTCTCTCTCTCTGACGAATAAATAAACAAAAATCTTAAAAAAATTTTTTTTAGCGGCACCTGGGTGGCTCAGATGGTTAAGCATCTGCCTTCGGCTCAGGTCATGATCCCAGCGTCCTGGGATCGAGTCCCGCATCGGGCTCCCTGCTCTTTGGGAGCCTGCTTCTCCCTCTGCCTCTCTTTCTCTCTCTCTCTGTCTCTCATGAATAAATAAATAAAATCTTTAAAAAAAAAAAAATTTTTTTTTAGAAAAGCCAAGCCAGATGGGCTTGGGCAAGAAGGACTACATTGATTGTGATACTAGAAGATTGGCTTCAGGGCTCATGGGAGGTTGCTTGAAGTTAACTTCTCTCCATTTCCTGGCTTTGCCATCTTCTGGGTTGGCTTCCTTCTCAGGCAACACCTGATAGCAGTTCTGGCCCCGACATGCCCTCAGGTTTCTGGTCCAGCTGGACAGACGGAGGGCCTTTTCCCAGGTGCCAAGCAAAAGTCTCACTGCATCTCAGGGGCAGATTTGGTCCCGTGTTCATCCTGAACAGTCACTGTGGCCGGGGACGTGGGACGCAGTGACTGGTTCAGGTGTAGGTTGCGTGCTCCTTCCCTGGTGTCAGGGTCACCTAGTGGATGAGTGGATCACCCAACAATTACCATGGAAAGTGGGGAGATCTGTGCTGAGTGGGCAGCAAATGACCTCTCTCCCTCTTTCACTCATGTTCCCGTTCTGCCTGGAATGTTCTCTCCTAGATGTGCTTGCGGCCCCCACTTTGTTCAGGGCCCGTCTTGCTTACCTGTCACCACTCAGAGGAGGCTTTGCCATACACTGTTTCTAAAATGATGCCCTTGTCCCTCTCCATCTCCTCCTGGGCTTCGTCTTTCCCTAAAACCTTTGGTGCAGACGTCTGTGTCTTGTTTTTAATCAGACCATTGCTTAGAGCAGTGCCTGGCACAGAGCGAGTAGGCACTTTAAATGTTTTATTGACTGGCATGTTTGCCTTAAACAGTTCATTGATCTCAAGTCAATTTTCATATTAATTTAGGTGTTGGTTAACAAACTTTTACCGCTACTGGTTTCATTCCTAAAGAGAGCAATAGAGATAGGATATTTGAGATATGCTGGAATTTATTATATAAAATACTTCACAGCTTAAGTCTGCACAGTGTTTGTGTAACTTGAATCTTTGTTTCTATAGGCGATATAGTGGGTTTGTATGACGAAGGGAGTCAGCTGGCCACGGGGATCCTGACCCGGATCACGCAGAGATTGGTCACGGTGGCCTTTGACGAGTCCCACGACTTCCAGCTGAGCTTGGACCGGGAGCAGGCCTACAGACTGTTAAAACTTGCCAATGATGTCACTTACAAGCGACTGAAAAAGTAAGGGTGTGAGTGGGAATCACTTGTTCTTCTTCCTCAAGCACCACTCACTCACCCCGATCGCTTGTCCTGCTGGGCAGAAGAGAGCAGTTGCAATGAGTGTGGAGTCACTGGGGGCTGCTCATGGGAGACGGCGGCTGCAGGTGGCCACGCTGGGCAGGGGTTTGGGCAGGGAATCAATGTCTGGTTTTCACCAAACTCCTGATTCTCGTTTTCTCCCTTGGCAGGGCTCTGATCACCCTAAAGAAGTACCATTCTGGCCCCGCGTTCTCACTCATAGAGGTCCTCTTTGGTGGATCAGCGCCTAGTCCTGCAAGTGAGATACGTAAGAACCTTTGTGTTTTCTTTTCTGATTGAAGTCACTGTGGAAACACCAAGAACAGCAGGGCCTAGGGTGTTTGAGCGAGAGTTCGAGGACGTGCAGTTAGAAGGCATCTCTTTTCGTGTCTTTTATAAATTTCTTTGAGTGACTCATGTGGACTGGACTCTCGCGTACTCAGTGCAAGGAAGCAGCTCGTTCTGTTGACTTTACAACGTTCTCTCAAATGTATCTATGTTCTTTTAAGATGTAAGGATGTATTAGCTCAGTGATCTGTGGAAATAGGATGGCTGAGCACAATATGTGCCTAATAGTGTTTTTGTGTTTGTTTGAAAAGTCCTAATTTGGGACACCTGAGTGGCTCATTCTGTTAAGTGACTGTCTTCAGCTCAGGTCATGATCCCAGGGTCCTGGGATCGAGTCCCACATGGGGGGGTCCTTGCTCACTGGGGGCTTCTCCCTCTCCCACTCCCTCTGCTTCTGTTCCCTGTCTCGCTGTGTCTCTCTCTCTCTCTGTCAAATAAATAAGTAAAATCTAAAAAAAAAAACCCCAAAACAAAAAAAAACTTTCAAGTCCTAATTCTGAACATATTTGATTGTTTCTTGGCATCCTTCAAATTGAAGATCGCTTATTTCTGATGAGAAGAGTAATATAATGTGTGTTAATTGTAGAATATTTGGAAATAAAGAAGAGCGTTAGCAAGGGAAACAGAGCACTTGAGAACCTGCCATCTGGAGTTAGCCTCCCTAGTATTTGTGTGTATTCTAGTCTTTTCCATGTAGAACACCGTGTCTTTCACATACAGGCATTACGTGTGCACACATGCACCCCTTCCTTGTCTTTGCGCTTTCTCCTATCCCTCTATGGTCTTGAAGAACCCATTTTGAGGGGAGCATGTTGTCTCCGCAAGCAGCTGCCATGATTTGCCAATCCTCCACAGTCTGACTTTGCCACTTTCCCAGCACGGCCTCAGTGAACCTTCAGTCTCTCCTGCTACCTGTGCCCACGTGATGTCGGGCCTGTGCCAACCACCCAGAGTTGTGTTGGCTTTAAACACAGGGCTGCTGGGTGGTACCTCCAGGTTCTGCACGCACTCACACTTCAGTGTTTTATTCTGCCAAATATTTATCGAGAGGCTACTATGCGGACACTGAATTAGAAATTTATTTACTGTGTTTTAGGGAGCTCGGTAAATTGTGGTTAGGTGGGTAGCTAAGGAAAAGGGATGCGGTGCGGAGAGCGGGGTGCGCTGGGGCTTTGGGTCAGGTGGTCTGCTGCTGCTTTTCAGCTTTGTGTCAGTGGCCAGGCCAGCTCAGGGCGCTGTGCCTGGGCGTTCTGCTCACTCACGGGTCGGGCGTCTCCTCACACAGGCGCCCTGCAGAGCTGGACACGGAGCACAGAGCATAGGAGGCGGATAACTGGTCTTCATCATGGAAGATTCCGTGTTCACAAACAGGATTCCCAAATTTGCTCCTAATTCCTTTTTGTCGTTTCTTTTTGTCATTTTATGGGCGCTTATAAAGGGGCAACATGGTAGAAATAAATAACTTAATTTTTATTTTTTATTTTTTGAGAGAGTGAAAGAATGAGTGCACGTGGAGGGGAGGGGCGGCGGGGGAGAGAGAACCCTAAGCAGACTCCCCGCTGAGTGTGGAGCCCGACAGCGGGCTCGTCGATCTCACGACCCTGAGATCATGACCTGAGCCGAAATCAAGAGTCGGACGCTTAACCGACTGAGCCACCCAGGCGCCCCTAGTAGAAATAAATAGATTCTGAGAAACATTTACTTGAGAAAGGTCTGTTATCGTGGAGCATGAGTTGGCAAACTTTTTAAATAAGGAGATGGATCGTGAATATTTTGGGCTTCGTGGGCTGCTGTAGCAGCCAGAGCGCATCCGTGAGTGGGCGTGGCTGGGTCCTGGGGAAACCGGGCTCACGGAACAGGCAGCCAGCTGCACTGGGCCTGTGGCCCATACTCTGCCACTTCCTGTCCCGGGAGGAACCGCTGGAAGCCCAGGCAGGTTGATTCTGTATCAGCTGGCTGGCTCCCAGGGAGGTCCCGGCGCCCCGTGGGCGGCACTTCCCTCGGTCAGTGCCCCCTGCTGGGAGGAAGCACTGGGGGCACCGAGCGGGAGCCTGACCCTGTCGCCTCTCCCGCAGAGCCGCCGCCGTTCTGTAACACTTCCCTGGATGCCTCCCAGAAGGAAGCGGTCTCCTTCGCGCTGTCGCAGAAAGAGCTTGCCATCATCCATGGGCCTCCTGGCACTGGGAAGACGACCACCGTGGTCGAGATCATTCTGCAGGCTGTGAGGCAGGGCTTAAAGGTGGGCCCCGTCACCACGCATGAGCTCCCCGTGCCGGGCTCGCAGGCGCTCGGCTGGGTCTCAGCCTGGTCAGGAACACTCCTGCCCGTATGCTGGCCACAGGTGACCGATCTTCTGAGACACGGAGTGTTGTATGTTACTGTTCACTTACATTTTTAATGGCTGAGAAAGGGTCTTTTATTCTCATCTGTGTCAACATGAGTCACCATGGATTCTGAGCATGTGGAAGAATTTCGGAAAATCTTTGTTTCTGAATGTCAGATCACAGTAAGAATTAGAATAATAATGGTCAGCATTTTACCGGGTGCTTTTTATGAAACAGTTATCCTTCTGAGTGCTCTCCATGCATCACTCAGGTAATCCTCACAGAAACCCTGGGTGCTGGGGGCTGCCAGTGCCCCCCATTTCCAGAGGACACGGAGCTAAGGGCACAGCCCCAGTCAGGAGCAGTGGGTGGCAGGGCCAGGGTTTGAACTCAGGCACACTCGCTCTCCAGGGCTCTTGCTCCGAGCCTCCCACTCCTCTGCGGGCAGAACCGCTGCTTCGAGCTGAAGGGAGATCTGTCGCTTGGCCACGAAACTGTCCAGTAGTTTCCTGCAAACGAGTGACTTGGTGTAGGCATTTGAAAACTTGATTAAGTGATGACTCACTGGCGGGAAGCAGATCTGGGGGTTTGATTGGATGCCTTCTCTTTGCATAAACAGCGAGAAAGAACACAGCCCTGTTCCCGCTCAGGCCCTCAGGATGTGGGGAGGGACGGCCGTGGAGCCTGCTTCTGAGGCTCGTGTCGGGGGGCTCTCCGCCCCACTGCCCCTGCAGCTGTCACCTGCTTCTGATGGTGGGGCTTCGGGTTTTTCTCTCCTGATTGAAATCACTACAGAAAATAGTTTTAGGAGCAAGATTGAGCCCATCAGAAAGATTTTCCCTTGTTCCACTTTGTCAGGTGATAAAGTGATTTCACTGGTGATGAGCTGGATGCTCCAGTCCTGATAATTTCAGGGCACGCTTTAATCTTCGGGTCCTTTTTTCCCCCAGTTGCAAGTTATTTAACATTTTTGGTGCTTTGGTGACTAGGAGTTCTTAAGACCCAAGCTCCTGTAGAGTCTGCGGTAATGTGCGTCCTCTAGGCTGCGCCCAGCCTTCCTCCAGCTGTAGGTTTGCACTTGGACATGACCACTTGTGCATACTCTGTCCTCTTTTCTTTATCCTCAAGGTTTTCCCTTTGTTTTAGTGTGAACTGAAGTGGTTATCTAAAGAAGTCACCGAATGTGAGCTTTGCTTCCGCAGGTTCTGTGCTGTGCTCCCTCTAACGTGGCCGTGGACAATCTGGTAGAGCGTCTGGCTCGGTGTAAGCAGAGAGTCCTGCGCCTCGGGCACCCTGCCCGCCTGCTGGAGTCCATTCAGCAGCACTCCCTCGACGCGGTGTTAGCGCGGAGTGACAGCGCCCAGATTGTCGCGGACATCAGGAAGGACATCGATCAGGCCTTTGTACGTAGCTCCTACCAGCGACCACTCTGCGTGGTTTCTGATCCGCAGTCTTTCCTTGGAGTCACTTCTGTCTGTGTTCCTCTCGGTTTTCTTTCATCTCTGCCAGTTCTTTTAAGAATTTCAAGCATCGGGGAGGCTTAGTCTGTTAAGCATCTGACTCTTGATCAGCTCAGGTTTTGATCTCAGGGTTGTGGGTTTAAGCCCCACGTTGGGCTCCACACTGGGCATGGAGCCTACTTAAAAAAAAAATAAAGAATTTCAGATATCAGGACTGCCCATTAAAAAAAGGTCTCTCCCAGTTTTATTAAGAAAAAAAAGACTGTCTACTTTTGATAGGAACTTGTACTCAGCATGTAATAGGGACTCGACTGTTTTCAAAGTAGTTTCGTGAGTAGGTGAGGGATCATCTTAAAGAAGACATCTCTCTAAGTGTCCCCTAGATCTGGTCATGTTGGCTAGGTAATGTTGGCAAGAAAATAAAAATTCAAAAACTCGTCCCAATTTTTGGTCCGTTTTACACCCCCCTGTGGGAGAGAGGCAGCGGTGATGGGTTACTTGGAGATTGGAGAGGTATTTTATCTTGCAGTTTGGTACTTTGGAGCTCGGTGGTTCTCTGATTGACACTCCCCATTTGCTCGCTGTCAGCTGGCCTCACGGCCTCATGGTGGTGCCCCTCGGTGTCCTGGCCCCACAGGGCGGGGGCCGCGAGTCAGCCTTCCTATGGGCGTGGAGTAGTGGGGTGGCACTCCAGATGCCAGTGTGGGCCCAGCAGAGGTGAGGACAGGATGAGGCATGTCATTCGAGGGTAGAGGGGGTGTAGAAGTGCGCACGGATGGTGTTCCCTCCACCGCAAGTGTAGATGACTCCACTTCTTGTTTCCGTTGACTCAGTGCTTTTCAGGGTCTTCTTCTCCATAAGGGAGGCGCAGGAAGACCCTTCCGGTCAACCCTGCCACACTCCATCCTCCAAAGGAGAAATCACAGTTAGGAAGGGTGTCTTTTTTTTTTAACTTTATTTATTTATTTGACAGAGAGACACAGCGAGAGAGGGAATACAAGCAGGGGGAGTGGGAGAGGGAGAAGCAGGCTTCCCGCCGAGCAGGGAGCCCGATGCAGGGCTCGATCCCAGGACCCTGGGATCATGACCTGAGCCGAAGGCAGACGCTTGACTGAGCCACCCAGGCGCCCCAGGAAGGGTGTCTTTTTTAGTATTACAGAAAGGCCTTAGGTAAGCATTTTATAGGTTGAAGAAAATTTGTTATTCTCTTGTCAAGTGTGGACTAACAGCTGAAGTGTAGCCTCTCACCTGGAAGCAGCTAGAACCCAAATCCTGGGATGGCAGGTGTTGCTTCTTGCCCAGAGCACGTGCGGTGACTATGCAGGATAGGGTGGGGTCCAATTTCTGGTTTCGTCTGAGTTACAGTTCAATCCGCCGCACGTGTCGAGGGCCTGACTCTGCCCCCCTGCCTCTCCCTGCGCGGGTGATGCTCGCTGGAAGGCCGCAGGGGGTGCCAGGAGCTTGCTTACCTGTGTGGATCTGTTGCTCCTTCGAGACAGGTTTTGGACACATTAGTGCCTCTCGAGAGACTTCGTGAAGTGGACCAGCTGGTCATAAACAGAAGCACTGCAAGAGCACGAAAGAGCTAAGTTCCTGCAGAGTTGTGTGCACGTATTTATGTGTTCTTGGCTTTTCTTCACAGGCGAAGAACAGGCAGACCCAGGATAAGAGAGAGAAGAGTAGTGTTTGGAGTGAAATCAAGCTGTTGAGGAAGGAGCTGAAGGAGAGGGAAGAGGCTGCGATGCTGGAGAGCCTCCTGTCAGCAGCCGTGGTGCTGGCGACAAACACAGGTGAGGGGAGCGGGTCTGTGCCCGCTGTGGTCCCCCAGAGGGGCCGGGAGGTGCTCTCCCTTCCGCCGTTTGCTGGGGGGGGCGGGGCGGGGGGGTTGTGTAGAGTCGTCCGGCAACAGTGGGTAGGATCCACCAGGGAGTTTTCCTTGTGAGGAGGTTTTCAACAACAAACTCCGTTTGTTTCACTGATACCTAATACAGGGATGTCCAGGTTTCCTCTTCTTGAGTGAGCTGCTGTCTTCAAGGAATTTGTTCATTTAATCTAACTGATTGCACGCACAGGTCTAAAGTTGTTCATATCCTCCCCTGACTGTAAAAACTATCTGTGGCATGTGTAACAACATCACTGGTTTCATTCCTGTATCAGGGATTTGGAAATTGGGTTCTCCTCCCTCCCCGGAGCTTGCTGTTACTGTTCTGTTGTTCAGTGACTTTGCTGAGCTGATTCCGAAAGGCCTGTATCTTCGCCCCGGGCGGCCTCTGAAGCCTGCCAGCTTAGGGGGCAGGAAGGATCCCACAGAGTGCCTCCTGCTCCGGAAGCAGCACATCTGCCGGGCTTGGCCGAGGGGGCTCTGTGTGTGTGTTGGGGCGCACTTTTTACAACTCCCAGGCCTCACTTCCTGTTGTTGCGGAGCCAGGGGTGAGCCGTCCGTGAGCGCTTGCGGCCTCCTCGAGTCTTGCACGTGCATGCACACAGCCTGACAAGTGTGTGTGGCCCACTGGGTCCCCGGGGACAGGCTGGAGCTTTCCCAAGCCCCCATGGACATCTCGCTCCCCGACTCTTCCTTGGAAGCTTGCAGGTTACCTATTGCTCGCTCCAGCTGTTAACGAGTTGCTTCAGAGACTCTGATGGTTTTGGGCAAACGCCTGAGGGAAGGGCTGTCTGCATCAGGTGAGCTCCAAGTCAGGAGAAATACAGTCCTGAGAGTGGGATCTTCTGGGGAGCTGGCAGACAGCCCCAGTCATGGCATTTCTCTGGGAATGGGGCTTCAAGGGAGTTCTGCCTCCTCGCTGCGGGTTTTTCCCATGATTGCCGGCCGTTGGTTTCAAGGCTCCCACAGAACCGGGGCCGCAGGCAGGGCCTTTCCTGTAGGAACACTGCAGAGCTCTGTGTTCTGGCCCAGATTGAGCCCCCTTTTTTTTGTTGTTGGTTTTTTAAAATTATTATAAGATTTTATTTATTTGAGAGCGAGAGAGCACAGAAGGAGAGGGAGAAGCAGACTCCCTTGCTGAGTGGAGAGGCTGATGTGGGACTTGATCCCAGGACTCTGAGATCATGACCGGAGCTTAACCGCTCCGACGCTTAACCGACTCAGCCACCCAGGCTCCCCAAGAGCCACGTCTTTTAAAACAAACACTCCCTGGGTTGCTACAAGCCTTTAGCTAATTACTAGAGTTCTGAGAAAGTTTATTCCGACAATGCTGCCGGTGTTCTTGTTGCTCTCGTGGAGGGAGAGGGTTTCCAGAGGTCCTTCTCCACCTGATCAAATCTTTAAATGTGGTGCTTGCTGGAAATCACAATGCAGCCTCCCCCCCAACTCGGCAAGGTCAGCTTGTGGCCTCTTGAGTCCTCCTGTCCTGTTGGATGGGGAGCTAGAATGGGTCTCCTGGACGTGCCTCTCTTTATACCGTGAGGTTGCATCCATACTCTGAACCCACCAAGTTCTGCCTCCTCCAGCAGCTTCTCCAGCCATCCTTGCAAACCCCATCCCTCAGGGGGTTCATCAAGACACAGGTCTGAGTCTTGATGTTAAAACCTCCCTTCCTGTGGCAGTCACCTTCGTACTTTGTCTGTGTTAGTACATATGTACCGTATTAGGATTTGGTCATCGTAACGGCCCTGTGAGGTTCAGGTGGTGCCCACGTTTGTAGATGAGGAACAGGCTCAGGGTGGGTGGCTTGCCCGGGCCCACTGCTGGTTATGAGGGTTGGCGTGGGGCCCGGGTCTTGCTCACACGTGAGCTTTTGCCATGGCACGGCTGTCCCAAGAAGGAGCTGGGGCCGTGGTTTTGTGTTGTCAAGTACACGGGGGCTCTTCCCCTCCTCCCCAGATGGGTGCTCGGTTAATTGTTGTGTGTGTCCAAGAGAACATCTTACGGGGTAATTAATTAAGCTCTAGATTCAGAAGGTGGTACGGAAATAATACTTAGAAATCAGATACCCTTCCAAGGCCTTGGTCCCAGCCCCAAGGGGTGATTGATTCTGGTGATCGGGATGTTGGGGTGGCCCTTGCCTAGGAGCACACTGCCCTACACTGAAACACAGATGGGCTGGAACAAGAGGTTTTTAATGTTCTTCCTGAGTGTTTATTCCAAGATGCATACTTCTTACACAGTCTTAATGCCAGACTGGATTCTGAACCGACTGGCCTGTTGGTGTCTCTTTCGGTGTGGTTGCAGCTTCTAGGACGTGGCTAGCACCTTCCGTGAAGGCTTACGGTTCCGATTTCACCAGGTGCTTCTTCCGACGGCCCTCTGAAGCTGCTGCCCGATGGCCACTTCGACGTGGTGGTCATCGACGAGTGCGCCCAGGCCCTGGAAGCCAGCTGCTGGATCCCCCTGCTGAAGGCCAGGAAGTGCATCCTGGCTGGAGATCACAAGCAGCTGCCCCCCACCACGGTCTCCCACAAGTAAGAGCTCTGCCCGCGGTGCCCTTCTCCTCCCTCTCCCGCCACCCCTTCAGTCCGACCTGGGGCGTGGCAGCCAAGAAGCCCTGACGTGCCCTCCTCTGCGCGTTTCCTGCCCGTTTTATTGCACGTGCTGGTTTAGGTGTCAGGCGGGTCAGGCCGCATGTGCCCGAGCTCGGGGGTTGTAGCCGCCATGCACATCTCGGTAGTCTCAGCACCTGGCACCGTGCCCAGTCTGGGCCAGTTGAATGGAGTTTCCCTGGCGAGGCCAGCAGGTTGATGTGCCCATTCCCGCTGGGTGGGGTCCGAGAGACAGTTGCTTCTGCGGGCGGGCCGACTGGCCTCTGGGTCGATCAGCTTCTGGCCTGGCGTGGAGTCTTTAGAGTCCTGACCTCTAGGCACATCCTGCCACCTAGGCCACAAGGAGCGACCCCATAGGCTCCGATCCTACGTGCTGTAGATGGAGTGGCGGTCCCTAGTGTTGTGAGCGAGCGCGGCCGCCCCCAGCCCCCTCCTCACCTCATTCCTGCTGCTCCCCTCATCCGCTGCTCTGGCCACACTGGCCTCCTCTGCCCTTACTGTCCCTGTCCGGACAGCTCCTTCTGGACACGGGGTGGCCTTGCCGTCCTCTATTCAGTACTCTCTCAGGTGAGCCCCCTTCATGGCCCCCCGTGACCACCCTGTCTCGGCGCTTCTCAGTATTTCCGAGCACGCATCCCTCCCCCTCCCGCGCAGTGGTGCGTGTCAGGTGTCAGTCTGTCTGTTCCCTGGCCGTCTCAACTAGGATGTAAGTCACATGCAGCCGGGGCCAGGGCTGGCCTTGTGTCCGTCCGCCTGGGGCCGCCCACCATCCCTGAGGCAGGGCAGGCCTTCCCGGGCAGGTGGCTGTCTTCTCGTTCCGCTGCCGCCTGAGACGGTCCTCTCCTTGGCTGTGAGTGTGGACAGGTCCCAGTGGACCTCGGAACGCTCCCTTGGTGTTCTCTGACGGCCGGAAGTGGAGACACGCCAGCGCTTGTCGGGTGGAACCCCGCCAGAGTGGAGTGGGGCCCCCAGGCGGAGGGGCATTAGGTCAGGATCCCTCAGAGAATCTGGTTCCTCAGAGCGGGTGCAGTCCAGGTGGAAATGGGGGGCTACGTTTGGGAGAACTGCTCCCCAGGGTGGGAGTCGGCGTGCATCCACGCCTCCGGACAGGAGCTCTGTGGGTGCTATTCAGCGACTTGTTCCGGGGTGCCAGGGGCCCTTGAAAGAGAGCTTTGTCCTCCACAGACCTCTGTGTGGAGAGCTTTTGGATCTGTGCCCTCGGGGCAGGGACGCCCCCTCCCCTGCTGGGGGACGCGTGCTGGCTAGGAGGGCTAGCTCTCCACGCTCAGTTGGGACTGGGGCCTGCAGCTGCTTCGCTCGTGTCTTTGGTGTGAGTTGTTTTCGGTAGGTGTCCGTATTGGAAGAGGTTGACCATGAGGTCTTACGAGCTCACAGAGCGAGGGCCCCTGAAGTACGATTAGGAACTTTCCCTCGGTTTTAGTGTCACCGACTCGGCGGGAGGTGGTGTGCCTCCCTGGGGAAGAGGAGCTCCAGGCTCCACAGCTCACTGGCTGGGTGGCCTGGGGCTGGTCACGCCCCCCTCTGTGTCTGACTCTCCCCCTGGGGAAGTGGGAAGCACAACACGACCTCCTAAGGCTCTGTGAGGATCCAGCGAGTCAGTAGGGGTAAGGTGTGAAGACTGAGCGAACGTTAGCTGCAGTTACGATTAGCAGTGGGTTACTTGCGGCTGAAGTATGTTGGAGTTTAAGTAATTTGTCTGTGATGGTTTGCTGTTGCTCCTGGAACAAACTTAAACAGCATAGATTAATTGTCTGCGGTTTTGGAAGTCGGAAGTCCAAACTCTGTCTCTGTGGGTTAAAGTCAGGGTGTTGGCAGGGAAGCTCTGGGGTAGGGTTCATTTCTTAGCCTTTTGCAGCTTCTAGAGGTGCCTCACTCCTTCACCTGGGCCCCACCTCCTTCTGTCAGCCAGCAGGCGGCGTCTTCAATCCTTCGTCTGGTCATGTCTTCTCCCCCGACCCTGACCCTCCTGCCTCCCTCTTAGAAGGACCCCTGTGATCGCATCGTCCCAGCTTAACTTCACACACACAGGTCAGGTCGCATGTTCGCAGGTTCCAGGATGAGGACACGGGCTTCTCTGGGGTGACCACACCCTTAATTTTAGGTCAGAGCTTGGTGGGGGGTTGGGTTCTGAGGCTTGAGCACTACTTTCCTGGCCCCTGGTTTCATGCTGGACTCGGGGGCTCAGGCTCCGCTTTCTGGTTGCTGTCTTGGCGCAGGGCTGCCCTGGCGGGGCTGTCGCTGAGCCTGCTGGAGCGCCTGGTGCAGGAACGCGGCGCGTGTGTGGTGCGGATGCTGAGGGTGCAGTACCGCATGCATGAGGCCATCATGCGCTGGGCCTCGGATGCCCTGTACCACGGGCAGCTCACGGCCCACCCTTCCGTGGCTGGGCACCTCCTACGGTGAGTGACTCGGTTCTGCCCTGCCTGGCCTGCCCTGGGTCCCTCAGGTCACCCGAACCATGTTCAGGAGACATTTAGAGTCCAAGTCACCTCTGAGGCTGGTTTTAGGAGGGGAGAGGGGCCTTGCTCTTGCACTTGGGGTGCCCAGTGTCTGATGTTCTCCACGCCCCTTGTATTCCCAGTGGAGCAGCCCCGTTCTCCCCTGGGAAGAGCCCGTGCCCAAGGGGGTGACGGGAGACGTGAGTTCTGTGGTTAGGACCTTAGCTCCGCTTTATTGCCCTGGCCTCACGAGTTCAGTCTTTCTCTGTGTGCAGGGACCTCCCAGGGGTGGCTGCCACGGAGGAGACCAGCATCCCCCTGCTGCTTGTGGACACGGCCGGCTGCGGGCTGTTTGAACTGGAAGAGGAGGACGACCAGTCTAAGGGGAACCCTGGTGAGCTTGCTTGGACGGGGCCAGCTTCCTGGCTTACACAGACCCTGAGCTCCTCTTCGTAGAAACCAGAGTGTCTGCAGTTGCCCACCTTGGAGGAGCTGAGTGAGGGGGGAGAAGAGGGGAGGTGGGAGCCCGTCCCCGATGAGCTGGGGGGTTCGAGCCAGACGGGAGCACTCGCAGCGCCCTTCTCAGCGGGCAGCACTGGTTCGGGGGGAGGAGGTGGCCCAGCTCTGCCTGCTCAGCCTTCGGTGAGATCCTTGCTCACCCACGGTACCAGCCTGCTGGGTCGCACACTCAGCACTGCAGAGGTAAACTGAGGCTCAGCTGCGTGGCCTGCGTCTTCATTGTCTAGATCTGCAACCCTGCGGCTCAGGGCATTACCCCAGGCGCAGTGTAAGATGTGCTTGTTGAATTGGGCGGAGGGCTGAAGGAGCTAGCATGAATGACGGGGACCAGCGCGGGGTGACCTGGACTCTCAGCCTGCTTGCTGCCCTCCAGGTGAAGTGCGCCTCGTCAGTCTGCACATCCAGGCCCTGGTGGACGCTGGCGTCCAAGCGAGTGATGTCGCCATCATTACGCCATACAACCTCCAGGTGCGAGGGGCCACTTGGTGTGTCGGGGCGCAGTCACCCACAAGTGCCGAAGGACGGGGGTCACTTAGTGTCTCTGTGACTGTAAACTCCAGGTGGGATCGACCACCTCACGGCTGGATCCGGGGCTCACATGACATCAGCAGGTGTCTGCGTCCATCTGTCCCTTGTATTTGCTGTGCCACACCCCTGCCCCATCCTGATGTCAGTTGGCTTCCCGGTTGGCTTCGTTTTCTGGACAGCTGCCAAGTGGCCCTGGCTGTTTTGGGCTGGCGCCATCCTTACAGGGCTGCCCCGGGGACCGCTGGCCCCTTCACGGCATCTCCCACAGGGTCTCAGCTTTGGTCTTATGAGTCTGGCTCAAGTCCCCATCTCTGAGCTGGTTGCTGTGGCCAGAGGAGGGTCCCTGCCCATGTCTGGGCAGGAGGGCCGGCTCTGCTTCCTGTGCTGAGCGTGGGATGGGCAGTTTCTTGAAGGAAGATCGGGGTGCTGCCTGTTGCCTGGAGGAGGGGTGGAGGCTGGGCCAGCGGGAGCAACCATCACCTGCTCCTTTCTTTTCGGGGTTTCTCGCATTTTTTCTCTCGGTGCCTACGTGCTTATCGGTAAAGCCTGTCTTTCTTGGTGGGAAAACGCCGCTGCAGCAAAGTATCATGAGGTCTGTGGATCGGCTGCCACCCCTTCCTGGTTCACAGCCATCACCCAAAGGGGCGCCCGAGGCAGGTGGCTTGTCACGAGCCAGAAGAAACGACATGATGTCAGTGCTGGGCTGTGGGGCCACGTCTGACCTGTTGAGGTGCTGCTTTGTGTGTTCACTGAGCTGTCAGGCGGTGGTCGTGGCTGTTCTGCGGTGTGAGGCCCTCTGCTGAGTCCCAAGGGCAGAGTGTCGAGGCTGCCCTGGCCTGAGCTGAGCTGAGGACCGGCCTTACTTGGTGTTCCAGGTGGACCTGCTCAGGCAGAGCCTTGCCCACAGGCACCCCGAGCTTGAAATTAAGTCCGTTGATGGCTTCCAAGGCCGAGAGAAGGAGGCTGTGGTCTTGTCCTTCGTCAGATCCAATAGGAAAGGTATGTGGGGCTCAGCAGAGTCCTCTGGGGCGGCACAGAGGGCAGACTGCGGTTCTGCTAGGGGCTGTGCCGGGTGGTGCGAGTGCGGCCTCTGTGAGCTCGCCGTCGGGCCGGAGGCAGGCGAGAGAGCGGGCAGGGAGTGGGGGGCAGTGGGGCCCTGACGGAGCCCGCTCGGGGCCAGTGCCGCAGGGGGCAGGGGTGGTCCCTGGGCTGCTGCGGGGTGGGGCCCGGTGCTCCCGGCAGAGGGGACAGAGCGAGAGGCTGACAGCACGGGGATGCGGGTGTGCCCTCGGGGACCGCCTGGACGCCCTGCCCAGGCTGGGGAGGCCCCTGAAGCACAGAGCTTGGTTTTGGGCCTCAAGGTGCAGTTAGCCTCAGGGCCTGGCTTTTATACTGCTCCGGTGTGTGGCCGTTCCTTTGGGTGGTGTACCCAGAAGCAGCTTGTCTGGGCTTCGTAAGGCGCCTTCAGTGGGAGGCTGAGGACAGATGAGAGCGTGGGGAGGGGGTGGCAGGGAGCTGAGGTGCTGCAGCGTCCCTCACGCTTTCCCCGCTGCCGGCTGCGGTCACTCTCTGGGCTGGCCTGAGGGAGGAGGTCGTACTTGGAGATGAGCGGTGCTTTGGTAGCTGCCACCTGCAGGCCACGTGTGGTGGAGGCAGATTGGGAGGCCCTGGGCGGACTGTAGGACGCCTGCGCGGGCGGCGGTGTGGGGGTGGCTGGTGGCCGGTGGGGAGGGCTGTTGGGTGATCCCCTTGGTGATCCTCACTGCTCGGGTGCAAGAGTCCGTCTTCCGTTCCTCCGTCTTGGGTCCGCTCTGCCACTCACCCCGGCTCGTTCCTAGGCGAAGTGGGCTTCCTTGCCGAGGACCGGCGGATCAATGTTGCCGTCACCCGCGCGCGGCGCCACGTGGCGGTCGTGTGCGATTCTCACACCGTTAGCAGGCACACCTTCTTGAAGACCCTGGTGGATCACTTCGCGGAGCACGGGGCAGTGCGCACGGCCTTTGAGTATCTTGACGACATCATCCCTGAAAACTACTCCCACAAGAGTTCCCAGGGCCACAGCCGAGCTGGCGCGAAGCCCCATGGCTCTGCGGCGTTGGCCAGGAAGCCTCCTGGGGGCCGGCCGCGGGAGAGGGCCCAGGAGGCCAGAGCAGCTGAGGGGCTGGAGCGGAGGAGGCCGGGTGGGCAGCCCTCGGGCTCTGAGGTCCCTTCTCAGCCCAGGCTCAACGGAGGCAGCCCAGAGGGAGCGGGGAGCGGAGACCGTGCAGAACACTTCAGGGCCAAGATCGCCGAGTTTGTGGCGAGTGAGAAAACCCAGTTGGAGTTTCCTGCTTCCCTGAACTCCCACGACAGGATGTGGATCCACCAGATAGCCGAAGAGCATGGGCTGAGGCATGACAGCACTGGGGAAGGGAAGAAGAGGTTCATCACCGTAAGCAAGAGAGCCCCGCCCGCCCCGCCAGCCCTACAGCGTCCAGCAGGGGCCGGCAGCCAAGCCCCTGTCGGGCCCACGGCCCCCAGCCCCACACAGAGCAAGCCCCCTCTTGGGGAGCAGAGCAGTCAGGACCCCCTGAATCTGAAGGCCCTGCACCTGGAAAGGCTGCAGAGGGAGAAGAGCAGGCGGGAGCGGCCAGCCAAGGAGGGGCCGGCCAAGGAGGGGCAGCAGGCCTCGTGCTCCGGGCCGCGCACGTTAGCAGAGAAGAAGAAGAAGAAAGAAGCAAAAGGTAAGTGGGTTCATCTAATGGGAATACAGGCCTGGTGTCCCCTTAACTGGGGTGTTTGCCCCACTTGAAGCCTGCTTGTCACCCTCAAAAAGGTTCAGGACTTCTTGGTGCTACTGCCCTGATTCTGCATCTTGCGCCTTGGTTGGGTGTGAGCTCCTTGAGGGCAGTGATTGGTCACGGTGACCTTGGTGTCCCCAGGTCCTCAGGCAGGGCCTGGCAGGTAGAAGGCCCTTGGGGTGCACTTACTGCAGGGGAAGAGCCTGGAAGAGGAGACGAGGATGGTGGACAGGAGCCCACGGGCAATCGCAGACCTCCGTGCTGGGCTTCATCCGTGTTCCGCTGGGACCCGAGTGGGCTCGCAGGTTGGCTGGCCCGCGTCCCGGCTCCCGTCCTGCACGGCGGCGGCTGCGCGCTTGCGTGCTCCGTGAGGCTCTCTGCTCTGCCCCCCGTCCCGCACTGTGATTGAGCATCCACGGGCACTGAGCTTGAAGACCTGGGTTTTCTGGAGGCCTCTGGGTAACCTCTTACTCCAGCTCTTGTTGCTCTCCGAGGAGGACCGCACAGCCAGGCGCGTCCTCTTTCTCTTGTTGAGTTCCTGTGAGCAAAGCTGCGCGGGCATGACTCCTGGTCTTAGAAAGCAGCTTCAGGGCCCTGAGGCTGTAGCTGATTCATTATGTGGGGTTTAGTGAGTAGCTCCCACGTGCCCAGCTTTGTGCTGGGGAGTAAGATCACCCCTGCTCTCCAGGGCGGCTGTAGAGGCAGAGGGAAGAAATGTCACGTGCCTTTCTAAACCACACCGAGAGGAGGTTAGTACCGTGAAGGGCAGGTGCTGGGACACTGACGGGAGGACCTGGCCTGCCTTCTGGGGGTGTGTGCTGTGTTCACTTGAGGACAGAGGGTCCTGGGGAGACTTCGCCCTGTTTAGGCAATGGTAGCACCGCTCAGTTTTGAAGTGTTTATTCAAGCAGCTACCTTCAGAATTCATCTTGCCCCTCAGGCTCCGAACATGACCTGTCCAGCTGGTCCCCAGACTCTGCCGAGGTCCCCGCACCTGAGAAGCAGAGCCAGTCTGAGCAGGCCCCTGGGGCCATGGCTGGAGGCCCCTCAGGGAAGGGTGCCACTGGATGCGTCAAGGGCTGCCTGCCACTCAGGAGGGTTGGGGGAACCACAGGTCCTGTGGGAAGAGTGGTCAGGACTCTGTGAGATCTCATTTCCGGGTTGGGGCCTGAACACTGTGTGCCCGGTCCCTGCGTCCTGTTTCCTGAAGACGCCAGCGAGCAGCGAGCACCTTGGCAGGCCTTGTCCGAGCCTCCTGGTACCGCTCCTGGGCCTCAGCACGTCTGTCCCTCCCCTGCCTTGGGGCCCATGTGAATGCAGCAGAGCCAACAGCTCTGCAGCCCGTCCGGGGGGGCGGGCTAGGGGCACCTCCCCATTTGCAGGGGACCGTGGCAGAGTCGCACCCGCATGGAGGGACCGGCGTGGCCGTGGCCGACGGAGGCGCCTGCAGGCCAGTGGGGCTGAGCTCACGGTTGCCCCTGGGTCCCCGCCACGGCCGACCATCCTGGCCCGGGTGCCTGGCACTGCGGCATGCCGAGTATGAAGAATTAACTCAGGGAAAACGCACGCCGGCACGTCTCGTCTGTGTCCGTGCCCCAGGTCATTGGCGACAGCCGCCTGGCGGATGCCTTCACGGTGTTCCCCGCACGTCCACGCACAGGTGTTTGGGGTACACGTGTGTGTTTCACAGAACTGCAGTTATACGTGATCTTGTGTTTTTCTTCCGCTTGTGAGCATTTTCTGATAACTTCAAAAGATTTCTATGTACCTGGTCAGGAGCGCTGAGGTTCCCTAACATTGTGATCTGCGAATACGCTGTCGTTTCCCCAGTATGGTTAACGTCGTAAGGAACATCGTCGTGTTTAGATGTTCTGTTGATGGAAGAGGATGGGCTCTTCAGGGGCACTTTCCGTGCACCGCCAGCCCCTTCTAGGAGGTCCGCATGCGGCCCACACCTCCCAGCAGGGACCGGTTATTAGCTCGCTGAAGGAGGGCCGCTCTAGGCTGGACAGACACCGAGCATGACTGAGGGTCATCTGCCTGTTGACTGTGAACTGAAATCGGGAAGCTGGGCGCGGCAGCTCGGTGGGGCAGCCGTGAGTCCGGCATCTGTGTTCTTCCCTGTTTGAGTGGCCCTTTTCTTCCGCTAGGACACGTGGCTATAGATTTGCCCGGTGAGGAGGACTTCGAGGCCCTGGTCGCGGCCGCCATCAAGGCTGATAACACGTGCGGCCTCGCTAAGTGCACGGCCAGCGTCGTGACTGTGGGCCAGCTTTGTCTGCACTGTGGCCGCCGCTTCTGCCTCAGCCACCACCTGCCCGAGGTATGGCGGCCCCTCCCGGGGTTCAGACGGCGGTGGGGGGGGCGGTGTCTGCAGGGCTCTGGGCAGATGTGCTCCGCACACCAACGGTGCCTGGCCGCGAGCACTGGGCATTTCCGGACAGACACAGACCCCTGCTTTGTTTTGAAGGCATCCAGGTGTGAGAAAGTAAAACGTCACACTTGCCAGGTTGCAACCAAGTTGGTGGGAATTCTGGGCAGAGAGGATTTTGTTCAGTGTCTTTGGGGTCCGTCAGTGATTAGCCTAGGGGAGGTGGGAGGTGGGGCCTCCGGCCTGCGGTCTGAAATGGGCTGGGTGCCCATTTTCGTTCATTTCTTGAGCCCATTTGGTTGGGAATCTCCTCGGCCAGGCATGGGGAGCTGGGGGCCAGAGCAGGCTTCATCTCTGCCCCAGGGGGGCGAGGACCTGTGGGACCTGGGTATGAGGCCACATCTGGTGCCACGTGCTGACCGTGGTGAGGGAGGACCTGGTGCCGAGCTGGCGGTGGGGGTGGGGGCTGGGCTGGGGAGGGCATGTGTGAAGGCCCCAGGGAGGGGGTGCCTTTGTGCAGCTGGGAGCAGAGCAGGCGGCAGCGTGGAGTGGAGGCTGAGAAGCCTGCGCCCTGAGCAGTCGAGCCCTGGTTCCAGAGGCTGCGGGAGCCCTGAGGGTTCGGCACCACCATGTTGCCGGAGCCCTGCCTGCAGCACAGGGACGGCTCAGGGCGAGGCTGGGAGGTCCTGGGGTGGGTCGTGAAGAGCGTGGAGCGGCGGGCTTGGGCCCTGAACGTGGGCCTGGAGCCGAAGACACAGTCAACAAACGTGCAGAATAAACGGCACTTGGGGGCCCTGAACGGGTTGTGGGTTGTGATGGAAAGGGGAAGGAGGACCCAGAGGGGCCCTTGGGTTTCTGGTTTGGGCCGATGGGACGTGGCAGTGGGGCTCTCGGAGGAGGGTGGGAGGGACAGGTGTGGGGGAGGGCATGTGGTGCCTGGGGTGTCACCATCCTGGACGAGCTGCACGGGGGCGCTGGTGGCGTCCCACTCTGGGTCAGCGGGTGGAGCTGCTTGCCAACAGGGAGCTTTGCCACCTCTTAACCTAGAGAGGGCCTCCTCCCGGGCAGGGGCTCCTCTCCCTCGCCCTTACGCACGTGCACACACTTTCCCCTCCTGACACACGCCTGTGTGTGCACAGTTTATATTCGTGCCCGTTGACAAAGCGTGTGGTGTTCAGGAAAGCTGTTTATCTAGGACGTTTAGACGTCGTCAGGTGCGAGGTTTGGGCGAGCAGCTTGCGTTACTGGCGCAGCCTGTGGGTCCCTGGTGCGGGGCGGAGGGAGGTGCCAGACCCTGGGCAGCTCCCGCTGCAGGAGCAGCTCCCGGCCCCTGGGAGCACATGTTCCCCATGTGGCCGGAAGTGCCGTGGGGAGCACCAGCACCGTGTCCCGTCTGACGAGAGGTGCTCGCTGCGGGCAGGGCCACAAGTCCCCCTGCTCAGAGATGTGCTGTGGGCCGAGGCTCTGCAGAAATGGCAAGAGCTGGGCGGCGGGGACTGGGCCGCAAGCACCAGCCCTGTCACCTGCCCCCTTGCGACATGGGCAAACGAACTCGGCCCCAGCCCGAGCCGCTCTTCCCACACGTGCAGTGAGCAGTGTGCCTCAGCCCTCGCCCCCTGACCTGGGTGCGGCGGAGTGGGGGACACTGGGTGTGGGATCCTGGGCCATGTGGAGAGGTTGGCGCCACCTGGCTGTCTCTGGGAGAGCTGTGGCAGGCAGCCTGTGGGCCTGGGGCCGCCCAGAGGGGCGAGGGTGAGGACACCCCGTGGGGGGAGGACAGGCACTGCGCGGGTGGCCGACCACAGGGGTCTCGGTGAGCTGCGCACAGGGCTGGGGGCGCCGATGAGTGAGGTCCAAACTGGGCCCCACCCGGCAGTTCCCAAGGGAACAGCCTTGGTCTGTGCAGTGGGTTAGCATGGGCTTTCTAGACAGAACCCGGGACACACACTGGTTGTAGTGCTGGGCACTGGGCAGGCTCGGAGGTTTCCTTCCGTCTTTCTTCCTGTCCTTTCAAAAACAGAAGGAGTTACGTGAGAGCTTCCTGGAAACACGGGGGCACTCCATCGGGTCGGGCTCGTTGCGGAGCTCCCACCACAGGCCTAGCGTTGGGGGCAGATTGAGGAGCGCAGCTTTTGGCCCAGAGGGGACAGTGGTTGTACTTGGGCCGCGTGCTCACGGAAGGGCAGCGTGGCTGCAGGGCACGTCACCAATGTGTTGATGTTCAGACGCCGCTGCCTGGGGCCCTGGGTGTGTGCGCGTCACCCCCCGTCAGGGAGGGTGTGGGGATCTGGCCCTGCACCACCATGTGCGCAGAGGACGGTTCGGGCTGAGCTGAGGGCAGGGGTGTGGTTGCGCCCTCGTGCCCCCCACCCCGGCAGCCTGCTGGTGAGGACCGGGTCCGGCTGCAGGAGGAGTAGGGAGCCCCTCCAAGACCTCGTGCTGGGGCTTTGTGGTCCCCGAGCTCTGCGATGGGCAGCATTGAAGGGCCTTTGTCCCTGTTTGGCTCGGCACTGACTGCTGTGTCCCCCCAGATCCATGGCTGTGGGGAGAGGGCTCGTGCCCATGCCCGGCAGAGAATCAGCCGGGAAGGAGTCCTCTACGCCGGCAGTGGGACCAAGGACAGGTCCCTGGACCCAGCCAAGAGGGCCCAGCTCCAGAGGAGGCTGGGTAAGAAGCTGGATGAGCTGACCAGCCAGAGGAAGAGTAAACGGAAGGAGAAGGAGAAGTGACGGGTGAGCTCTTCACACGCAGCTCCAGAGCTTCTGTCTGAAAAAAACCTGTGAGGGCGAGCAGGGCTGCTTTCTGCTTTCTTGTAGCTGCTCCCCGTGACGGTGTGCAGCCTGGCCCACCTGCCTGTACCAGAGCCGGGTGGGGCACGGTGTCTGTGGGAGGAAGGGTGAGGTTTTGGACCCTGGAGATGAGCTCTTCTAACCTGACAGCTCTTGGAGGAGGGTGCCTGGGGCATGCGGTCATTGCCACGTGGCCCCCCCTCTGGGCTTGGTGTGGGTCGGTCCGGGCAGGTCCCGTCCCTCTTCTGCCCTGGACCATTTCCCAGTCTCTTCCTTCCCAGTCAGAACCGAAATCCCAACATCTGAACCTTGGGGGTGTTGCTGTGAGGGTCTCCCTCAGACTGCCCCAGCCCAGTGCCCCCTCAAGCTTCGTACAAGGAAATTCCACCGTTGGGGGCCAGCCAGCTTTCAGGCCACCAGAGGAGGGAGAGCACCTGAAAAGTCAGATCACGCGTCTGAGAACGCCGGGTGCCTCTCCCGTGTGTCCCCACGCAGCTGACTTCACTGAGGCCGGTTTCCGTCTGTGCCCTGTTCCCTGCCGGCTGCGGTGACCCGTCCTGGTCGTGCAGGGCGGCAGACACAGCTCAGGCTGCTCCCGCTCGGTCTGGAGGTGCCCCCGAGGCGCGTGGCCCGAGGGAGCCCTTCGCGGGTGGCGGTCGCAGGAAAGAGCTGTCGCAGGGCAGCGGCGCGGCCGACACAAAGCCGAGCCCTCCCACAGGTGTTCTCCAGCGTTCTCTGCTGGCTGCTGTACTGGGGAGAACCTCAGGCGATGTCACAGTTTAGTCTCAGAGTTTTGTTTGTTTAAGTGGGCTATAAATTAAAGAGTAAAATAAAGATTTATGCACACCGCCCGTGGTGTGGTTATGTGTCTACAGTGAACGCGCTTCCCCCTTCCTGCTCCCTGTCCCTTTCCTGGAGTGTCCTGGGGCTCAGGGCGAGCCCACGTTTGCTCTGAGCGCTGGGCATCCGGAAGGTGCTGGCAGCACTTGGAGCAAGGAGGTGGGCGTTCAGGGCCCCTGTGGGGGCCTTGTCCCTGTTGACAGATGCCAGAGGGGAGGGAAAAAATCCTTGGCTTTTCTACCAGTTAGAAGGAAAGTTTGAAATCGGGAAGGCTGGAGTTGTAAGCTGGTACAAACCAGCCTGCCTCTGTGGAGAGGTGGTGGGAGCGAGGCTGCTGCCCCAGGAAGAAAGAGGCAGGCGGCACAGACGACGCCTCCCTGGGGGCTGCCTCCCCCTCACGTCCACGGCCCCGGGTCTGACCACCCGCTTTCGGCCCGCTTGGAATGTCCTCTGCCCTCCCCCCCGCCACCAGACCCCTTCACACAGACCTTGCACCTGCTGACCCTAAACGCCATTCGTGTCCCTGTGACCGCAGCCTCCCTGACCAGGCATTCAAGATGTCTGTGTTGTCCTGGGGCGCCTGGGTGGCTCAGTCAGTTGGGCGTCTGCCTTCGGCTCAGGTCATGGTCCCGCGGTCCTGGGATCGAGCTCCCATCGGGCTCCCTGCTTAGCGGGGAGTCTGCTTCCCCTCTGCCTGCCGCTCCACCTGCTTGTGTTTTCTCTCTCCATCTGACAAATAAAATCCTTAACAAAAAAAAAAAAGAGAAGATGTCTGTGTTGTCCTTAGGAGCCTCCTCTGTCTTATCCTTCTGCAGCTGGCCCCCAAGTGCCGTTTATTCTGCACGTTTGTTGACTGTGTCTTTGGCTCCAGGCCCACGCACTTGGACCGCTCTGCTTTCGCCAGCGCTGGGCCACCCTCTCCCAGGGACAGCCCGTTCCCCTTACCAGCGTGGATGTCCTCTCTGCCACCGTGGCCTCCCACCTTCCCCTTACGTGGACGCCTTCCTTGCTCCTGTCAGCTGGCTCTAGGAGGAATTGTGCAGGAAGGGGAGGTGGTGGGGACCCCACGGCAGTGTGTGTGTGAGGGCCGGGGGTCCTGCTGCCTGCAGGAACCACGCAGAGTGTCCCGATGGCCAGCTGCTGTTCTCACTGCCCCCAGCAGCCTGTGGCTGGTGGTAAACAAGGCCGCGAGGTGATGAGATCTGTGCACACAAAGCAGTGACTCACCACTGTTGAGGGACACAGTGGCAGCCGTCTTGCATGCTGAGCTTGCTTGCTTTTTCTCCCTGTCTTTGTGGTAATAGGCTCTGATCCTCTGGCCACAGCAAGGCCTGGTTCAGGGATGGGCCAGAGTCCAAACAGGGCCCATCAAGGTTCTAGCCTGGGGTCCACACACAGATGCTGATATAAAGATGTTGCCTCTTTTTACTGAGAGTGGCTGGCAGAGAAGAAGCCTGTCTGTAGGAGGGAAGGAGGCCAACACAGAAACAGCCAAAACTAGGGGTAGGGAAATAACAATCACATTGTTTGAGCACCTGGATCCAGCCACACCTGATCCTTACGCCCTTCTTCCCAGCGTCCTGAAGTAGTGTCCTTTTTTTTTTTTAGCTGAAGAAAGTCTGCCTTGGGTTTCTGTCACTTGCAGCTAGAATGATCTTTGCTGGTCCACTGGGCATACCCAGTCCCAGCATGGAGGCAGTACCGAATCAGGACACCTCTGCTCATTAGAGAAGGAGCAGGTCCTACACCTTCATCCACGTGCTCTTCCCATGGGCCATGTTGCCAGGAAGAGCTTGAAGTAGGGGAAGGAAGACAGCGCAGCATGGGCTGGGGTGGCCGGAGGCCTCCAGAATCAGAAGGCCCTGCGTGGGCATGCTCTCTCCATGGAATGGGGCTTCAGCCAGTGCCCACCTCCCTGAGCTCGTCTGCTCCTTGGTGACGGGGTTGAGAACAGTCTTCCCCTCACCAGCTGTGCAGACACGTCCATGGAATGACCCGTGGGCAGCGTCGCGTGTGTTCTACGCCCTGGGTCTGGGTTAGCAGGTTCTGCGGCAGCGCCCGGCATGGGCTTTGCTCTGGCCGCCGCGCCCACCTGCCCCTGCACGGAGCCTTCACCCTCCCCCACCGACTTCCTTGCAGGCTGGTTTTGACGCATCGTTAAAATGTCAGAGTTGATGGTTGCAACACAAAAAGTTTCCGTTTTTCGTCCCAGGGAGACCTTGTTAGGACAGTGTTTGTAACTGGTTGCTTGAAAAATGTCCTGCATTTGGCCTGGACAGGGTGGCCCAAAAAAAGGGGAAAAAAATGTGCCAAGCCAAACATCTTCCCAGGCAGTGAGGGTGGTCTTGCCGGCAACCTGCAGGCCGCAGCCTTTTCTGGGGGAGCCGCCCAGGGCTGAGGATTCCCTTCCGGGTGGGCACTGAGCGGGGAGCCCTGTCTTGTCTTCTTTTGGGGTGAGGGGACAGTATGGCACAGGATAGAGCCCCAGCTTGGGCCGTGTCAGCCCCGGGGGTTCCTTCAAGATTCACCCCATATGGGCTGCATGACTCGTGCCTCCATTTCCCCATCTGTAGAGTGGGTAAATAACAGGACCTGTCTCCCAGCGTTGCTGTGCAGGTGAAATGCTTTAAGGTCACAGGGCCCCCGAAACCATGCCTGGTGCTTCCGTGTTCGGGGAATGTCCGCGAAGCTGCAGACATTAGGAGGGGCGCTTCGTGCGGGTTTGACACACAGCCTTTCCCGCTCCAGTCCTAGGGGAGGGCGCCCGGGGCCCCAGGAGCCGGTCAGCTGCCGGCCGGGGTTGCTGGTACAGCTTCGCGTGGGCACGCCAGGCTTCCTTGGGGGCAACAGGGCTCACCCTCACCCCCTGCCGGTGGGCCAAGGACAGCCGCCGGGCCAGCCCCGCTCTGTTGACTCGGGTGGTTTGGATCGTTACCCGGAGGGACCAGTGGGCTGACGGGCACCATGCTGCTTTGGGACGTTTTAGGCCTGAGTTATAACCTGGCACTTAAAAGGAACTATGGTGTGTGCCAGGAGCATTGCAAAAGCTGCAGCCTTATTTGGTCTGGAAACTTCTTTGCTTGGAGGAAAAGGGGAACGAGTAAGCAGACCTCTCATCTGGGCAGGCAGATGTGTCATATGCCAGGACTCGGTGTCCAGTGTGAGGATTGTTTTGCTCCCTTCTGTGTGTGGCTGCCTGGCCGCTCGGCTCTCTGCCCTGCCCTCGATGGCCGGTGTGCGGTTGCATCGTGCAGCTCTCCTGAGGTGTGATCACCAGGTCATAAAGTCCACCCCTGCAGGCCTGCAGCTCAGTGAGCATCGGGGGACGCAGAGGGCTCTGCTGGCCACCGCCCTGCCCGGCTCCCTCGTGCCCGGCTGCGATGATCAGGCCGGCACGTTCCCTTCCCTCCTGTGTTTGCTGAGAGTTTATTTGTGCATTGAGTTATTTACTTGTTTTTTTTTTTAATTAACTTTTTTGAGATAGCACGAGTGGGGGGCAGAGGGAGAGGGAGAAGCAGGCTCCCCGCTGAGCAGGGAGCCCAACGCAGGACTCGATCCCATGATCCTGAGATCATGACCTGAATTGAAGTCAGATGCTTAACCGACTGAGCCACCCAGGCTCTCATTAGTTGATTTCTGAATGTTAAACCAACCTCGTACTCCTGGATAAATCCCACCTGGTCATGGTGTTTAATTTACGTGTATGTTGTCGATAGGGGTATATGGTCGGGAGTATTTGGAAACCATTGTTTTCGGGATCTGCTCCAAATCAGAAGTGACTCTCCTTCTGCGGGGCAGCCATGCTTGGGTTTTTTTTCGTGAAATGAGACAGGGATTTCAGGACTTGGAGAAACAGACCCCCTGAAGGGTTTCTCGTGCCCCTTGTCCTCCACTGAGCACAGTGCCCAGACCATCCTGGGCGGTAACGCACTCGTGTTAGCCCTCACTCCGAGCGCGCACCTTCAGCATCAGCGTGGCCCCCGGGGGGTGGACCGAAGCAGACCCCTGCGTCAGGCCACGCGGGGTGGGCTTTGGGGGCGAGTTGGGGCTGCAGTTCTCCGTGGAGTAATGCCCTCAGGCTGTGGCCACTCAGAGGAAGGGATGCTAGCTTCCAGCTTGCGCAGCGACGCTGCGGGGGCTGCTGCTGGCCCTGGCTGTGGGCAGGGGTGGGGGTACCGGGGCGAGATCACACAGCCCACCCTGTGCAGGGAATTTCTGCTCCGTCCTCTGTAGTGAATGCAGGAGCGTCCTGATGTCTCTTACACTCATTCCTCCAGTTGCGAGGACAGAGCTCCTGGCTTGCTCCTCCCTGTCCGCCTCCGTGCCCTCCCCACTGAGCTCTATGGGGCCAAGCCCTAGCAACTCCCCTCCGGTGCGCTGGCTCTCTCTCTGAATGTACGGGAAAACACATTCGTGCGGGTGGCCAGTGCGTCGTTGAGTGGGGAGGGCCCGGGGAGCTGGGAATGACCCTGCCTCTCCCTTCCACCGAGCCGACATGCTGCTGTCTTCTGGGCCAGACAGGAATCGCCACAGCCTGCTTGAAAACAACAGTTGTGCTCTCTTGGTCTTCATTCCTGAACGGTGAGGCAGCAGGACGCTCAGGCCCCACGGGGCGGCGGGGGGTGCTCCCCAGCCCCCAGCACGGAGGGCAGCCCATTTTGTAGGAGGTCAAGGTGACATGGCAAGTTTATGCTGAGAGGCACTGCCCCTCCCCCCGCCCCCATCTGACCTGACACTCAGCGGTAATACACAAAATGGAAAAAGTTTTAAAAACATGGAGCCACACTCCAAAGATAAGCATCCCTGTTTTCCAGAAACCCAACAGGGCAGTCAGAGGTGTGGACACCGTGGGCCTGCAGAGTGCTTTCCCGTGGGTGACGGGGACGGACAGGGCCGATTCTCAAGCGGGATCGGAGCCAGGTTCCAACCCCTCTGGAACTAGAAGCCGGGGCAGGACTGCCTGACTCATCAGAGGAGAAAAAGCTGTTCCCGTTACCATGCCTGCATGGTACACTTACCCGAAACTGTGGTACGAACAACCATTTACCATGCTCGTGGGTTCTGGGGCTCAGGAAATCGGACAGGGCAGATTTCAGAGGCCAGCCCTTTGCCTCAGGTGGGACAAGCAGAGCCGCCGCGGGGTCGGCCGACGACAGTGGTCTCCAGCCAAGACCGTGTCTTTGCCTAATTTGCCCTGAGCCCACCCTGCTCCCTTCCCTATCCTCCCCAGTGGCCTCTCCCAATAAACCCCACGCACCGGAGTCCAGTCCCAGGCTCGTATCCCGCAGACGGGCCTGAGCCTCTCCGTGCAGCCTCGGGGCTGTAAATGCCCAGTCCTCACTGAGGGCTCCCCACTGATGATCTGCTTTGCTGTCTTCCCCCAACTCCGAGTGATGGCCTACTCACATCTCCACTTAGGTATTTAAGAGGCATCTCAAACTCACCGTGTCTGAATCTGAGTGGCCTGATCTGCTCCTCAGTAGCGGACTGAATGGTGACAAAAGATATGTCCGTGTCCTAATACCCAGAACCTGTGAGTGTGAACTTATTTGGATAAAGGGTCTGCAGAGGTAGTTAAGGATCTTAAGAATGAGACCATCCTGTGGGCTGGTGGGCCCTAAATCCAGTGACAGCTGTCCTTCTAAGAGGCACACAGAGGACAAACGAGAGGAAGAGATGACCGTGTGAAGTCAAAGGCAGAGGCCAGGGAGCGCCTGGGGCCCCCAGAAGCTGGAAAAGGCAGGAAGGACCCCCCCACACACCTACCCCAGAGCCTTTGGAAGGAGTGCGCCTACATCTTGATTTTGGATTTCCGGAAACCACGAACGAATAATTTTCTGTTGTTTTTAGCCACCCGGTTTGTGGTTTGCGTGCTCGTCACCCCAGGGCCGCTGGTGTTTCCACCACACGCTTCTGCTCCAGATCCACCTTTTCTCCTCTGCTCTCTGACTCTGGGCTGACGCTCCAGAGGGGGACTGGGAGTTGGGAGGAGGGACTGGGGTCCTGTACTTGCCTGTCCCTCCTGGTGTCCCCCCCGCAGTGGCAGCTTCCCAAACCAGCCTCTTGCCCGACCTCAGAGGCCACCCGGTCCCCTCCCCCCGGAGTTCTGTGGGGCCCGTCCCGTGAGCTCTGAGTTCTGGACACCCTCTCTGTCCCCGCCTGTCCTCCCTGTGGTAAAGGTGGTGACTGCTTCCTGTGCTTATTTTCTCTGTGACCTCAGTGCCCCAGATCAGAGCCCACGGTTTGAGGCGCCCACTGTGGCTTCCCTTGTTCCTGAACAGATCCCGGCTGATACCCTGGTCTTCCAGCCTCCTGCCTTTATTCTCAACCACGCAGTCAGAGGGGTCATACTGGAGACAAGCGGGGTCTCTGGAGTTAGCCGGGTGGAACACAGAACTTTATGACCACCGCCCGTATGTGTCTGCCCGAACTGCCAGGTTTGTGCTGTTTTCCTTTTCCCGGTGGTGGTCCGTGAAGTCCGCGTGATGGGTGGTGACCAGGGTTGTAACCAAAAGTGAAATGAATGGACTAGAATAAGGTGTGCAGGAGTGATCAGAGCGAACAGACGTGGTGCAAGGAAGCCCTGTGGGGTGAGACCTCCGTGCAGGGGTCTGCGCACACGTGGTGCCCCTGTGGCTCTTTCTGGGACCGCCTCACGGAGCTTTCCAGGCAACACTTGTCGAGTGCGCAACTCGGGGCCATCCCTCCGCGGCTAGGGCGGTGCCTCTTCGTGCTTCTGTCCAGGGACATTTTCTGCAACTGTTGTGCTGATTCCTCTCCTCTTATTTTATTTTTTTAAGATTTTATCTATTTATTTAAGAGAGAGAGAGCGCATGGGGGGGGAGGGAGGAGGGGCAGAGGGCGGAGGGAGAAGCAGACTCCCCGCTGAGCAGGGAGCCTGATGGGCTCGATCCCAGGACCCTGAGATCATGACCTGAGCAGAAGGTAGATGCTTAACTGACTGAGCCACCCAGGCGCCCCTCTAATTAGGTTGTAAACATACATTTGCCCACTTGTCGAATCCACGGTGCTCTGGGGGCCGAGTCGGGGTGTGGCAGGGTCTCCGCAGCTGCTATTCGTGCCTCCGCTGAGTGCCCTTGTGTTTGTGTGGGATCCCCAGCGCCCCACTGCACCCCGCTGCACAGGGAGACCTGCATACACAGTCTCCCCTGAGACTGGGCAGGAGGCTTCCCTGAGGAGCAGAGGGGGTTGGAAGATCTGATTGCTTCTTCCTTTTTTTTTTTTTTTAATTGTGGTAAAATAACATAAAATTTGCCATTTTAACCACTTTAGAAGGCACAGCTCAGTGGCACTGAGTGCATTCCCACTGTCATGCAGCCATCACCACCATCTGGAAACTGCGCGGGACACACCATCTCCCGTCCCTCCCTCCCTGGGCCCTGGTGAACCTCAGTCGACGCGGGAGTTCCGTCTGCCATCTGTACCCAGAGGTCCTCTGTGACGTTAAAGAATTCCTCTTTTTGCAGATACGTTGTAAAGCCAACCAGTAGAATCGTTTTATAATCACAGCATACAATCACAAATGTGAACGTTTAATAATAAAAGTAGGTTATAAAACTACATGTTCAGCGTCTTCCGACTTAGTCGGAACACTTATCTATGCACAAAAAAGATGAAGAGGCGTAATAAGGCCAAATTGTAAATGTCTGTTGCCTTTGGGATTTGGTGTGATTCTTACTATCTCGTTTGTACTTCTCTGCCTCCTTAGTTTTTGCAGAAGGTGAGTACTGGTTTTGTCATCGGAACAGAATGACTCCTGTTGGCTGGTTTTGTGGCCAGTCGGTGGAACGGGTCACAAGCAAGGCCGGGGGGCTTTCTGCTGGGTCTGGGGTCCTCACGCACCTTCTCCATCCGGTGACTGTGGCTCTGGGTCTCATAGGGGTGGGAGGAGGTGAAGGCGGGTGGTGGGAAGGAGGAGACGGGCCCCAGTTGCATTGTAGAAAAATCGCTCTGGGGAGGCCATGAGGAGCGGGTGCTGGAGGTGGGCTGGAATCGCCTAGGAAGGCCTGCTGGGAGGGCAGCAAGAGTCTGCAGAGGTGCCAGGCCGGGCGGCGGGGCCCAACTGCAGAACATTTGCGGGTTCAGTCATCAGAGCTCCCCGGCTGACCCACCGTGGGCGTGGAGGATAGGGAAGATCTTCACGTTTCGGGCCCAGGCGACAGGCGAGTGGCTCAGGAAGGGCCGCCCCAGTGTTCTTTTTTTTTTTTTTTAAAGATTTTATTTATTTGACAGAGAGAGAGAGAGACAGCGAGAGACGGAACACAAGCAGGGGGAGAGGGGGCGGGAGAAGCAGGCTTCCCGCCGAGCAGGGAGCCCGATGCGGGGCTCGATCCCAGGACCCCGAGCCGAAGGCAGACGCTTAACGACTGAGCCACCTAGGCGCCCCGCGCCCCAGCGTTCTTAATAATAATGTACTTCTTTCACTTTTAATTCCCACGTGCTGCCCGGAAGTTATGTGCACCCGGGAATGTATGCGTATGAGGAATTCTGGATTTTCCAGTCATGTCAAGCTGCATGCAGTCTGTTCTGCGGGAGTCCCTCCGGGCCTCACCGTGGGCAGCATGGGGCCAGGGACAGACGCAGGGGAGGCCACAGCACCCCGGTGGGAATGGAGCTTCCTGGGAGCTCTTTGTCCTCCTTGGGGACGGGGTCCCCACGTCGGCTGGACAGCGCTGAGCTCTTCTCGCTGACCCAGGGTCTGCCTCATGGGGGGTGGCGGTGCGTGTTTAGTGGATCGAAGAACCGTGTACGTATTTGTGTGAGGCGCTGGTTAGGACAGCTGGCCTCGCTCTCGACCGCACTTTGCAGCCGCCTTTCCACCCCCAGGCCAGCTCTCTGGGCACCACTTTTTCTGTGGAGGTAAAATCACATAGCATAAAATTACCTGTTGTAAGGTGAGCAGTTTGGTGGCATTCATAATGTTGTACAACTATTATCTCTAGCTCCAGAACATTCTCACCACCCTAGAAGGAAGCCCCGTATCCGTTAGCAGTCACCCCTCCCTCTCCCCCCGGACCCCACAGAGCTGCTTTCTGTCTCTATGGATTTGCCTGTTCTGGACATTTCATGTATATGGACTCATACACTCTGTGGGCCTTTTGTGTCTGGCTGCTTTCACTTAGCAGAATGTTTTCAAGGTTCATCCACATGTCAGGACTTCATTCCTCTTTATGGCTGAATACGATTTCATTTGTCTGGCTAGATCACGTTTTATTTATCCATTCATAATTACCCATTCAGTTGGTAGGCTTTGGATTTTTTCCACTTTTTGGCTCTTGTGAGTAGTGCTACCCTGGACATTTGTGTACAGGTTTTTATGTGAATGTGTTTTCACTTCTCTTAGGTGGTCAGTCTGGGTCCTCTGGACTTCTTCTTCTTCTTCTTTTTTTTTTTTTTAGATTGGTTTATTTATTTTAAAGAGGAGGGGAGGGGCAAAGGGAAAGGGAGAGACAGTCTTTTTTTGTGTGTGTGTGTGTTGTGTCTTTTTTTTTTTAACCTTTTTATTGTTATGTTAATCACCATACATTATATCATTAGTTTTCGATGTAGTGTTCCATGATTCATTGTTTGTGCATAACACCCAGTGCTCCATGCAGAATGTGCCCTCCTCAATACCCATCACCAGGCTAACCCATCCTCCCACCCCCCTCCCTTCTAGAACCCTCAGTTTGTTTTTCAGAGTCCATCGTCAGAGATAGTCTTAAGCAGACTCCGTGCTGGGTACGGAGCCCAATGAAGGGCTCAGCCTCACAGCCCCGAGATCAGGACCTGAACCGAAACCAAGAGTCGGGTACTTGACCAACTGCGCCACCCAGGAGCCCCTCCTCTGGACTTCTTGAAAAGCACCCAAGACTTCCAGCCTGCTGTATCAGCCAGGCTCTTTATAACTCTCATGTCCTTTGGCCCTTACTCTCCTCTGTGAGGGAGGTGTGCTCGCTAGCTCCATTTTTCAGGGTGAGGAAACCGAGGCCAGGGCAATGAGAAGACTTGCTGACCGCCACTGGCCAGTCCGGCCTCCCTGCCTCTGCTCTGTGGCTCTGAGGCTGCCTCCCTCTGAGTGAGGAGCGCGGCCAGTGCCTGCGTGGGCTGGGCCGGGCTGTTGGCAGGCTGAGGAGGTGCGAGCCGAGCACTTGCTGACCACTAAGACACAGGAAACCGTCGTCTGGAAGGTACCCGTGAGGGACCGTGACTGGGGAGGACAACGTGCACTGCAGTCGAGGCGCAGAGGAGGGCTCCCCGTGGGAGAGGGGAGTACCAGGAGTGCCCCCACTTTGGGGACCTACCAGATGCTGGGTGCATGTGCCCACTTCCTGCGCACAGCAGTCCCCGAAGAGGGAGCTGAGGCTTAGCCGAGTCAAGGCCCCGGGATGATTGAGGACCAGAGCTGGGTTCAAATCCCTTTATAGCCAAAAGTTAGGATTCTAATCACTGGCTACACTGCTTCCCCGAGCCTCCAAAATTTCATTTTGTGACAGGAGCTGGGGCTTATTATATTGGTTCTTCTTTTTTTTTTTTTTTAAAGATTTTATTTATTTATTTTGACAGAGAGAGACACAGCAAGAGAGGGAACACAAGCAGGCGGAGTGGGAGAGGGAGAGGGAGAAGCAGGCTTCCCACGGAGCAGGGAGCCCGATGCGGGGCTCTATCCCAGGACCCTGGGATCATGACCTGAGCCGGAGGCAGACGCTTAACGACTGAGCCACCCAGGCGCCCCATATTGGTTCTTCTTGAAAAAAAAAATGTGAAGGAATAATGATAAAAACTCCCCCTGATACTCTAACTCAACACAGCTATTTTGATATTTTGCAGATTACCCTTGATATGCTTGCATGGTTTGCATAGTTACCATCGAACTGTTCAGACCCTTGTGTGTTCTGCTATTTCTCACTGAATGAGTCACAAACATTTCCCATATTTTTTGTATTTGTCACAACTCTCATTTTACATAGCCTCATAGTACTACATGGTGGGGCTCTCCATAATTCAGTAAACCAGTCCCCTAGTGTTTGTTATTTAGATCAGGAATTGGCACATAGAACGTGCAGGCCAGATCTGGCCCACCACCTTTGTGTATGGTCCACAAGCTAAGAATGGGTTTTACTTTTTTAAATGGTTGGAAAAAAAAAAAATCAGAAGAAGACATACGATTACTGAGTATTAAATGCAAATTTCAGTGTTTGTTAGTAAAGTTTTATTGCAACACAGCCACGCCTATTTGTTTACCATTTTCTGTGGCTGCTCTTGGCCGAAATGGCGGTGTCAAGTATCTGTGTGGGGACCATGTCCTCAAAGACTAAAATGTCTCCTATCAGTCCTTGACAGAAAAAAGTTTGCTCACTCCTGATTAAGATTATTTACAATTTTTTTTTTTTTGGTTCTTTATTTCTTCAAAATATTTTGTGAAGTGCCAGGTGCTGTCTAACTCTGGGGTACAGTGGGGCATGGAGTGAACAAAGCCTTCAGGGTTCCTGAGCTCCTGGGGCTGGTATGTTCTGGAAGTGATGTTGGGTGGGGTGGGGAGAGGGACAGTGAAATAAGATCATCTCAGAGAGTGGCCAGGGGAAGGTCACCGGGTCTAGGAAGGCCTCTCCAAGGAGGTGACACCCAGGAGGTGATGTTGGAACTGAAACCTGAATGTTAAGAAGGGGCAGCCATGCAAAGACCATGGAGAAGGACATTCTGGGTCAAGAGAGGAGTGACTGCAATGTTAGCCGAACTGATTGGGGGTAGTCATTTCATGATAGATGTAAATCAAACCATCATGCTGTATGCCTTAAATGTATGTAGTGATGTATGTCAATTATTTCTCAAACTGGGGGAAAAAGAGTAAGTGCGAATGCTCTGAGACAGGAACCTGATGGACACTGTTGAAGAGTCAGTAGGAGGAACTCGTTTGAGTGGGACAGAGGGTGATTGGAGGGTCCAGATGGGCGAGACCTCAGAGGCCATGGAAGGGAGCTTGGATTTTGCTTAGAGCCACCCTGTATGAGGGTCCTTGGCAGACCCCCAGGCTTGTGGAAAACGGACTGCAGGGGCAGAGAGAGTGCAGGGTTGATGGAGAGAATTGCATGGATGCAGGATATTTTGGAGGTTGGAACTTACAGGATTGCTGAAAGGATGTGGGAGATGAGGGATTGAAGAGAGGGGTTAAGATACCTCCTCAGTTTTTGGCTTAGGCAGCTGGGTGGATGGGATTATAATTCCTGAGATAGAGCAGACTGGGAGAGGAATGGAGTTTCGGAGCCGGGATCTGCACAGGACTGCAAGGACTCTGCTGATGATGTGTTAAGTTTGTGGAGCCTATTAGACATCCAAGGAGAGATTTTTAAGAAGCCAGGTTGATATGAAAGTTGGAAGCTCAATAGGTAGGTGGGTGATGGGATACAGTAGGGGACAGGGGTGTCCCTGGCTCTAGAATGCTATTAGGCCATGGGGCTGGATGAGCTCATGCAGGAGGACAGATCAGGGTAGAGCAAATAAATATGATAAACGCTGATTACATTTCCTTTCTTGAACAACTCTTTGTTTTTACTAGTTACTAATTGCCTTGTTTTTCTCATTTGCTTAATTTTCTATGCACTTTCTATACACAGCCTCAAACACTCTGACAAAACTAAAACCCCTCTTTCTTGTTTTTGGCTGTTAGTGGCTTTCTGAGAAAGAGTGAAGGGAAGGTAGACTTTTTTTTTTTTTTAAACTTTTCTTTATCTAGTCTCACACTTGGACTGATGGTTGGATCCTAGGTTGAAGATCGTTTTCAACCTGACATCGGAAGGCGCTGTTTTCTGCTGCTTTGCTTCTTCCTTCAGCACCCTGCATGGGTCTGTTTCCTCTGAGTTCCTTTCTCCGTTTTGTTTTGGCATCTTGTCTTTCATGTTTAAACTTTCTTTGGCGATCTTGACTCTATTTTTATTTAAGAGTGCAGTAATAAGAGCTGATGGAAAACTCCGTGGGTGGGGGGCAGGGTGAGTTGAATCCTGGTTTCACTATCAGTTTATAGAGAAGGGACCATTGGTTTCTATGAGAAAACACTACACACAGTCTGTAGGTCTTATCTCTTCGTAGGCCATTTTGCAGTATGGTGGACATCACCCAAGGATGTTTGTGTGCTCATCTCCAAGGCCTATGTGTATGTGAGTGACCTTAATGGTGAAAGGGACTTTGCAGATATAATTAAGATAGGGAGATTATTCTGGATTGTCTGGGTGGCCTTAATAAATCCTTAAAAGAGGGAGGCAGGCATGTGAGAGAGAGAAAAGGTGATGTGATGGAACAGAAGGAGTGATTTGAAGGTGGTAGCTGGCTGGCTTGGAAGATGGAGAAGGGGCCACAGCCAAAGCATGCAGATGGCCTCTAGAACCTGGAAAAGGCAAGGAAACAGATTGCCTTCTACAGCTCCCAGAAAGAACTCAGCCCTGCTGATCCATTTTAGACCTCAGACCTCCCAAACTGTAAGATAATGAATTTGTATTGTTTGAAGCCACTAAGCTTGTGGTCATTTGTTACAGCAGCCACAGGAATCTAACACATCCAGTAAAGAACCCTCCCACTTTCTGCCCAGGGAGCTGGGGGGTCTCTCTGCTCTGACCAGTGTGTGCTTTCACTTTTTCTCCTTTTCAGAATGGCACCTCTTTCCTGTTCTTGGTCTTGTTGCTGGTTACAAACCTGAGGTTGGTTTGTTTTACTTTGGAGAATTCTAAGCATTTGTCATTTGCCTGGTGTTTACCAATGTGAATTTGTGCTGGGCTCTGAGTTTGCTGAAGGGTGTGAAATATGGAGACTCACTTTCCCACGCTGGTGCCCACCCTCTAGAGGCAGAAAAGCATGTGGGTTGGGCACCTGGGTGGCTCAGTTGGTTAAGCGACTGCCTTCGGCTCAGGTCATGATCCCAGGGTCCTGGGATCGAGCCCCACATCGGGCTCCCGGCTCAGCAGGAAGCCTGCTTCTCCCTCTCCCACTCCCCCTGCTTGTGTTCCTGCTCTCGCTGTCTCTGTCTCTGTCAAATAAATAAATAAAATCTTTAAAAAAAAAAAAAAAGCATGTGGGTTGAGCTCATGGACTCTGGAGCTAAATAGCTGGCCTCAGAGTCCACTTTTGCTGCCTCCTGGTCTTGTGAAAAGCCACTCAGCCCTTTCCTACCTGAGTTGCCTCAGCTGTAAAAGGAGGGTGCGGATAGAAACACTTCCCAGCGCTGTAGGGGACTGAAAGGGTTCATGGCTATACGGTGTCAAGAATAGCACCCGGCCCATAGTGAGGGCTGCCTGCCTGCAAGTCGTGACTGGTTAATAATCACATGTTGAGTCTGTATTATGTGCCTGGCATTACACAGTCCTTCCCCTGCTTTATCTCATTTAATCTTCTCTGTAACCCTATGGGGTTGATTTAGTGAATTCTTTCCCCAGGAGAAATTCCCTGGAATGGGAAGTCCTGGGTCAGTGTTGCAGCTGGGGATGGGGAGGGCGGTGGTTGCGGTCTTAGTGCAGGGGGGCCTTTACTTAGCACACAGCCTCCCCTGACCAGGCTGGGTAAGGGGAGGCTGTCTCAGGCACCCCTGGGATCCAAGGCTCAGGGCCAGGGAATCCAGGGTGGGGTTGTGGCTGCTGGAGGCAGTTTGCATGAGGGGGGCTCTAGCAGGAGGCTTTTGAGCTTCAAGGGCCCCCTGGTACTTGCCCCTTCTGCTCCAGGCAGGCCTGCTCTTCTTCACCCAGGCAAGACACTCTAACCCTTGCTGGGGGAATCCTTTTTAGGAGGTGGAGAGTGGGGATGGGGGGGCGCACAGCTGGAGGTTGGGTGGGGTGTTCTTGGAGTGTTACTTGGGGAGCTTGCTTGGCAAAGCTGGGCTGGGGGCGGGGCTCGGGTGCGGCGTGGGGGGGTGCGGCAGCTACAGTGGGCGGGGCAGGAGCTTGTGTGTGAGTGGGAGCAGGTGGAGCCTGGGACATGGCTTAAATGGAGGGGCCTGATGGGGTGGGTGCTGGGCTTGGAATGGGGCTTGTCTGGGTGGGGCCAGGGCTGTGCCCTAGTGGCAGGGTGGGCTTGCCCAGGGTCCTGATTCCTATCCCTCTCCTGGTGATCAAGTATTTTTTTTTTTTTAAAGATTTTATTTATTTATTTGAGAGAGAGAGAGAATGAGAGAGAGCACATGAGAGAGGGGAGGGTCAGAGGGAGAAGCAGACTCCCTGCCGAGCAGGAAGCCCGATGCGGGACTCGATCCTGGGACTCCAGGATCATGACCTGAGCCGAAGGCAGTCGCTTAACCAACTGAGCCACCCAGGCGCCCGTGATCAAGTGTTTTTGTGTAGGATGAACAGCCTGGCCCAGAGGAGAGGCAGCCTCAGGTCACTCTCAGAGGGCTGAGCACTCTGCCAGGTGGTCATTGTGCCAGGGCACCCCGTGTGCCTCTTTCGTGGGGCCAGAGATGCTTATCTATACCCGTTGCAGGGGCTCTCTTAAGTGGCCCTTTCTCCCCACTCCCTCATCGATGCTTGAGAAGGGAGAGGAGTTTGGGGGGGGGGAGGAAGGCTTAGTCAGGTGTCAGGCCATTTCTCTTTTTCTCTCTGCGTTCCCTCTTCTGCATGCTCCTGGCTCTGCCCCAGGTCTGGAAAAGGCAAATGTTCCCTTTGGCAAAAAGGAGGTGAGAGGAGCCTCTCACGGGAGGGGACCTTGGCAGCAGAGTGGACTGGAGGGGGGGTTGTGTACTATCAACCTGGCCGTTCCTGTCATCTTGGCCTCCACCGGTCATCTTGACCTCTCTTGTCATCCTGGTGCCCCTCGCCATCCTGACTGCCCTCTGTTTACTCTCCCTGAGTAGGCCCTGAGGTCTCCAAGTTTGAAGCGGAATTCCCCAGTGAAGGATGGAGTACAGCCCTGTCACAGAAAATGAAACATAGAAGGTGAAAGAGCCAAATAAGTCATGGCCTTATTTGAGAGGAGAGGTCATCTTCCGGGAGCCTGCAAGTCCCCTTGGGCTAACATCTTTTACCTGACCCTGGTGGCCCTGGGATATGATGGAGGGGGCCTGGGATAGCTTAGACAGGGCTGGGCTGTGCCCATATAGCGCTAACGCACCACAGGCTCCTTGCTGGAAGGGCCCAGGGTTCCACCTTTGGGATAGTGCTTCTCAGTGCCCAGCGATGGATGGATACAGGACCTGTGTGTCCTTTCCACATAGAAGATTGGTAGAGGAGAAAGGTGATTGTCCCCATTATACAGATGAGAAGACAGTTCAAAGAGGGTGCAGGTTGGGGCCAAGGGCACCCAGGACAGTGATGATGGAGCCAGGGTTAAAGCCAGAGCCAGGCCTTTTCCTCCAACACTGTAACACCTTAGTGAGGTCTGAGCCTTCCCACCTACTCGCCTGTACAACTCTTCAAGACTGACTTCTGGGTGGGACAGGGGGATCACAGGCCTGCTCACTGTAGTGGTGGGTTTAATTTTCAAAGGTGCAACTCAACCCAATTCTCAATTATTTACAAGTGATAGATCTAACAGATCTAACTCCTTTCTTATCTGAAAAGTTGAAAGGAAAGGTTGAAAGTCAAAGAAGGCAAGAAGATGCAACTGCCAACCAAAGAAAGCTGGTGGAGCCAAGTTAATATCAGACAAAATAGATTGTAAGGAGTAACATGACTATGATCAATGACAGTAACTTCATAATTTTATCACCAAAGCTCCACTTCCCCAGGATGATATAATGCCCCTAAATTTGTATGCTCCTAATAACATAGTCTCAAAATAGATAAAGCAAAGTAGCAGCTCATGCATGGACTAGTATTTTCATTTTGGAAGTCATATATATATATATTTTTTTTCTTGACAGAATTCAGTCTTTGCCATTAGCCTTGGTGAGGCTGAAAAGAGTCGGGCCCTCCTCTCAGGGAGTTTGCCCTATAGAGGGGAGGAAAAAAAACACCACAGATTCATGAAACAGCTGGAGACTACTGGTTGGCACCAGCTGTGGAGGATGTAGGTTGTGTTCTGAAGACACACTCATACTCAGAGATTTCTTTCCACACTGGCATAGAGCGTCCCTGAATTTCAGTCCTAATCTCAAAACAAGACATTAGAGATCTGAGTTGTCATTCTGTTCATGCAAGGTATCCTGGGCTGTTGGAAGCAGCCCCCTGTCCTGTAGTCCTGGGGATCCTCCTACTCCTCATGGATGTCTATGGCAGTAGCTCTGTGGTCACACTCATGGGTCCTGCTGATCATCCTGATCAGATGACAGGGAATTCCTCTGTCCTCCATCCAAGGACAGATTCTGTGGGGACCAAAGCTTATCAGTAAGAGGGGGACACTCTAAAAAAAGAACACAAAATCATAAATACAAAGTTAGCTATAACGATGAATATTTATTTAGAATGGGACAAGAAATCGCAGCAAATTGTAGATTTTTAGAAGCGACAAATACCACAAATAATGCAAAATACAGAAAAACATCTGCAATAATTTTTCTACCATTCTTGCTGTATACTTTTTGATAGCTTTTGCATATGTAACAGTTTTGAATATTTTCCAAAAAGAGAACCGAGAGATAATGCAATCTTTATTTAGCATGGTTGAACAAAAATTGTTTTGTATTGTTAATAGTTTGAAGATATTTCTTAGCTTCACAGAACATTTTTTTTTTAAGATTTTATTTATTTATTTAAGAGAGAGTGAGAGAGAGAGCGTGCATGAGCAGAGGGGAGGGGCAGAGGCAGAGGGAGAATCAGGCTCCCCGCTGAGCAGGGAGCCCGACTCTGGACTCATCCCAGGACCCTGGGATCATGACCTGAGCTGAAGGCAGACACATCACCAACTGAGCCACCAAGACACCCTTCACAACCCATTCTTGGTAATGTTGGTAATGTCATACACATTTTTAGGACTGTGATCAAGTCTGGGAAGATATCTATCCAGTTTTTCATACCTGGATAGAAAAGTTTCAGGGCATGTCCAGTTTTTTTTCTTTTTTTTCTTTTCTTAAATATTTTATTTATTTGACAAAGACAGATAGTGAGTGAGCACAAGTAGGGGGAGTGGCAGGCAGAGGGAGAGGGAGAAGCAGGCCCCCCACTGAGCAGAGAGCTAGACGTGGGGCTTGATCCCAGGACCCTGGGATCATGACCTGAGCTGAAGGCAGACGCCCAACTGACTGAGCCACCCAGGGACCCCAAGTCCAGTTTTCTTGTACAGCGATTAATCTGAAAGAGTCTTCGAATTAATGACACTCGTTAACTGTTTTGTTGCCACTGCCCTTGCTGCCATGGTGATTTACAATTTTAAGCTGATGTGAAATCAGCACAAAATGTAAATATTTCCCAGTGTGTTATGGGATGCATCCCTCTTCATTAACTGGATTATCGGAAATCCAACAGGCTCTTGATTTCTTCTATTCCACAGTGATCTCTTCCTCTTGAATTACTTTTGGTTAAATTCAGGTCTCATTTTCAAACTAATGGCTCCTCCTTCTGGACCCAGGAGACTGTGGGAAGAAAAGAGAGGTGAGGGGAGCAAGGCATGCTGATGTGTGTCCCAAATTTTCCCTCGTTGGGCATCGGCCCTAGAGGGGAGAAGTGTTTCCATCAAGTCGAGGAAGAGGCAATCCATGGGGGCACAGACGCTTGCTCTGTCAACCACACGGGTCTCTGGGACGAAGCTGCCTCTGGGCTGCCCCATCTCCCGAGCACTGTCCCATCAAGGTCCGTTGTGCATCTCCAGGGAGGCCAGGCAGGGGCTCTCCTGGTGCCAGGGCAGCCTCCCCGAGCAAAGTGAACAGCCCCACCATGGTTGCGAGGCATGGTGGTGCACGGCGACCTGAAGGCAAAGGCCGGGGTTCAAGCGCTGGCCTGGGCCACGTGGAGGATGAGGCCGTTTCCTGGCTTACCGCCAGTGAGTTTGGTCAGTGATGGACACGGTTGGCTGGCCGAGGCCTGAGGTCCCGGAGGGGGTCAACAGGACACCTGGTGGAAGGCAGACCAGGGGCATCCCCCTGGAGGTCAGCTGATGCCCAAGGACCAGCACCAGGCCACAGGGTCACAGGAACCACACCCTGCCTCCGGGGCAAAGATGTCCTTGGAGGGTAGAGAAGGAAGCTGGGAGAAAGTGCTTTCCCACTTAAAGGGAAGCAGGCTACTCACCTGCAGAGACTGGGAAGGGAATCAGCTTTCCACAGGCCAGGCCTCAAAGCGAACCTGAGCCCTCTGACAGGCGGGAGCAGACAAATTGCATTTCGTCTTCCCATGAGTCCCATTGTGAGCGCCAGGACACACCGAGCCGTGGGGGGCTTGGCATAGAAGAAAGGGACCCTGAGAAGGCAAGAGGCAAGTCTTGGGGGCTGTTAACAGCAGGCCAGACAGGCACCGGGCAGGGCGGGCATGCAGATCTGGGGGGCGCCCCAGGTCTCAGGCCCCCAGCTCGTTGGTGCCGGTGGAGGGTGTCTCCCTCCCCTCCCCCTCAGGCTCCTCCCTCAGCGCCCTGAGGAGTACAGCCCCCAGGGGCTCCCACAGGCCCCGGCGACCCTGGCTGCCCACCACGAAGTAGACGACAGGATTGGCACGACTGCTCAGGGCTGAGTAGAGGCATGCCACGTGGTGGAATAGAGCCTTCTGTTCCTGGGGCACGTCCAGCCAGTAGAGGAAGAACCAGCTGATGCCGAGGGGCAGGGCGCAGACGAGGAACGCCATGACGGAGGCCAGGAGGACCACGTACAGCCGCGTGGGCCACTGCCGCCACTGCCGTGAGCTCCTCCACACCTGCACGAAGAGTGTCACGCTGGACGGGGTCATCACTGGGGTGAAGATCCCCATAATGAGGAAGCTGAAGACGGAGTCCACCGTGAAACACTGCTTTTGCACGCCGTACCAGGACTTGCTGCAGAAGAGTGAGGCCAGCACGTTCATCAGGAGGGACAGCGCCCAGAGCAGGGCACACACCACAGCTGACAGGTACTGGGGCTGGTGACACTTGTACCAGATGGGGAAGAGGACAGGCAGCGCTGCGTGCTGATGGCCGTCAGCAGGCTCAGGCTGGCGGTGTAGGCGAAGAACTTCACTCTCTGCATCACCTCGTAGGCCAGCACGGGGGTTTCTAGATAGAGTGTGACGGCCGTGCAGAGGAGGAAGAGGAGGTCAGCCACGGCCAGGTGGAGGACGTACATGCAGAAGGGGGTCCTTGGACCCCGGCAGGTCAGCAGCCAGACCACCAGGCCATTGCCCATCATGCCGCACGCACAGATGAACGTGGCCAGGGAGCTCAGCACCTCTGGAGTTGTGTCCAGTGTGTCTACCTGGGGGTTGTCTTCGGGGATTTTACTCATCCAGCTGTGGTACACGGTCTCGTTCAAGTCTCAGCAAGCTTGAGAATTAGTTCATTTACCCGCCACCCCCGGGGTTCCCCTTCTTGGAACACCTGCTCAAAGTGGCTGCCCCCTTTTTACGTGGGTCTCCTTTCTGCTCCGTCTTAATTTGCAGGCGTCTGAATCCTTGCTGGTTTTAGACACTGCAGATGCCATTCTCTGAGAGCTCTCTTCAGTATGGTAGCTTTCTGTGTTGTGAACTTGAGTGCACAGATGTGCTCAATTTTGGTATAATCAACTCCACTACATTTTCACCCCAAAATGTTGTGGCTTTCAGAATATTCCACATCCCTGTGTAAAAAAGATGTCCCCTTGTATTTTCCTCTGTTACTTTTATACTTTTCCCCATCCAGAATTTGGTCTTGAGTCCAGCTGGAACTATTTTTATGTGGGATAAAGATAGGACACAGCTCGAGTTTTCCTCCATATTACGAGCCAGTTTTCCCAAAACTGTCTCCCAGACAGCCTGTCTTTTCCCTGTTGACTTATCAAGTTCCCGTTTACACATGGGACTCTTAAAACTTGCTGTTCTGCTTTCCCTGTTCCTACACACTGTTTTTATGTGCGTGTGTGTTTAAAATATGTATGTGGGTTTGTGTGAGCTCTGGGTGTTGTGTGGCTGACAGCCACTCAGTACGTGTTCTGTGCCCCTTTCACCAAGTTTCATCCTTCATGGAGACCACCGAGCTCTGCCTGGCTTTCCCCATGTCTGTGCCACTATCCAGAGAACACCTCCAGGCAGAAAGCTGGGGTGATCCCAGGGCTCATCTCTTCTCTTTCCCTTCTCTTAGAGTTCACACTTCCGGAATGCCTCTTGCCCAATATCTGAACACAATTGAGTCTTCTCTTTTCTCCAGTTTTCCCGTTGTTGCCAGTGAGAGGGCTGGTCCAGTAGCAGTTCCTCCCTTGTGGCTAGAGACAGAAATGCCTCTATTGTATTTTCCTCTTGATCATTGCTCGTGTGGAGGAACACTCTTGATTCTTGTAGCTTTTTAAAGATTTTTTTTTTTTAATTTATTTGACAGAGAGAGACACAGTGAGAGAGGGAACACAAGCAGGGGGAGTGGGAGAGGGAGAAGCAGGCTTCCCGCCGAACAGGGAACCCGATGCGGGGCTCGATCCCAGGACCCTGGGATCATGACCTGAGCCGAAGGCAGACGCTTAACGACTGAGCCACCCAGGTGCCCTGATTCTTGTAGCTTTTATTAACCAGGCAAATGTCCTGATTTAGTGGACCATACCTATCCGTTTTTCTGTTGACTATTTTGATTTTGTATGCTGCTATCCTCATCCCTCTAATTTCTTTTCATGTCTTATAGCACAGATCAGAATATCTAGTAGTCTGCTGAGCAAATGGTTGCAATCAGGCATGCTTATCTTCTCCCTAATCTTAAAATTTCTCTATCGGATGTGATGGTTACCCTGAGTTTGTGGTATTAGCTTTTATCAAGGCGAGAAAGTTCCCTTCCGGGTTGTCTGGGAGTTTTTATCATAAATGATGGAATTTATCACAATTGTTGTTCTGCATCTACTTAATCACTTTTTTTCCTCTTTGTCTATTTACGAGGTGGATAGATAGTGGTAAGTTTTCTCGTGTTTATTCATCCTTACGTTTTCAGGATAGACCATTTTTTTGTTTGCTCTGGTCACTCCCCACCTCTGCCCCTCCAGGTATCCTGATTTTATTTAGAAAATTTTCAGCCATGTTCATAAGTGAAATTCGCCCATAATTTTCCCCTCTGGTACTATCCTTGCCTGTTTTTTATTTCAAAGTGGTAAGATTATACTGGTTTCATAAAATGACTTGGAGAGAATGCCTTTTTTCTCTACCCTCTGGAACAATTTGTAGCATGTAAGGATTATCTTTCTTTGAAGATTTGGCAGAAGGTAAAACCATCTGGTCTGGTAATTTTTATGTGATCGTTAGTGGACACGCATGGCGTTGTAAAAAGAAAATTACAACTGCAATTTATTTAACGTGTTAGGTTTATTCAGATTTCGAATCTCTTCTTGAGTTAGAGTAGGGAATATTATTTTTCTGGAAAATTATTCATGCTTATGGTTTCACATTTATTGGTATAATACTCTAAGTACTCTACACGATATTCTCTTATAAATTTTAAATCCCTACTTCAATCTGCCATTTTAAATTTGTGTGTCCACTTCTTTTTTTAAAAATCAGTTTGCTGGAGGTTTGCTTTTTCGAGAACTTTTTTTATCTCTTGTTTCTTTGCTTCCAATTTTCTTAATTGATGCTTTTACTTCTACTCTCTTTGGATTCACCTTGTGATTGTTTTTTCAGCTTCTTGTATTGAACGCTTAGGTAATTGTCAAATGTTCTTCTTTTTCTTTTTTTTTTTTTAAAGATTTTATTTATTCATTTATTTGAGAGAGTGAGAGAGAGAGAGCACATGAGAGGGGGGAGGGTCAGAGGGAGAAGCAGACTCCCTGCCAAGCAGGGAGCCCGATGCGGGACTCGATCCCGGGACTCCAGGATCATGACCTGAGCCGAAGGCAGTCGCTTAACCAACTGAGCCACCCAGGCGCTCCTGTTCTTCTTTTTCTAATGGGTATTTTGGGCTGTAGTTGTACTCCTAAGTATTTCTTTAGATGTTTCATGAGTTTTGGTGTGTAGTGTCTTCATTGTTCATGACTAAATATTTTAAAATAAAAAAACACTGAAAATACTTAAAATTTAAATTTCCTTAAATTAGTTAGAAATACCTTTCATAACACTAGAAATAATTTTAACCACCACAAATAACTTTTGTCATTTTCTCTTCAGCTTTTACTTATTTTTTAAAATATTCTATTTATTTATTTGACAGAGAGAGACATAGCGAGAGCAGGAACACAAGCAGGGGGATTGGAAGAGGGAGAAGCAGGCTTCCTGCCAAGCAGGGAGCCCGATGTGGGGCTCGATCCCAGTACCCTGGGATCATGACCCGAGCCGAAGGCAGACGCCCAACCGACTGAGCCAGCCAGGCGCCCCTCTTCAGCTTTTAAAAACTGTGTTAAGTGGGTACAAATCCAAGATGATCATGGTGTCCCGGTCAAGTGTACCTTTTATGTTGTGGCCCTCTTCATTTTTTTTTTCTTTTTATTGATTTATCTGAGAGAGAGAGAGAGAGAGCACAAGCCGGGGGGAGAGGCAGAGGGAGAGGGAGAAGAAGACTCCCCGCTGAGCAGGGAGCTGATACGGGTCTTGATCCCAGGACCCCGGGATCATGACCTGAGCCAAAGGCAGACACTTAACTGACTGAGCCACCCAGGCGCCCTGAACCTCTTCATTTTCAGTACTTAGATTTACTACCAGGCATTTGGCACTGGCTTCTGTTGGTATTTACAGGATTTCACTGGTCCAGGAGTAGGTTTGTGATGGGGTTCATGGCTTGGAGATTTGGCATTTTGCAGGTATTTTAAAATTCAGACTCTGTACCTGTGAATGCTGCAAATCTGGGGCTTTAGTTACTGAAATCAGTCCCCGGCTTTGCTCACACACCCTTCCCCCACAGTCTCAGGCAGGGAGAAGCTCCTAATGGCATTCTGTGCAGAAAGCTGCTTCTCTAAGCAGCAGGGACCTCCTGGGCTCTGGCCTTGTGGAGCTACCTCTGCTCAAGCTCCAACTCCAAGATGCTTTCTAGCCCCACAGCCCTTCCTCACCCCAGCCCCACCTAAGCCCTGGCTCCTGGAGCCTGTACCCCACCTGATGTTTCCTGGGCCATCGGCATCAGCTCTAGTTGCAAATTCACTTGTAGCACCTAGAGATTTCCCTCCCCACCTTACCTGGGCCGGGGTAGGAGGGGGATGATGTTTTCTCCCGCATTTGTTTGTACCCACAGTGGGAGCATGGTACCATGACCCACACAACCTCCATGGTAGCCCTACCCTTACAGTCCCTCCCTCAGGGTCCGCAGAAGTTTAAGTAACATTTATCAAACCTACACTATGTGCCAGATACTATGTGCATAGTGCTCTATGTATGTAACACGTGGATAGATAACAGCATACGTACATGATACATACCCACACACAGTAGCAGATGCACCTACGATAGTACAAATACACACAGAACCACCGCACACACACACACAGCCCTTGTGCGTACGCACACGACATGTGCACAGCAAATTCAAGACAGACGAAGACGATCCTTTAGAACTCAGAGTCCCGGGCAGGAAATATACAATAGACACAATTATCCGCTACCCCCCCAGGGGGTACATAACAAGGTGGGGTCCCTGTGGTGGGTGGGGCCGGAAGGTACTGAGGTCGGAGGGCGGCTGGGAGAGGCCAGGTGGAGGGGTTGCTGTGAAGGACCCACTGACTTCCCTGCAGGGGGCTGGGACCCTGCTACCCTGGCCCCTCCCCAGCCAGCAGAACCCTTTACACACCGTCCTCAGCCACTAGTGATTGGTCCTTGGCCGGTGCTGGGCACAGCAAAGGAGAGTCCTCGCAACCCCAAGCTAAGTAAGGAGTGAGTGGGCCGTGCTCCCAGGGATGGAGGATGGGGGATGCACCTGCTGCTCGGGTGGGGCGGGAAGCACACGGCCGCCCTGCGGGCTGACTGCCCCCCGCCCCCCGCCCAGTCCAGTGCCCCACCCCACGTCTGGGTGCATGTACAGTGTTCCTCAGCACACCTGGGTGTCTCAGCAGTAACCTGATACCCTGCTGACAGGGACAGAGGGCCGACCAGGCCAGTGCTACTCTGGGCCCTGGGCTACCAGACCCTCCCGGGGATGCTGCTCTGAGGGGAGACAGTCGACAAGCAAGAATATGCAGCTTCAGGTAGTAACTCACAGAGGTGCTGACAACTGCTGGGATAGGAGCGTTAGTAGCCAAGCTCACAGCGGGCAGAGCAGAGAGCAGGGATAGAGTGCTGGGTAGGAGGGGTGTGTTGTACAAGGGGTGGCTCCCTAGATCCCCCCGAAGGGGCATCTCTCAGTAACAGAGACCCCCAAGCGCACTGAGGAGGCAGCTGTGGAGTCAGGGAGTGTGGGTGACCTTTTGAAGGGTTGTGTGGTAACGGGCGTGTGGGTGGGGAGGGCAGAGAAATGGGGCCAGGAGGCTGAGGACAGGAGCCACTCAGCAGAGAGAGACCTGAGGGCGCAGGTGAGTCCATGGTTGCAAGGGGGGGTCCTGGGGACAGAGGTGGTAGGGCAGGCAGCTGGCTGGGAGGTGAGCATCACCCAGGAGAGAAGCGAGACGGGGGGAACCCACCAAGGGTGCGGGACCCCAGGCGGGAAGTCTCCTCCTTTCTGGTGAGAAGAAGGGGGTCAGATATTGGGATTGAGGAAAGAGAGGAGGGATTTGGGGGGTTGAAGAGAGAGGGGACCTCCTCCTGACAGCTATGGACCCAATTGTGTCCCCCTTAAATGATCCATTGAAGCACCAAGCCGCAGAGTGACTCTCAGAGATGGGCCTGGAGGAGCTAATTAAAGTGAAATGAGATCACCAGGGTGGGTCTTGATCTGATAAGATTAGTGTCCTCCTTAGAACAGATACTTGGGGCCCTCCGTCCTCCCCCAGCCACCTTCCCTCTGCTGGTCTGGTCCCCGAGCTCCGCTGGTGTGTCACTCGGCCTGTGAGCCCCTCCGGCAGGCCTGCATCTGACTTGAGCCGCTCCTTGCCCTCCCAGCCGCTGGCCCCATGCCTGCACGAAGCCAAGGCCCAGGGATGGTGATGGTTTAGAGCATAGTATCTGTTGAGTGTATTCCTGTCCTCTGAAGCCTTGTTTAAATTTTTGTCTACCCCACTGAAGACTTAGGGAAATGTTTTGTTTCCCGCTAATATTGCCCATTTCTCATTGTACTTTAAACATTAAAAAAGTCACCTAGATGAGATAGTAGAACGGTCTTATTTTAAAAGACCTGAGGGTCAAGAGGATGTAGGTTTTGCTGTGCCTTCACCCTGCGTCTCACTGTTAACAGTGGGATTACAACCTTGAAGGTTTTTTTTCTGTGCATTTCCATATAATGTTTTAACAGAAATGCAAACCTATTACCTGCTGCTTTTCCCAAACGAACTGTATGTCTTCTTCAATTGTGCTCACCTGACACCTTCATGTCCTCCCTTTGTCCTGGCCCTGGCTGTCACCACTGATGGGGTCTCCCCATGTGGCTGGCTCCCAGGGGGGTGATATGAGCCACTTTATTTTTTTTATTTATTTATTTTAAAGATTTTATTTATTTATTTGAGAGAGAGAGAATGAGAGAGAGCACATGAGAGGGGTTAGGGTCAGAGGGAGAAGCAGACTCCCCGCCGAGCAGAGAGCCCGATGCGGGACTCGATCCCGGGACTCCAGGATCATGACCCGAGCCGAAGGCAGTCGCTCAACCAACTGAGCCACCCAGGCGCCCGATATGAGCCACTTTAAATATGGTTGTGAGCTTGGCTTCAGTAGTCCGTTTTATTTGGACGATGCCAGCTTGGCGAAGTCGAGGCACCTGCCCCAGCCATCCAGTTGCGCCTGGCAGATCGGGGACTCTCTCCCCGGGTAGTTGCAAGGCATTGCCTGTCACCACCATACTCTCCTCCACCCAGAGAGTAAAAATGTGAGGCTCTCACCTGCTCCCGACACGGTGCTCCGTCCTTCCGGGAAGGGCGGCCAGGTTCTGGTGCCTGGTTCTGATGCCTGGAGGCAGGACACTTGGCCCAGGTCCCCAAGATGCTCCTGCCTGGTCCCTGCTCCCAGCTCTACAGGGCTGCTCTGAGCTCTCCTTGGCTGCTCCCCACCCTGGCCTCATAGGAGTCCTGGCCCTCGGATGCCCCAAGAACCTTCACTGGGCTCCCTCTGAGATGCTGGAAGGGGAGCTTGAGGCATAAGTACAGGAAGGCGCCCGCCCCACCCACTGGGAGGCTGCACACAAGCTGGCTGGGGGCTAATGGGCCTGGCTGGGCAAGGCCTCACAGCCTCCCCATCAAGGGTGGGAGATGCCTTTCAGGGAAATAAGAATAAGGCTGGGGGCCGTGAGGACCCGTGAGGGTGTTCACCCCTCTCCTGTGCCATCCCGGCAATGCCTCCCTTCCTGAAGGCCATCTGGGACAGCCAAGGAGACCTCAGAGCATTAGCAGGCCCCATCATCTTGGAGTTAATGTTGGACTGAGCAGGGAAGAGGGGCTTTTGTGGGCTGGGAGAGGCCATTATATCTTGCCAACCCTCTGCATGGAGAGATGCCCTGGCTAATGGACCTGCCCAGGGCTCTGCATGCTGAGGGGCAGAAAGGAAGGGGCATGGACCTGGACTCTGGGACCTCATTTCAAGTCTGAGTTTTGCCATGCATTAGCTGGGGAACTATGTGGTTAGGTGAGCCCTCTGAGCATCCAAGTCCTCACTGAAATTCATGGAATCCCTTCAGGCCTCTCTCAACAACTTGCCTTTGGCACTCAAGGGGAGGGGATCATTTTGGCCCTGATTCACCGGTGACCTTTCCCCACAATGGCTGAGCCCACTTTCCTGCCTGGTAAGTGAAGAATCCCCATAAAAGTGAGCCCGTCCAGGTTAGGACGGAGGCTGACCTCATACCTGTGCAGCCTGGCATGCCAGGGGCCCCGCCGGACCTGGCTGCTGTTCGGGGGCCTGCACACGCTGGCGGACTGGTGGCTGGGGCCTGAAGTTGTCCTGCTAACCCCGCTGCCCAGTCCTGGAGGAGAAGGAGAGCTCAGTGTGGGAGACTTCGGGCCTCAGCTTTGGAAAGAAATGTGAGCGACGAGAGGAGAGGCGGGGAGCTCCGATGCGGAGAGTATCGCCAACACCCGATGTCAATCACAGGTGACAGGACAGAGAGGCTCCACTGTGCTCATGGATGTCCCCAGGGGACGCGGAACATCCCCATTTTAGAGGAGCAGCTCGGACCGTCCCAGGCTCGCGGGGCCGGGCGGTGGTGGACGTCTTACGTCCAGGAGGTAACACCTAGCCCGAGAAGGGGTTGGTTGTCCCGTCCGGGACACCAACACGAGCCTCAGGCCCAGACAAGCGACCCAGGAAGACAGGAGCTTCCGGAAGACGGGAATCCTCACGTTCTCGTACCTTCTGTGCCTAGAAGAGGGCCTGGCAGGTACAGATGCTCACATTTCTCGACTAATTACAGCTCGACCGAGAGTCCCAGGATCCAGGGGCCCAGATCCAGCCGTCCCTGGATCCGTTCCACGCCTGGACTTTTCAGTGACAGAGCCGATCCTGTTACAGCACGACTTCGTGCGTGGGCACGCGCGCGTGCGTGCGAGAGCGTGCGTGTGCGTGCGAGAGCGTGCGTGTGCGTGCGCATGCGTGGGTTGGTGCGCGTGCGTGCTTACGTGCGGATTCTGTCGGCTCAGCCCAGGATCCTCAGCAGAGGGGCACCTGGCTGGTACCCGGCAGAGGCGTGGAGCAGACGCTGCCCGCGCGCGCCCGCTTGGCTGGGTCCTGGTGGTGACACGGGAGGACCGTCAGACCCCACTTGCCGCCTCAGGCCGTGTGCGTCAGGAGGCACATGGGCTCTGCTTCGGGTCCCAAGGCGCACGGGGGCGCTGACGGGATGAGGCTCCTCACAGGCGGTCGGACCGCGGGCTCGGCTCCCTGCGGGCTGCTGGGCAGGAGCTGCCCTCCGCGCCTTGCCCTGGGGGCATCGCCGGTTTGGGATCTCACAGCGTGGCAGCTGGCTTCCTGAAAGCCCGCGAGGGGGACAGCGGGCTCGTGTAGCCTCATGCCTTCCGCTCCGCCCTGTTGGTTAGAAGCCCGGCTCTGGGTCCGGCCCAGCCTCGCCGTCCGGGACTCGGTGGGAGGCCGTGAGCGCCAGCAGGCGGATGACGCGGCCCCACCTTGGGTTCCGGCTGCCGTGCGCACTGGCCGAGCCCCAGCCTCCCTGCACAGCCGGCCTCCCCGCGTCCCGTCCAGCACGGATTATGCTGTGGGCCGCGCCTGTGTGCTTTGCGGGCTTTCCTTCCCCAGGTGGGATCTTTAAAGAACCGCGGGCATTCCACTCTGGGCAGCGGCAGCCCTCGGTCGCAGGAGACCGGCTCTGGAGGACGCATCTCTGGGCCCGTTGGACGGAGATGTGAGCAGCCCACGGGTCCTGGGCTCAGTGCTGGGGAGGCAGTCCCCGGAACGGAGTTTGGATCCTCTCTCTTCTGGGGGGGGGAGGGGAGTGCATAATACAAGTACCCATTCAGGTAGGAGCGCTGAGAATCGTCCGTGGGAAAGGAGTGCGTGTGGTGGAAATCGCTTGTGGAGCTTCCCGGGCCGGTGGGTCAGTAAACGTCCTGGACCCCCACCCCCACCCAAGCTAGATCAGACTGGGTTTCTGTTACTTGTCACCGAGGGTCCTGGCTGACAAGCTGTACACATCTGCCCCGGAAGCAGTGTGTCCTGTGTAACCTAGAGTGGCCTGAAGCAGAGAGGAGTGGTCGCCGCAGGCTGGCGGCAGGGCTGGGCTGGGGGGCTGGGGGCTGGGTGCTCTGGGGCCCTAGGACATTCTTGCGGGGTGGGGGGGTGTCGGAAATGTTCTTTGGGGAGGATGCAAGCGTTCCACATACTGAATCGGTGAGCTCCCAAGCATGCCTACCTGTGTCAAAGATCCTCGCCTATACAATAAACCGGTTCCTTGTATGTAAATTAGACCACAATTAATCACAAGTTGTTTTGTTTTGTTTTTAGAAAATCTGCCTGAGTAGGTGAGCCTTCTCCCGAATTGCCAGGAAACTTGACTCACTGGAGCCGACTTTTCCATGAGTGTTCGTTCTGTGTACTGTGCCCTGTTGTCTCCAGCCTCCACTGGCTTCAGATACGCAAGTTCTGTGCTTGCATTCGGAGTTGCCCGATTCGGGGTTTGGGGAGTGATCTCTGCAATGTCTCCGTAGCTCCCTGGTCTTGTCACTAGCGTGTTTAAGGGCACATTTCCCTGGGCTGGGCTTCTTCCCTTCTGGGGAGAGGCTGGACGGTAAATGGACCCATTCCTTCGTCCCACCTTCTAGATGGATTCCGTGGCTCCTGGGAAAGACGGAGCATCTTGATGGAGGGTTCTAGACCAAGAAGTGCATGTGCGAAAGGATCTCAGGCTTCAGAATTCTGGCCCCAAATAGAAAACTCAGTTATCTCACGACCGCAGCTGGCAGGGGATTGGAGAAAGCGAGGCAGATGCTAGAGAGGCATTCGTTTCCTCTTACTGAGCTGGGACGTGAAGACAGGGAGAGGCCTCAGCTCTCAGGCTGTGTGCTGTGCGGTCTGTTGAACACGCGTCTCCTGCCCGTCCCCGCCCGCTTCAGCCGCCGGCAGCCCGAGCCTGGGCTGTCCCCTCTTTGGTCTCAGGTGGGGACTGTGGGCTCCTACAAGGCCAGTCTGGGTTGTCCTTGGGCTGTGATGGGCCTGTCCTGTCTGCTCCACGTGGCGTCCCCGGGGCCCCAACTGCCGGTGCTTTGATGGTGGAAACACAAAGGCCAGCGGCCTGGGTTCCAAGGCAAGCAGGCGGCCACCAGAACGTTTGGACTGTGACTGGGGCTCCACACTGGGGGCGACCAGGCTGTCCCTCGGAGCCCAGCTGTGCAGATTAAATGAGCTTTGCAGGTGGAGCTTTTAGCCCAGGGCCCACTGCACACAGCAGGTCCTCTGCAAATGGCAGTCCATGCCCAAGTCCCCGGGGCTCGGGATTGGTTCTTTCCTCGTCCCTCCTTCCTGGCCACCTGCTCTCTCCCAGCCACCTAGCCCCTGGCCTGTGCCTGACCAGGGATTTAAGACAGCTCCTGAGGCCTGTGCTGGGTCTATGAGAAAACCCAGGCCCACGGCTTGTGGGTGGCAGCCCCCTGTCTCCCTGAGGCTTGCTCTTGACTTTCCACGTTTGACCCTGTTTATGCCCTGCATCATCCAGGAGTGTGCTTGTCCAGACAGTCATGGCAGGAGGCACAGAAAGCTGGGCCCGGCAGCCCAACCCTGGCCGCTGTGCCCTCCCTGGCTGGCATATCCGGTGGTGGTAGCAAGTTGTGCTTAGTAACAACTGGAGTGGCAGGGAGACAAGTGTTTCTTCCTTGTGTGGCCACCTAGGAGCTTGATAGGGATGGCGATACTCACCCCCTGAATTCGGCTGACCTGCAATGGTGAGGGGAGGACGGCCAGACCCCTTGCTCCAGAGAGTTCCAGGGTGGATAGCTGTGATGCTCAGGGCCCTCTGCTTCCTGCCTTTCCCAGACACCCAGAAAGAAGGAGGCTGGGGGTGGGCCCAGCTGAGCTGCCTTTGGTGGGGGACAGCAGAGGCACCTCTGCCTGCCCCTGCAGCCTGCTCCCTGGGCCCTTTAATAACTCAATACCCAAGGAGGGAGGAGAAAGTGCCCTTCCCTTCTGCTCCTGCTCCTGCTCCTGCTCCTCCATTAGCACAAATAGGGTTTGGTCTGGGGTGTGGACAGGATGTGCAGGCTATCCCCATGGGGGTGGGGACTGGATGGGGAGGAGAAGCCTTGCTCCCAAGAAAGACTGTAGGGATCCACATCTGAGAAGGGTCCAGAGGCTTGATGGGGCTGATCCTGGAGTTCACCCCCCACCCTCCCAGGCCTACTGCCCACTAAGCATGGGCAGATGCATGGTCGTATGGGGGCCCAGCCCTTTCCTGACCTCCAGGCCCTGCAGTGAGTGAGGGCTGCTTGCTCCTCCCGCCCCCCCTGCTGGGCTGGGGGTCTGAGCTGCTGCAGCTGGACTCAGGTAGGGAGTCCCCTTCAGGCTTCTGGGGGTGGTCGGTGGGTAGCTCCTGACAGTGGTTCAGGGCTAGAGGCCTGGGGTGGGAGCTCCTGAGGAAGAGGAACCCCCAGTGACTAGGATTCACTGGGTCCCGAGGCGTAGATTCCCTAGAGGCCCCCTTGGTTCCCTTGGCCCCCTTCAGGACTGGGAGGCATTTCTACTGGAGGCATTACCTGCTGGTAGAAGCTTTTCCCGTGAACGGGTCAAACGGGTCCCGCCCTTCGCATGTGTCCTCAGGACCCGACCTGGTTTCTCTGAGTCCCCAGAAGTGTCAAGATAGGAGGCCTCCAAGTCTGCTTTTCCAGGATTCTTGGGCTGGCTTGCAGGGGAGGGGGGGGGCGCGGGCGGGCCAGGGGGTGGGTGGAGTGTGGGAGAACGGGGAGGGTGCACCCCAGGGTTGGAAGTGGGAGAGGCAGGCGCACTGACCTCCACCATCTGAAGCTCCTCTGCCTCCAGACACCTGGGTCCTCTCGGCAGAGCAGTGACCTTGATGGAGGAGCAGCTGGGACTGTTGGAAAGGGGAGGACAGGAGCAGAGGCCTGGGGAGGCCAGGAGGGACTAGTCCGGCCACCTGGGGGACTGGTCACCAAGAAATGCACTAGGGGGCAGCCCACACCAGGGTGGTCCTGCAGCCCTTGCTCTGGGACGACCAGGGTAAGGCAGAGCAAATCCAGGCTCTGTGGGAGGAGGGCCAGCTGCCAGGCGGGCCAGCGGGAGAGCCTGGAGGTACCGCCGCTCCCTGGATGGGCCGGCAGTTGGTTCCGTTAGTCACCTGCCACTCCCAGCCGTCTCCCTCCCCTCCCACTGCTTTCTCACAGGGGCCTGCTCCCTGCCTGGGCCACGGGTGCCTCTGCCCTGCTCTCTCCTTGGGCCCATGTAGTGAGCAGGTTCCCCCAGAGCTTCCCCGCAACGGGGCTGGGATCCCAGGCTGGACACCTGGAGCCCAAGACGGGCCTCTTCAGGGACTGGCTGGAGGCAGGGGGGCAGTCAGGGAGCCTCTGGCCCGGCCCTAGTTGAGCTATCTCCGGAGGGGCTCCAGCTTATCGCTGGGCAATGGGGAGGTGCCAGGCTTAGGGAAGCCAGCCCCTGCCCCTGCCTCGGGGGTGGGGGGGGACAGAGAGGGGCATCCTGGACAGGTAGCAGTAGGAGAAGCAGCAGTCCCACCTAAGGACACACTGTGTTCCTTACAGCAGGACCTGTATTAGCCAGCATAAGGCCTGGCTCTGAGTAGGCATGATGAAAACTGTTTCCCAGGGGAGCTGGGGACCCTGAATGGGTGAGAAAGGGCATAGGCTTATCCAACAGGACAGCGTGGCTGACCAGAGCTCCGTGAGGCAGAGGGGTGGATACCCTACCAGGAGAGGGAACACTCCAGAGGTATAGACAGGCCAGCCGGGAGAGGCAGCACCCCAGAGGTGTAGAGGGGTCAGCCAGGATCTGCCAGGAGAGGAGCACAAATGCGGGGGTACAGAGCAGGTTGGGTGGGTGGGGCCTAGCATGGAAAGCCTGCCATCTGGGCTGCTCGTCGCTGCAGGGAGCCTCACTGTGGAACAGGTGCAGACAGGACAGAGGGCAGGAAGCCTTGCTCAGTGCACGATATAAAATGTTTATTGATACACATTTATTGTCTTTCATAAAACTCGCATTGGCTACACGGGGCCGCTGTGCTCGGAGGTGGGCTGGGGCAGCCAGGTAGAGCCAGTGCCCACTCTCGGGTGGGGGCTGGAGCCCAGAGACTCCTGGACAGTCGGCCAGGTTTCGAGGACCAGGCGCACAGCAGCGCGAACCCGCTCTGCGCTCCGGGAGGCTGCCCAGGGTCTGGCCGGCATGGAGTCAGAGGAGAGAGTGACCTGCCCCGGCTGGCCGAGGCCCCTTCCTGTCCAGCTGCTTGCCATGACCGTAAACTCCCTCGTTAAAATTACCAAAGGATTTGGGCAGGGACGTCGGGTGCAGAAAGACGGAACAGCAAGGCAGGTTCGCCAGAACGCTCTTCCAGATAGCACCGTGTGTTCAGGTTGGCTCGCCAATACTGCCTCGGGGGGTGGAACAGAGAGAACAGGGACCCTGACGGGGGTGAAGCGGCTGCCCCAAGGGGCGGTGGTGCGGGCTGCGTCATTTTTAAGGAGGGCTGATTGAAAGGGGCAGGAGGTGGACGGGGATGGGTGATCCCTCCCTCCTCTCTTTTTGACCAGCCTGGGAGGAGGAGGAGCCCCACCCCCTGGGGCCACTTCTGAACCATGGACCTCTGGCCACGGAGGAGAATGGCTGGGGGAGCCTGGCCGGGCCAGGGGGCCTGTGTGCAGGTGGCTGCTCCGGCTCCCGGCCGGCCACCCTTAGAGCCTCCAGCCCATGGAGAAGGAGGCGTGAGGGGCGGGAAGCAGACTTTCCTCCTTGCACTTGGGCATCAGGGCAGCTGCCCAGCTCCTGTCCTGCAGCAGAGGGTCTCTGGAGGCCACAGCCCCTGCCACCCTCCAGGTGCTGGCCTCTCAGGCGGCGTTCCCAGAGGGGCACTGCATCTCCATGGTGGCCATGTTGGGCGTCCCACCCCCGGCCTCCCCCAGCTCGGCGCCGTCTCGCAGGGCCCGCTGGAAGACCACCCTGAGAGGCTCCCACAGCCGCTGTGACTTGTCCCTTCCGGCCAGGAAGTAGACGACGGGCTTGGCGCTGCTGTGAATGCAGATGCATAGGTCGGTGACGTACTCAGGGAAGGGGGCTGGGATCTGGAAGACCCAAAAGAGGAACCAGTCGATCCCTAAGTAGATGGAGGACACGAGGAAAACGGAGACCATGGCCAGGATGACGTGGTTGAGCTTGGCAGAGCGCTGGCGCCTCCGGGCCCGGCATTCCACGTGCAGGATGAGCACCAGGCAGGGCAGCACCATGAGTGGGCAGAAGATAAGGAAAAGCAGGATGCCCAGGAAGGCGTCCATGGGCCTGCAGGCCCCGCCGGAGGCCCGGTGGGCCAGGAACACACAGAAGTAGTTGTGGATGCTGGTGACCAGGAGCGACAGGGTCCAGAGCAGGGCGCACACCACGGCCGACAGGCGCTTGGGCCGACGGCGCCAGTACCAGACGGGGAAGATGACCGACAGGCAGCGCTCCAAGCTGACGGCGGGCAGGAGGCTCACGCCGGACACAAACGTGCAGAGTCCCACGATCCTGCACACGGCGCGGACGTAGTCGGCGAACGTGCCCAGGAAGCCGCCCGTGTTCAGGATGGAGAACACAGCCTTGCTGAAGAGGTAGCCGATGTCGGCGCCGGCCAGGTGCAGGAAGTAGACAGAGAAGGGGCTCCTCTTGATGGAGAAGCCGAAAAACCAGAGGACCAGCCCGTTGCCCACGAGGCCGCACAGACAGAGGAGCAGGAAGATGTAGTTCATGACGGCGGGCGGTGGCAGCATGGTGATCTGCTCAATGGTCAGGAAGCCACGGCTGTAGAGCTCGGGGGCCTCACTCACGTCGGGACACATCTGTGCAGGTGCAGAGGGGAGACACTTGTGATGTGGGCTGGGCCCCACCCCTAAACCTGCACCTGTGTCCAGGCTGGTCACAGGCTGGTAGAGTCACTGGCTCTGGAACAATGAACTGGCTGTAGCTAGAGCAGAAGACACCCTTGCTCCCACATAGTGCCACGGCTCTGTGTCCCTGAGTCTGCAGCTAGTGGCCTAGAGGAGTGACAGCGAAAACAGTCCCTAACAAAGGCCTGGGACTGCCCACCTGTCAGAACAGACTCTGGTCAAAAGGTGTCCGTGTCCTGAACGATACAGAACAACGGAGGAACCTTTCCAGGTTGAAGGAGCATGGAGAGCCGTGGCCAATAAATGCGAGGCTGCATCCTAGATTTTAGAGTGGCCCTACGGGTTGCTGTGAAGGGTATTAGCGGGGTGGTGGGGAGATGTGAGTCCGGACTGGGTATCCTCGTACTGCACCAACGTTAGATTTTCTGAGTAGGAAGATGCACTGCCGCCCTGTACTGGAAGTGCTTGTTCTTAGAAGGCCCAGGCAGTCTGGGGGCAAAAGGGCTTGGTGTCTGCAGTTTACTTTCCAACAGTTCCGGGAAAGAGTCTATCATGAGACGCATAGAGAGAGCACAGGCAGCAAAGCCTACTGGCTGGTGAAGGACACGCACATCTGCACTGCGCTGTCCTTGCAAAGTTTCTGTACATTTGCCGTTTTTCACACCAAAATGTGAAAATATTTATTTAAAAAATAGAATAAAGTAATTGATTGGAAAAAGTGGACCCTGGCCCTAACTGGGGTGGGAGGCGGTCCCATAGCGGGATCAGAGAGACCTGGGGACTGAGAGACGGTCCCTTGCGGGGCCGGCGTGACCCTGAGTCTCTGGGTCATGAGGGATCTGGATGTGGCCCAGGGCCCCCCTGGGGAGGCGGAGTCTCTTGGGGCAGCTCTGGGGAAGCACTCTGAGACTTGAACAATCTCTCTGACTGACCAAGTGCACTGGGCTAAGTATCTTGCCTGTAAATTCCGGGCTGGGGATAAATGCATGAAGGTGGGCCAGGTGCAAGAAATGGGGCTGTGGGGGGGTGCAAACTGGAGAGCACCTATCCTGAGTAAAGTGGGCAGCTGCTCTGCTCCAGCTGGTGGGTGCTGCGGGGCAGGAGGGTGGGCAGTTGAAACGGGACCGTGGGCTGAGTGGCCCGTCATCCTTCCCCCCTCCCCAGAGAAGCCAGAACCCTAGATTGTTATGTGAACTACCCTGATCTTTAAATGTTCATATTTCAAAAACGTTGTGTGGGCCAAACATAACACATCTACGAGCTGGATTCATTCTCAGGCTGTCATTTTGACCTCCCGTTCCAAGCAACGAGGCTGCCCAGAGCACTGTCACTCCCCTCCCTCCGCCTGGCAGACATCACTAGTCGTCCCAGCACTCCTTCCCACAGAGCCTGAACCTGACACACCCCCCCAAGCCTCCCCTCCCCCGCCAGCTGAAGGCTGGGTATCGATTCCCATTGCTCGTGACTCTCCCCAAAAGAAAACAAACGGAAAGGTTCTTGAGGCTGGAACATTCCGCCACCTTCCAGATGGCCCCCAGCTTTGCCAGATACCCCATAACGGTGGGGGGGGCTTCTGTCAAGGGAGTCTGCAAGCAGAGACTGGAGGTATTGGCCAAACTTTGGGGAGACTCTGTGAGGTCAGGGCACGCATATTAAGGGGGTCCTATTCATCACCCATCATCTTCTAGGCACATTTATTGGCTCAGCATCTCTGTCTGTCAACCCCCAAACCCCTTAGCTTGCTGTTTCCTCAGGCTTTCCTGTTGGTGGCTTTGACCACTCCAGGCCACGGAGCAGCAGTCCACAAGACCCAGTGCCCAGACAAGCCCACGCTTAGGGATCACTCAGAGCTCCTCACAGCCTGGAAAAAGTCTGCAATCCCCTCCTCGGAGTCAGAGCGGGAGGGCTGGGTGAGTCACGGGGCGTGTAGCTGCCCTCCCCAGCCACATACCGCCTTGTAAAATGCCTGCTCTGGAGCCTGGCCCCCCTCCCTGGGCTGTCTTTTCTCTGGGGATTTCTGGAGACTTCTCCCCAGCCGGTCCCGTCTCTGCCTCCCGTGGTTGCTGCCCACAGTGGTCACTAAGGGAGAAGGCCAAGGGCCGCAGGCCCCAGGCAAGAGTCCAGGCTCTGTTCCCACCTCTGGGCTCATCCCAGTCTAGTTACCGTGCTGTCGTGAGCCTCAGTTTCTTCAAATGTGGACGAGGTTGTACTAGATAAACTCAAAAGGTCCTTCCAGCTTGGAGAGGGTTTTGCCCGGGATTTAGAAGGGAACTCCAGAATTTTCGAGGAGCTCAGAGAAGTAGGGGGCTGGGAAGGGCAAAAGGGGTGGGTTGGCCTGACGCCTTGTCAGGGTCTTGGCCACGGCTGGTGCCTGAACATAAACTGTGACTACACAGTGTAGTCACGGGCGCGGGGGGGGGGGGGGTTGCCCAGAGCCAGCCATGTTCTGTGGGGCCCACGACATCAGGGCCTCCTGGCAGGGCCTGGCCGTGGGACATAGCTGACCACCCATCTTGCAGGGGAGAGACGGAACAAGGCTGCTCAAGGTGCTAACAGCTCGCAGGGTGTGCACGGGGATGGGATTCGAGGCTGATGAGGGCACTGGCGATCCGGGGGGGGGGCCCTGGAACCAGTGCCAGGCCACATAGCCCGGAGGGTCTTCTGCCCACCTATGAGTCCTGAGACGGAGGACGGGCACGGGTGGCAGAGGGCAGGGGGAGGAGATGCTGGGCTGAGCCTGCCTCTCCCTCCACACCCGGCCCTGCTGTGCCTGGAGCCCCCTCTGCTGCCTGATGGCACTTGCCTTGCTCCGGCTGCCAGGATGGGCCTCCCAGGAACAGTTCCCCGCCATCTCCAGGCCTGGCGAGTCCAGATTCCTCCCAGCTCTGCTCACCGTGGGCTGGCCCGCACACCTCCCCTGGCAAAGGCAGAAAGGGTCGCGTCAGGGCAGAGGTGTTCCCACCCGCCCAGAAGGCCCCTCCACCTTCCAGATCCCTGCCCCTAGCCCCCACGGCTGTCCCCTTAGAGGAAAGGCAGGCGAGCAAGCAACTGGCTCCCTCAGAGGGGGGGCTGTGCTGGGGGGGCACAGGGACTGTCCTGCGGGGTCCAGGGTGGGTCACATCTGCACGCACTGCCCCCTCCTGGCTGGGCTCTGCATTCACCCCTTCATCACGCGCAGCAGCTTGGTCCAGCCCTGCGCTTGTAACCCGCTAAGGTGTCGGGTCTTTCCACAACAGGTGACTGCAAGGTGGGACAGCCTGGTCACCATCAGTACCACTGACACCACCATCAACCCCTGGGACAATGACTCCCAGCCAGGAGCTGGACACTGTGCCAGCCAGCCAGTGGCTATCGCCCCACTTGGTCCTCATTACCGGCTATGAGGCAGGAATCATCATTCCCCTATGACGGGGGCTTCAAGGCTCAGGGAAGTGCGGCCACCTGCCCAGGCCCCCCCCCGTGGTAACAGCTGCGCCCACTGCCGTTTGGGAGATTTGCGTATCATTGAGCCCAGAGGGGCTGCCGAGGAAGAGCAGCTGGAGGGAGCCGGCCAGGAGGGCAGTGCAGCACCCCGGCTCCAGGCTGGAGGACAGGCAAGCTGTACTCAGCTGGGACTGCATGTCAGGAGGCCTGGAAGGGGTGACGGCCCGGGGAGGGGGCAGCCCCGCCTGACGGACACTGCTCCATCCCGGCCAGGCAGAGCTCACTGGTGCACGTGCCTTGGGTCCCCTTGGAATGGACTCCTGTCCCCCAATCCGAGCCCTGCCCCAGCGGGCAAGCACCTAGCCCTCCCACTGTGCGGGCGGAGAAACTGAGGCCGAGCCGCAGGCCGCTGGCCCTGCCCTCCTCCCGGAGGGAATGCTGGGCTACTCGGCTGGCCTCCCCCAGAATTCCTTCCCGGCCCGCCGTGGCCGTGTGTCCCTCCGCACCCCCAGCCGGGGCGGGACCGAGGCAGGCACGCCCGTCCTCAGGCGGGGAAGGGCGGCCAGCCGCGGCCTTGCTCCACTCCCGGCCCAGCTGCCCAGAGCGTCCTTCGGGCCCACGCTCGCGCAGCGTGGTGTGGGCGAGTGTGCGTGCGCGCCTGGCGTGTGGGTCCCAGCGCAGCATGCAATGACAGCGGGGCAGCACTGGGCCGCAGGTGGCTGTCCTCGGGATGGGAGCCCTTGTGCTCCGGAGGAAGCGGGTGAGTCCGGTGTGCGTGCGTGTGTGCGTGCAGAGAGCAGGTGGCTCTAGTGTGTGTCTAGAGCCCCACACCCCCTCCATCCTCATCTTGACTCCAGCCGGGCCACTGGTCCCAGTGCCTCGGACAGGCCTTACCTGCTCGCTGGGGCTTGCCCAAGCTCTCCCCTGCCGGCCAGCTACCGGCTTCTCCCCCATCCTTGCTGGTCCCTTCTGCCCCCCACTCACAATGCTCCCACTCTACTTGGTGGTCCTGGTTGTACACCACCCCTAGGCCTGGGCTCTTGGGGATGTCCTGACTGTGAGCCTTGCCCTTTCTCTTCAGCCAAGCTAGACCCCCCAGTACCCAGATGCCCCCCAAGGGCAGCCAGCTGGGGCCAGGCACCAAGTAAGGGCCCCGAGCTCACCTCTCTGATTGCTTCCCCGGGTAGGGGACCCTAGTGTGTCTCTGAGCTCTCCTCCTGTCCTGCCAAGGCTCCTGCACTCATGCAGAGATCTAGAAGCCAAGGGAGCCCCAGATGGGCCCTGAGAAGACACATGTGTGACATGTGTGTGTGGCATGTGTGCGAGCATGGGTGAGTGTGTGCGCTCCCCGGGTTGGGATCTGGCTTCTGATACAGCAGACCAAAAAAAAAGCTGTCAGCTCCGTGCACTCCTGACCCTCCCTTCGAAGCACCAGGCTTCAAAGGGCTCCGGCCACCTGTCTGCCTCCTCTCCTTTCACCCCACCCTTCCACAACCCAGCCCCACACTGGCCGGTGGCACGTGAGGCTGTACTCCAGGAGGCCCAGGTGGGCACAGACTGCAAGCCCCCAGCCCGTCTTCCTGGCCCCTCTCCTCCCAGCTGTCACCGGCCCGCCCCCCACCGAGGGAGGCTGCATTTCCCGTTCCAGGGCCCGGGTGCCCTGCTCACAGCTCGGCTGGAAGAGGCTAATCTGGGGACAGTGGGGGCCGTCTGCGGGGGACAGGGTGGGATGCAGCTGCTCCTCCTCCCGTGCCCGAGCTCAGCGCCCCTGCAGGCTAGACAAGCGGGCCACACCGCTGGCGTGCCTGCCCACCCTGGGAGCCATCTCTCCGCGCTTGGGACGCTGTCGGCTGGGTGTTGCCCTCCGCCCTTCCAGAAAGCAGGCTTGGACGGCTGGCGCGGGTGGGGTTAGGGACAGAGGGGGAGCGCCCCCACCCCTGCCAGGAGACCAGAGCAGGAGTTGGACGTAGA
>NC_058413.1:4266109-4331610 GCF_002201575.2 Neomonachus schauinslandi | reverse complement strand
CCATCCACTCATCCATCCATCCACCCATCCATCCATCCATCCACCCATCCATCTATCATCCACACACCACCCATCATCCATCCATCATTCATCATCCATCCACCCATCATCCATCCATCCATCCATCCATTCTCATCTACATTTAACACATATTTACTGAACACCAACAATGGTGCCGGGAAGAAATAGTGGATAAACCAGAACAGGAGGAGGGGAAGGTAGCTGATAAAAGAAACAAATGAACGCAAGAATTCCAACTGAGATCCATGCAGTGCAGAGAATGAACAAGGATGGTGATAGAGAATGATATGGTGAGAGGGTGGGGAGGTGTGATGTAAGCCTAAAATTTTGACACCCTAATACCCAGGTCTGACAGTATGTGACCTTACAAAACAAAAGAGACTTCGCAGATGTGATAAGCTAAGGGTCTTGAGATGGGAGAAAATCCTGGATCATCTGGGTGAGCCTGCATAATCACAAGGTCCTTATAAGAGGGAAGCAAGAGGCTCAGAGTGATGTGTGATTACTGGTGTTGGTGGGGAGAGGCGACTAATGAACAAGGTTGGATGAATATGAAAAGGGACCTTGAGCTAAGGAATGCAGGTGGCTCCTAAAGGTTGTAAAAGACAAGGAAATGGGGTCTCCCCTAGGTGCTCCAGAAGGGTCAGGCCCTGCCTCCTCCTTGGTGTTATGTTTCTGATCCCTGGAAGTACAAGAGAATAAATATTTGTTGTTTTAAGCTTCTGATTTTGTGGTCCTTTGTTGCAGCAGCCATCCAGAAGTAATACAAGTTGTAGGCAGCACTGGAAGCTTTTTCTGCTTGAGTGAGACCTGTAGCATCCAGGATAAGAACAGCAGGTGCAAAGGCCCTGAGGTAGTAAGGATTTGGTGTGTTAGCAGAACAGAAAGGGTGGCTGGGGGGTGGGACTGTGAAGGTGTGTGCAATGAGGCTGGGGAGGTGGGTGCTGCCTCTAGCGCCCTGCCAGCCCAGGTGAAGTGCTGCCTCCTGGAGCCCAAAGTCAGGATGCTTGCAGGCAGAGCATCTTGGCCAGTTTCCCATATTTCCAGCTGGATACTCTCTGCCTAGTTTCCAATTCCTCACTTCCCTAGGGCCCAGAAATTTCCCAACTGCGTCCACTTCTCTCTCTCCCCCATTGCCTGGACTCGGGGCAGGATTCTGACAACTCTGGTCCAGCCTCCCCTGTGACCTCCCCTCCACTTTAACTATACTTAACATTTTGGGGCAGTGTAAGTAGTTGACTTGGGTGATGGTCCCAGGAAACACTACAAGGAGGTGGGGAAGTGAGCCAGGGAGGAAAGGAGTCATGAGAATACCCCACCTTGTTTGAGGGGGTGTAGTCTTTAGTCCACCATGGCCTCAGTCTCCATCATTAGGTTATTGTGACAATGGACACCTGCAGACCCAGGCAGGAGCCTAAGGTGGGTGGCTGGAGGGTTGAGGAGACAGGCTGAGGCCAGCAGTTAAGATGGCTGTCAGACCCTTGCGGGGACTGGGGTAAACCGACCCCTGATTTGGGCTAACAGGAGGCAGGGAGGCCAGAGATGACGTTGCACTAAGTCCCGAGGTCATGTTCTGCATTCCCATCAAGGCCGGCCATCAGTGCATGTGTACAAATACAATGGGAGTGTGTCTTGGTGCCCACATCAAACTGGTTACGGTTTTCCCCGGGACTAGTGCAAAATTGCAGCGTTGTTCTCAGGTCTGGGTGAGCTGCTGTCTTCTGTTTATGGGAGGCCATGGTTCCTAAACTTTCTGGCACAAGTAGCTATTTTCCAGAGAAAACTCAAGACTGTTTTGCTCCTGGTACATCTATTTGATCTGGAATTTCCCCTGAAGCCTGGTTCCATCTGCCAGCTGAACAGATCACCCTGATTGTGTGTGCGTGTGTGTGTGTTTCATTCTTTTTTTTTTTTTTTTAAGATTTATTTATATATTTTAGAGACAGAGCGAGAGCATGTGCAAGTGCAGGGAAGGGGGTGGGGCGGAGGGAGAGAGAAGCTCAAGCAGACTCCACGCTGAGCGTGGAGCCTGACACGGGGCTCTATCTCACGACCCTAAGACTGTGACCTGAGCTGAAACCAAGAGTTGGACACTTAACCAACTGCACCACCCAGGTGCCCCTCAAGTTATTCGTTTCTCTTCTAAAGTTTTAAATACCAGGATATTCAAAACATGGTGGTGAAATGCACCTAATGTAAAATTTGCCACTTGGATCATTTTTAAGTGCATAGTTCTCTGGCATGAAGTACATTCACATGGTCGCACAATCATCACCACCCTCCGTCTCCAGAACTTTTTATCTTGCAAAACAGAAACCCTGTCTCCATTAACCATTCACCCTCCAGCCCCACCCTCCCCCTGGCACCCCTTGTCCTACTTCCTGTGAATTTCACGACTCTAGGGACCTCATAGAAGTGGAATCACATGGTATTTTTCCTTTTGTGACTGGCTTGTTTCACACGGCTTAGGGTCCTCAGGTCCATCTGTGTCATGGCCTGTGTCAGAATGTCCTTCCTTTTTAAGGCTGGTTACTGTTCCAGTGTAGGGACGGACCACATTTTGCTCATCCATTCGTTCACGGACAGACACGGTTTGCTCGCACGTTTTGGCTATTGCCGACCCTGCTGCTGTGAACACACCAAGTATCTCTTTGCAAATGTCTCTTTGAGACCCTGCTTTCAGTCCCTTTGGGGATATGCTGGATCCTATGGTAATCCGAGTTTGACGCTTTTGAGGACTCACTATGCTGTTTTCGTCCCCCCAAAATCCCCCAAACAGTGCACAGTGGTGGCAGTTTCTCCACATCCTCGCCAATGCATGTCATTTCCCATTTTTTCCTAGCGGCCTCCTGACGGGGTGTGAGATGGAATCTCACTGTGGTGACCTATACTTAACTTCTGAACAAAGAAAACAGTACTATCCTTCTACCTAATAGAACCCAACTGTGCCTTAACAACCAAGGACACACCGACGCTCCTTCCAGAAGAGGAGATGCAAAATCCTTTTGGCCCCTTATCCATCTCTGGGTGGTGTTCATTCCTTCTAGCTGAGCCACGCTTCCTTCTGGATCTTGTAACTTGAACACTAGACGCTGGGCAGCCACTGTGAACACATTTCCTATCAGCTAGAGCAGGAAGGGGAGAGGGGGAAAGAGCACATCCACACCCACAGCAGCCCTTGTTCCTGCAGCTCCAACGAAGCGGGTGAGACTTCCTTTTCCTCTATTCATCCCAGACCATTCCCTTGGCCCTCTGCGCTCATCTCAGCTTGTCTTGGTTCTTTGCCTGGCGGAGTGATCCAAACCTCCATCCCTGAAGGTTCTGTGCCATCAGGGGGCCTACCTCTCTTGGGTTGCTGGAGTTTCCCACACATGCATACCAGGACATGGGAGTTCTGAGAGTGCATTCTCCCAACTGCCTGGTAGGTCCCCCATTTCTGCTTGGAACCAGGACCAGTCATCCCAGACAGCAGAGTAAGCCCTTTCTTTGCCTCTTGGTTCCGAGCCTAGACTGCATCCTAGGGTCCTGCAAAGTATTGTCCCCCAGCCATTAAATGGCCATCCCTTCACTCAAAAATACTTAGGATGATGGGGAGCATGGCAAGACAGAGTTCAATGGGCAATAAGCCTACTGATACACTTCCTTTGTGGAGAAATGAGTTCCTCGAACAGAAGCAGTGTTCTAGAACTTGTATAATGACCAAGGCATTCCCTTAAATCCGTGGATGGTGACTGTCAGGATTCCTTGCTGGCGGAGAAGGCAAAATCACACTGAGAGCAAGTGGTTACTCCAGGAAAGACAGGTTGCTATCCCTTCCATGACAGAAGGGGTTCAGTGAAATCAGCCTGCCACTAAGTGGCTGGCTGTCCTCTGGGGAATGGCACTCTTTCCGGGGCGTCTGGCTCTCAGCCCTGGCTGAACTCTATCAGCTTTGCTGAGAGGAAGCCTGAGTTGCTGAGCTCATGCAAAGCAGGGCAGTTGAGGACACAGGCTGACCAACATCCAGACAAATCATCTGGTCCACCTGATTATTGGGAGCCTCCTCCGTGAAGCTGGCTTTAGTAAGGCTTTACGTGGGACACAAGTATCTATCTGCCCACTCTGTGCCCACTAGAAGAGATTCTTCCCCATGCCTCTTCCCCAGACCTTCTGTGACCAATCTTGTTCCTTCCAAGAGTCCCTCACCATCCATTAGGTGCTGCCAATGAGGCAGTGTAGACCCATATCTCTGACCATCTTTCCTTCCAAGTAAAATGAAAAGCCAGGGGTGCTGTTGGAAATTCTGTCCTTAGCCACTTCAGGACAACCTCCGACCACCTCCCTGGAGCTACAGAGCTGCAGGTGTCTACTTTCTTTTGGGTCACTCGGCCCCAGCCGTGGAGAAGCTGGTACTGCAGCCTGGTTGAACCGCAGAGTCTTCTCTTGTTCCGGACCCCACTCAGACCTGGGAGAGCACATGGCATGAGATGAATGTTGCATCCCAAATCTAAAGAGGCCCCTTAGGCATTGTGCTGTTTGCTTCATAGTAGGAGTGGTCTGGTGTAGCAACTGGTACTTCCTCTTGGAGGGGATATCGCAACGTGCCCCAGACAACTGTAGCTCTAGCCATGTCACTGAGATCATAGGCCCCTGCATTTTGTGGGATTCACTTTCCACCTTCTGATATGCACGTGTCTCACCAAGATTTCTAGAGTATTTATGCCTCTTGCTCATCAGGTCCGAGCTACACAGTGTCATCACTACCGTGAATCAGTGTCTTGTCCTGTGGAACAGCGAGGTCCCCAAGTCCCAGAGCGCTAGGTTATGATGCAGGGCTGGAGATTTGATGGGCCTAAGGGAAGATGGGGCAGGGGCGCTGTTGTCACTGCCCAGTGAAAACGAACTTCCCGTTTGCCTGTGTTTTATAAATAATGAGTATAGGAGAAAAATGATTTGTTGAGTGTTGGGAGCCATGTTGATTTGCTCTGGTAGAGAGCCCCACACCTGGAAGAGCATGTGAAACTGAACTCACCACCGATTGAGTTTACAATATTCCTTTTGGTTTTCTATTTTGGGAGAGAGAGAGAGAGAGGCAGTTCTGGGGGGTTCTACTCGGCCATCTCTGCTACCATAGCCCTCCCCCAGCCAGCCAGGGAACCTCCACCTGCTAAGACTGTCTATCCTACCCTGCTTTCCAGAATAAGGGGGATGACTGCAGGGGGACTTGGAGGACCCACGGAGCTTGGTGTGAGATGGATCAGTCTCAAAACCCTGTTAACTGCTTGACATTCATAAGGAGGACCACAGGGGAGATGTGAGCTTCCCAGAATTCACATCAGCTCAGACCCAGGGTCCTATGCTCCCGTTTCCACGCATCTGGATCCTTCCTTTTCTCCATTATAACCGCCCAAGTAAATGGTCTCTTTGGAGGAAGGCAAGGAGGAGATCTGTACTTGAAACATTTTGGGTAGACGAGTAGGGTCCTTCCTCAAGGGGCTCTGGGTAAAATCTGGGGACTGGAAGAGGGGCCAGGACTCTCTATTTTGGTGATTCAGGCTAGGTCTATTGATCAGATCTAGAGGGTTTTTGCTTATTCCAACCAAGGAAGTTCTCGGTGGGCTGCTCATCTGTTTGTGAATCATGTTAAATTATAGTTGTTCAGGTACAAAATGGTTGAATATCATCAATTTTATGTGATTAAACCAAACATTTTGGTCTCAGGTATTTCACGATCAAGTAGCCATTGTCAAAGATCACCATGGGTCAAGCTCTTCTGGTTATTACTGTTCCTATTATGGTAACTATGCCCTCCTTGGCTCCCTGGCCCCGGGCCACGTGGGGGCTCTATCATCTCTGTTGATTTCAGGAAGTCCGCGTCGATGGTAGCATCTCCCTGGCAAGCCCCAACATCACATTTCTCCCACCTTGGTCCAACACCCTTGGGGTAGGGCCATTCCCGTACATATTCCCGAAGTTTCTGCCAATGGGAACTGAAAACACTCCTCAGTTCTTCATTGTGTATAGTATGTCTTCCTGGGTCAGATTTTGTTTCCATGCTCCCAGATTGTGCTGGAGTTTGAGTGTAGGTGCAGATCTAGAAGCAGGAGGAAGAGGTGGGCTCCTGAGGACGTATCTAGCTCAGGAGTGACCCTTATAGTTCCTTCAATCTAACGCCCTTCGAGAGGGGACAAGGGCTGCTTCGACCAGCAAGAGAGGTTCCGTGGAATTTGGAGGTTCAACGTCTTCAGCTGTACTGGAGTCTTTTTAAATGGAATTCATTCCAGTGTTCAGGGTTCCCCTCTTCCTCAATCGATGCATTAATGTAATTGAGAAGGGCCACGTGGCCACAAGTTGAAATGGTCATGTCATGTATAGTTCAACCACCCCACAAGGTCAACGTTTGGGTTTGGATTTTCAGAAATTTCAACTCTGTGGCTATAAGAGATGTGGGCTTTTTTCAGGCAGTCATGGAAGTTTTCTGGTACTTTAACTTGGCCATGCACTGAAGAGTTAAAGCCTTGAGCTCATTTTTTCCCCCTCTTAATTTTCCTGTGCCGTTAGAAGAGGCCCACCAACTCCATAGCATGTACACTCTGCTGGGCGTGATTGTCACTGTCAAGGAAAACCATGTGTCACTTGACCCTTTATGGTACATGCTGGAAGCCTGGTTTGGGCAAAGCACACCGTGAACGCCCCTGTTCATCACTGTCTTGAGAAATCACAGATCCCATCCTCCCTCTAAATTCCCACCAAGCAGGATGTGTAGAAGAATGTATTATTCAGCCTTCAAGGTCAGGGGCTCCAGGGCTGGCCAATCCAGAGCATCTCCCTTGTAACGAAGAACATCAGGTGGCATGCCTTGATCTCAGAGCGCTGGCCACGCAAGGAGGGAGTGGCCACAGAGAGTTGCTTCAGTATCAAAGCTCGCTGCACGCAGGTTCCCGCAGAGGGTGCTGCTGTGGGTGATCTGTCCAGTCAGCCGTTCCCGGACGCCCTATCCATAAGTCCCTCTGATAAACCTATGTCTCGATTGCTGTCTGCAGGCCTTTTCTTCAGTCTTGCTGGGTTATCACCCACCCTTGGCTTAAAGTCTGCTGGATGCAGCTGCACAGCCTCCATGGGACTCATGGTGATTATTTAGGTAACCGTTTCGGCCCCCATGCATGCGTGAACACCAGCGTCCCAGTCCCTGCTGGCAATAAGGTACCTTTAAATGTAATCAGGCCAGAGACCACATTGCAGATTCTCATCCCAGACCTCATTCCTGTTACAGAAAATGGTATCCATCTGAGCGTGATCAAGAAAACAGAGCCTCTCCAGGTATTCCAGAAATACAGGCCTTTAATATAGAAACCGGGGCTTCTCTGTTGGGGTAAAGGTCTGGAAATCCCAGAGGATCAGGGAAACAGTCACTGTTCACTTTGACCTGGAGCACCAGAGCGGAGGGGACACACAGGTCAGGGAGCGGTCCAGAGGCAACCACCTTTGGCCACCATGGGCGGGAGGTAGGAGCCTGGGAGGGGTGTTCAGAGTCACTGCTCATGCCTACCCAGGGCCAAATGGAAGCTCCCGGAGACATCCGTGAAGCTGTTGTATCTGGTTGGCACATTGTCTAGAGAATTCTGCTTTACAGATACCTTACATATCTTTTGAAAATTCCTCTTATTGGTAAACTCTTACCAGGAACCGTTCAGAGAAGGGGATTCTGGGACATGCTGTTCTCAGCTTTAGAAGGAGTGGCAGTGGCCCGTGGTGGGCATCAGACAACCCGTGTGTCAGCCAGGGCTGCCATGACCAAACCCCACAGGCTGGGGGGCTCGAACACATGGTTCTGGAGGCTGGGGAGTCCAAGAGCAAGGTTGACAGTGCTTGGGTTCTGGTGAGAGGTTTTCTCCTGGCCTTTGGACTGCTGCCTTCTTGCTGTGCCCTCACGCAGCTGACAGAGAGCCACCAAGCTCTCCGGCGTCTCTCTTAGAAGGGCACTGATCCCTTCACAGGGGCCCCACCCACACGACCCCGTGTAACCCTCACCACCCCCAAAGGCCCATCTCCAAATACCACGTGGTGGGGGTTAAGACTTCAACATGGGAATTTGGGGGGCGGGGCACAAAAATTCAGTCCACCACACTAGCACACCCTCTATGTCTCTCTTTTTATTTTAGTGCATAGTTTTGGTATTTAGGACCTTCGTTTTTGTGGTTGCATTCATGACCTTATATAACATCCGCAGTCCCTCATGTTTTTGGCCTTGGTCAATTGGTTTTCTACTCTGGGTGGCGTGCTCTTCTATTATGTTATTAAAATTTTATTTAATTTCTTGAATTATAATTTTTGAGACTTGTTCTGTTCTTTGCTTTGTTTTCCTTGTGGGATTCCTCTTACGCATCTCTTGGATCTTCTTTGCCCATCTTCCTCGTCTGTAATTTTGTCTCAAGGTTTCATTTTGATTTGTAAAGTTTCCCGCTTTCCTTAAAGCCTCATTTGCGCTACTTCTTGGCTCTTCTTGGTTCCTTTCTGGTTCAGCTCTCATTTCTTAGATTCCTCTCTTGTTTTAAATCTTTTCGGTTCTGCCACCTCCTTTCAAATTTTCCTTTTTTTCCACTTGCTTCTCTTCCGCGTCTCTTCTAATTCTTGCTCAGGCTATCTGGTCACAATAATTCTTACTATCTAAAATAACAGATATTATCCAGCCATAAAAAAAAAAGAAGAAGAAGGGAATCCTGCCAGTTACAACAGTGTGGATGGACCTGGGGGACATCATGCTGAGTGATATCAGTCAGACTGAGAGAGACAAATATGGTGTGATCTCACCTACCTGCAGCATCTAAGAAAAACAAAGTCACAGAAACAGAACAGATTGGTAGTTGCCAGAGGTGGGGGGAAGGAGAGTGGGGGACGTGGTGGAAGGGGGTTTAAAGTACAGACTTCCAGTGAAAAGATAAAATAAGCTCTGGGAATGTAAAAACGTTTGAAATGTCAAATGTACAGCTTTCATCCGTTTGGAGAGCACGTCTTTGCGACTTGTCTTCCCGAGCTGTGGAGGGGTGTCGCTGTTCCTCATCCTCTCTTTTGTACAGTGTCTTTCTGTGTGTGTGTGTGTTTTAAAGATTTTATTTATTTATTTGAGAGAGAGGGTGAGAGAGAGAGAGAGAGCACAGTAGGAGAGGGAGAAGCAGGCTCCCCTCTGAGCAGGGAGCCCGACACCGGGCTCGATCTCAGGACCCCGAGATCATGACCTGAGCCGAAGGCAGACGCTTCACCGACTGAGCCACCCAGGCGCCCCCGTGTGAGTTTTGACTACAGTTCTTTTCTGCTGCTCAAGTTTCTCCCAGGGAGATGAGTTTTTATGAATATTCAGAAGGAGAGGTGGGCTATAAACTGTCCCTCTTTTATCTGGACCTCTGTTTCACTCTCCCTCTGTCCCTGTCCATCGGAGGCTTTCCCTAGCAGTGTCTTCTCGGTGTGGGGCTTTGTCCTGGAAGGAGGTTTCACTTCGTTAGCCCCCGGGTTCATGGGGCCCAGACTGCTCTAGCCCCAGGCGCCTGCTCCTACCTCCTTGCGCTCACTGCAAATAGAAGCCCGCGTGTCCTCCTCTAGTTATTAACTCCTGCTTTGCTGCCATCCAGTGGGGCCACCAAGCTCGCCGGTGAGCATCCGTCAGGGACCCAGAGGCGCCCCACTTCTCAGGCCTGGCAGGCCCGGCTGACCCCCGTCCCTGTCCTCTCCTGCCGTGGCTGGTGGCACATGCGGTTGCGGCCCTTGGCGGTCCATCCCCACCTGCTCGCACACTCTGGGTGCCTAGCCTCCTAGGTTCACTGTGGCTGTTATCCGTGAGTTTTGGATTTTGCTATCCTCGCTCTGTCCATTTTTAATGGGGAATTTTGGGAGATCAAAAAACTATAGCATCACCATTCCTTCTCCCCCAAACTGCCTTCAGGCCCCACTGATTAAGCAGCAGCAGAAACATATGCTCTGAAGTCCAATGGTTGATGACAGCTTGCAGCCAACCATTCTTCAGTACAAACAAGCAGTACCAAAGAACGGAGCACAAAATGCTTGGGGATCTGGGTCTTTCTAGGCCGCTATTGCCAGACTGCGGAGACCCTGTGAAGAGAGCAACAAAGAGGGCCACCATGTACTGTTGCTGGTTTGTGCACTGCTCCCCTGTTTGATGCAGGATGAGTGTCTCCAGTGTGGCACAACCAGCCAGCTCTGAGCCACTGCCTGGGTCCAGCTGCCAGGATGTTGCTGGCTTTCTGAGGGGCTTGCATGGTCCATTAGTCACCTGAGATGGGTGGGGGCTTCTCCACCCCACAAAGCAAATCTTGACCATGAACCTCCAGGCCCCTAGCCTGGCTTAGACTCTTGCAGGTCAAGGCAGGACCAGCCCTCTCCAGCCTGGATGACCGCAAGTGCCTCCTTGGTCTTGAGTCCAAGGACCTCCCCTTCCAGACCCCAAGCATTGGGTTTCCTGGTTCTGGTCTCTGTCCCTTGGTCCTGGGACCAGCTGAGGAGCCCTGGGAAGCTGGTCTGGCAGCTGTTTTCCAGGTGGTTGAGGGGTCAGCCTCCACCCCTGCCCCGCTGGCTCTTACTCATCCACTCTTGCCTTCTTTGTAGCCTTGAGAAGGTCCTCCTGAGGAGCTCCCTTTTTGTGCTGTGGCACCCCCAAACTTCTCTCTCCCTTCTAGGATTCATCATCTGAGGGCAGGGATGCAAATGGCCACACCGGAGCAGGGTGTCCCACCCACAGCCCTCTTAAGGCACAGGACTGAGGACACGTTTGTTCCAGGTAGCCCCCAGCACTAGTCCCAAGTGATTCCCAGGAGGCATCTGGTCTCCGGGAGGGGGGCGGGGTCTGCCCCCTGCTCCCTCTAATCCACCACCCCAGGCCACCACCCTTCAAAACCCCATCGTGTCTCTCTCCCCTGCCTAGATCCTCCAGCAGCCAGCCTTGCTTTCAGAGTGAGATCTGTACCCCTCAGTATGGAGGCCTGGCCATGTGGGTCTGCTGCTACCCCCTCACTTTGCCTCAGCCCTCTCCCCTCAAGGTCACTGTCCTTAGTCCGCTGTCACTCCCCCTATGTGCCACGCCTCCTCCTGCCCCACTCTGTGGCCAACTCCTCCTCATCCTTCAGACCGCAACGAAAATGTCACCTCCTCCCAGATGCCCTCCCTGATCATCTCATCTAAAGATGGCCCCACTCTGTGTGTGCTTTTTAGAATGGAGATATAATTCACCTACCATAAAATTTACCCTTTTATTTCTTTCTTTTAAGAGAAAGAGAGAGCGAGAGTAGGGGGAGGGTTGCAGAGGGAGAGAGAGGGAGAGAGAGAATCTCAAGTGCGGGGTTTGATCTCATGATCCTGAAACCATGACCCGAGCTGAAACCAAGAGTCAGACGCTTAACTGATTGAGCCACCCAGGCGCCCCTAAAATTTACCCTTTTAAGGCGTACAGTTCAGCGGTTTTTAGTATATTCACATGGTTGTGCAGACACCACAGCTGTGTGGTTCCAGAACGCTTCCATCACCCCAAAGGAAACCTGGGGCCCATCAGCAGTCAGTGCCCACTCTCCCTCCCCCAGGCCCTGACTCCCCTAACTGCCTCTGTCTCTGTGCATTTACCTGTTCTGGACATTTCACGCAAGTGAATCTGCCTTCTTCCCCTGAGCAGACTCGGCACCTCACCCCTTTTCATGGCTGAATACCATCCCATTGCACCGCCGGCCCCATTGTGTTCATCCATCCTTCGCCCCTTTGTGCAGAATGCCCTGAGTGCTCCTGGTATCCCCGAGTGCTCCCCTCATTTCCCATTTCCTTGGTGGGACACCACCTCCGAGAGGGGCCTGGACTGTGCTCCTGGCTGCGCCCTGGTGCCGGCACACGGGGGTGCTCAGCGAGCAGGGGTGTGCGCGCCGGTCACGGCGGCTGCCGCTGGCACTGGGCGCTGGCTGACTGTGCCAGGCTGGTGGAGCTTTCTGTGCCGGGAGGACCGCGCCCTCCCAGCGGCCCCAGCCAATGGCCAGTGTTGCGGGGCAGTTGGGGGGACACCGGCTTCCTCGCCCCTCGAGGTCCCCACTGGGCCTGAGCCCATTGCTGCCTTCTATGGCTTCCTCCCCTTCCCTGACCTGCTTCTCCGCTCCCCATCCAAACAAACTACTCCAACCCCGTGTCAGGGTCTGCACCCCGGGCTCCCAGCCTAGGAAGACAGGCCTGTGCTTGGGCCTGACCTGCCAAGGCCCCAGAGTCCGCCCCACCCGCCCGCCTCTCCAGGCCTTCACCCAGGGCTCCCCACCGGCCTTCTCCCCAGAGCTGCACCGCAACCCTGCGGGCCTCCGGGCCTCCCGCCCCGCGCTCTCCCGCCCCTGCCCTGCTGACCCCGCCCCCTCCGCCCCTCCCTTGGCTGCCACCCCAGGCAGCTCAGTTCCCAACACGACAAATGATCCGGGTCTCCCCGGATTCTTGTTGCTGTGTCACGTGTGAGAGAACTGAAAATAGCAAGTGCAGCCTGGCCTGGGAAGTATTTGGTTTTTCCAGGGGGGCTTGTCCCCAGGGCGCTGCCGCGGGGTTAGCTCACCAGCGCCCCTGCAGGCGGCCCCCGGCTCAGCGGCGGCCGCTGTGTCCCCCGCCCACCGTGTGACCGCGGACGGAGCACGCGGCCTCTCTGAGCCTCAGTTTCCCCAAGCACACCAGTGAGATAGTTGCCGCTCTGTTCTCAGCAGTAGTGTCGAGACTGAAGAGTGACAGGGGATTTGGGGATCAGCCCGTGACCTCAAACGCTGTTGTTTCTCACAGACGTGTTGTATGAGGAAGTGGGGGGAAGAGCGGAACAGGGACTGAGGCCCTGTCGTGTGTCCTTTCTCCCTGCGCACCTGGGATCTGCACTGTCGTTAACCCCACGTTGTGGCCGCGGAAACCGAGGCCCAGCGAGGCACCGGGCGCCCGGAGCTCACCAGGGACACGAGCTCAGACCCGAGGAAGCCCGCGAGCACCTTCTGTGCTACCAGGTGGTGCTCGAGCCGGTCCTGCGTGCAGTCGGTGCTCGGTAGGAGGGATGGGTGAAGGGACGGATGGATAAAACCACAAAGCCTCCTTTAGAAAGGCGGACGTGGGCGCATGCTCACTGCCCGTGCAGCTAACGCGGAACCCAGCCCCATGGTGGGCGGTGGGTCTGAGGTCCCCAGGAAAGCAAGGACTGGGACCCAGAAGCATCTAGAGCAGGCCCAGGGAGCCTGACCTGTGACGGTGGGTGTCTCCAGGCTGCAGGGACATTTGGGCCCCTCTTGGGATTTCCCGCACGCCCCACACCCCTGCAGCCTCACCAGGAAGTTCCCATTAATCCCCCTGTGAAGTCGGGAGCCAAATACAGAGGTGGTTGGCGCCTTGCCTAAAGTCACAGAGCCCCCCCCCCCGCCCCCCCGCGGCCCCCGCACGTGTTTGGGAACCGAGGGGGCATTTCTGAAATTCAAACCAAGTTTCAAGCCACCCCTGGGTGGGTATCTTGGCAGAAAAACCTCCCTGTTGATGGTGAAGCCTCCAACAGTGGCCCTGGTGTGACATGAAGCCATCCTCAGGCTGAGCCCGAGTCAGTGTCCCCACCAAGAGGGCGCCTTTCTCCACTGCAGCTTCCGGGGGACACTGGCAAGAAAGCAACATTGGAAATACAGCTGCGTGGTGGTGGGTGGGCTCTTCATTTCTGTGCGAGGAGGGGGAGGTGGGGGAGAGGAGGCCCCGCCCCCTGGTGAATCTCAGGTTTGTTTTCTTGCCTGGAGTCGGGCCAAGCCCTCCCTTTCTCATCTACTCCGCACACTGCCAGCTCTGACTTTGCCCCGGTGCCTCGTCTGGGTTGGCCTCGTTTTGCAATCCCAGCCGTGCCAGGGCCCAGCTTGGCCCTGCCCCAGGCCTGATGTGCTGTGGCCTGCCCGCCTGGGGCGCCTTCCACTCCCGCCTGGGGGTCCCATGCTAGGGGACTGAGTCGGTGGCCGGCCAGGGCTGTGTTCAGACATGGTGCTGCTAGCCCACTGGGCGACGCGACCTTGGGAGGAATGCCCCTGAGCCCCCCCAACCCCCCCAGCCTCTTCCCTTGTCTGCTGGCGGGGAGAGTGACAGCCGTCCTGGCTCACAGGATGGACGTGAGAACAGGTAACTGTGGTGTGGGAGATGACCTTATGGGCACAGGAATTAACATTAAAAAAAAGCCTTGTCACCTATTGCGGCAGGTGATGTCAATCATCCTTAATTTTAGAGAGAGAGCGCCAGAGTGAGGGGAGGGGCTGAGGGAGAGGGAGAGAATCCCCAAGCCGACTCTGCGCTGAGCCAGAGCCCAATGTGGGGCTTGCTCCCGGGACCCCAAGACCACAACCCGAGCGGAAATCAAGAACCGGTTGCCTAACTGACTGAGTCACCCAGGTGCCCTGGCGGGCATCCGTCTAAGATGACCCCCACAGGGCCCCTCCCCTTGAAGGTGGGCTGAACCTGGTGACTCACCTCTCACCAATGGGACACAGCAAGAGTGAAGGGACTGGGTTAGACAGGATATGACTTCTACCTTGTTAGTCCTCTCTCTCTCTCTCTCTGGCTTTTCTCTCTTGACCGCTCTGATGAAGCCGGCTGCCCTGTTGTGAGTGCCCTAGGGAGAGGCCCACATGGTAGGGGAATGGAGGCCCTCGGTCCAACAGCCCACGAGGAACTGAATCCAGCCAACAGCTGCTGAGTGAGCCTCGAGCCTCGAGATGGCTGCAGCCTTGGCGGACCCCTGGACTGCAGCCTGCGAGAGACTCAGAGCCAGACGCCCCCAGCCAACCTGCATTCAGATTCCAGTCTAAGAAAGACTGAGATAACAGATGTTCTTTTTTTTTTTTTTAAGATTTTATTTATTTATTTGAGAGAGAGAGAGAGAGTACAAGGAGAGGAGGGGCAGAGGCAGAGGGAGAAGCAGACTCCCCGCTGAGCAGGGGGTCCGATGCTGGGCTCGATCCCAGGACCCCGAGATCATGACCTGAGCTGAAGGCAGACGCTCAACCGACTGAGCCACCCAGGTGCCCCAACTGATGTTCTTTTAAGCCATGAGGTTTTGGGGTTATTTGTTACGGAGCAGTAGATAACCAATATACATACTTATTTTAATGTGTCTTAGAAAAAAACATAAGTAGCACATCGTTTGGATTTGCAGACATTTACTGATTGATTGCAGTGAAACTCGGGGAAATGAGTTCATTTAAATCAACTGTAAGAGAACTGTAAATAAATAAAAGAATAAAAATAATAAATAAAAGAACGAATGGAGGGGGATGGACAATGACCAAAGTTTGATAAGAATTAAGATATTGATGGGACAGGGCACCTGGGTGGCTCAGATGGTTAAGCTTCTGCCTTTGGCTCAGGTCATGATCTCAGGGTCCTGGGATTGAGTCCCGCATTGGGCTCCCTGCTCAGTGGGGAGCCTGCTTCTCCCTCTGCCTCTCTCTCTCTCTAAATAAAATAAAATAAAACAAAATAATGATGATATTAAAAAAAGATATTGATGGGACAGTAATTTCGAAGCCATGGCAGGTGTATTCAGTATTACAGCCGTCTACGGGGGTGTGGGCAGGATTCCTCTGGTTCCCTGGCTCCTCCTTGAACCACAGCCTGAATGTGTGCAGTGTCCGCATCAGAGGAGGGGCAGCTTTGTGTCCTGATTCCTGCAGCCCCATGCCCAGTGGGCATCTGGGAACCGCGCTTCTAGGGCAGCGTCTGACTGTGGCAGTTACCTCCCTTCTTTGGCCTGAGGAAGGGGGACAGCAGAGGTTGGGGTACAAGAGGAAGGAGAGAGGAAGACAGGGGTAGAGAGTATCAAATGAGGTCAAGGTCACACCTTGGCTTCCCTGCAGAATTGCCTCCCAGTCTGGGGCACCAGAAAGACCCGTGGACCAAGCAGGTAGGAGGACTGACTTCTTCCAGGCTCAGCTGCACACAGGGGGAGAGCTCGGCAGAGGACTTCTCCCCTCTGGCCTGGGAAGTGCTGTCACCGTGACCTCTTTCCCAGTCCTGTCTCCTCCACTGGACCAGATGGACAAGGAGCTCTGAGGGTGGGCTGGTGGGTGGGGCCGAGCACTCAGACTGTTCCCGCAGGAAGGGCACCCTGCTCCCTGAGCGCCTCCCATCCGCCTGGCTCTTGACAGGTGTCACCTTGCTTAAACCCTCTTAACAACCACGTGAGGCTGGTGTAATTTTCTTCCCACTTTACAGATGGGGAAACCAAGACAGAGAGGGGTGGGATGTGCCCAGGGTCTCAGAGCTGAGTCTGCCGGAGAGCAGACGCTTAACCGACTGAACCACCAAGGCACCCCCTCCCCACTCCATTTTAAATAATGTTTCCTTTAATTAATTTTCACCAAATGCTTTTACTGCCTTGCGTTCCGCTTGAGCCTCCTTGAGTTTGTGCCCAAACCTAAAGGGAATTCTTTAATTGCAATAAAGATAAATCCTTGATGGATGGGCCAGTTTTTACAAAGTTCTCCATGCATCTATTGCTTTCTTTTTCCAGAATAAAAGTATCTTAATTTTTTCAGGTTGTAAAATGCATGCTTCTTGTTTAAAAAAAAAACAACCCATGAACAAATTCTATGATTTCTCTCTACTCTCCTGGGATAACCATATTCTTGCACTCCAGCCCTTTTAAATATTTGCCAACTGATTCACTCAATGATTTTTATTGTTATTTTAATTTGCATGTCTTTGTATTCTAATGAGGTGAAGCTTTGTTTCAAGCATTCTACATGGATAATTCCTCTTTTGTGAACTTCTGGTTCAAGTCCTTTGTTCCTTTCCCACCTAAGGAGAATTTAATCTTTTTCTTACAGGCGGATTTTTAAGAGCTCTGTGGGAGGCAGAATTTTGGTTCCTGGTATCTTCATCTCCCAGCATCACACCGGTGGTTAAGATAGGATAGCTGGCAAAAGGGATTTGCAGACGTAATTAAAGTTACTAATCAGCTGATCTTAAGATTATCCTGGGTTATCTGAGGCGCCCAGTGTACTTATAGGAGCCCTTAAAAGGAAAGAGATGTAGCAGAGGGAGGAAGTCGGAGAGACTGGAAGCATCTTGCTGCATTTTGAAGCATCTCATTTGAAGCATGAGAGAGACTCAGTGCACTCTTGCCGGCTTTGATAATGGAAGGGGCCTTGAGGGAAGGAATGTGGTGGTCTCTAGGAGCTGAGAATGACCCCTGGTCTACATCCAGCAAGAAACAGGGACCGCAGTCCTAGCCAGCCCGGTGAGTGAGCCTGGCCCTGACACCTTGACTTTGGCTTTGTGAGGCTCCGATGATGCAGTTTTGGAGTATAGGTGAGGTTCTGTGGGGCGGAGTCTGGAGCCGACGACCAAGAAAGAATTCTTGAGGCGTCCTTGGTGCAAAATGGTGGCTTATTAAAGCACGGGGACAGGACCCGGGGGCAGAAAGAGCTGCTGCCCTGTGGTCTTGAGGAGTGGCTGATTATATACTCAGGAGTTGGGGAGGTGAGGACAAAGGGGGTGTCCAGAAGGATTGTCATATGCTAAAGACTCTCAGGATACTGGAGGCCTAGTTATTGTCAAGCCAAGGTTGTTTTTCCCTCTAATAGGCACTAACAGGAAGACAGTTGGGAGTTTTCTGGAGGAATGTGACATTCCTCCTCTCACATGTCCTTGTCAATGGGCTTCAGGTTCAAAAGAAAATCAGTTTTATTTACATTTCCTTCTGCCTCAGCCTCCCTCAATTTCATGTAGGGGAGGGTGATGTTAGGGCTTCAGGAAACTGAGTTACAGGTCTCTGGAAGTTAGGCTATTGGTAAGAAAGCTTCTTCCTTGTAAATCACTAGGACATTTGTAAACTGAGGGAGACTCCTGTCCTGCAGGACTGTGATCTCCATCAGTTAACCATTTGTTTTTCCTTTAGGGCAGCCAGGAGTGCCTGAGGAATGTCACATATATCCCAAAGTGGGGGGGGGAGGGGGTTGTAGGGTCCAGCTTCGGCTTTGTCCTCCGCTCGCCTTCTGTTCCCTCATCACCAACACGAGGACCCAGCCCAGCTCCTGGACTTTTGACCTCCAGGACTGAGAGATGATAAATGGCAGAGGTTTTTGGTAAATTTGCGGAAATGTGTCACAGCAGCAATGGAAAACAGCTGTTTATGGGTTAATGTTGGAAACACTTCATGTATATGTTGTAAATATTTTTTTCAAGTGTGTCAGTTGTCTTTTTATTTATTTTATTTTATTTTATTTTATTTTTTTAAAGATTTTATTTATTTATTTGAGACAGAGAGAATGAGAGACAGAGAGCATGAGAGGAAGGAGGGTCAGAGGGAGAAGCAGACTCCCCGCCGAGCAGGGAGCCCGATGCGGGACTCGATCCCGGGACTCCAGGATCATGACCTGAGCCGAAGGCAGTCGCTTAACCGACTGAGCCACCCAGGCGCCCCTCAGTTGTCTTTTTAAACCTTACTCTTAATTATATTCAATCTTACTAATTTCATTACCAGAGGGTAAACTCAAGTTCCGTTTTGGGGGGATGTCCTTTGGTCGTGACCCCCACGTACCCAACACTCACAAGCAAAACCCAGATTCCTGGGCCCTGCCCGGAGTTTCAGATTCAGCAGTTCCGGGAGGGCCCAGGAGCTGCTGACACCGCTCTTCGGGAAGGTATTCCTCCCAGCCCTAAAGGGTCCCTAGAGCCCCTCCCTGCGGGTAGGAAGCTGAGCCCCACCCCCTGAGAAGCAGGGCCCTGGAAAGCCCCGCCTCCACGCGAACCCTCCATTCTTATTGGCTGGTAGCGAAGGGGCATGCCCTAACGTCACAGTGCCGTCAGCTCCTCCTCCCGACCTCCAGGGGCGGGGACGCCACGCCTGCGCGGTAGAGCTCGCGCTCGGCGTCCTGCGCTCCTGGTAGGGTCCCGGCGGCCCGCGGCGGCTGCATGGCGGACCTCCGGGCGGAGTCGGAGCCGCTTTTGAGTCGGGCCCGGGGCGGCAGCGGCCGAGACTGCCCGGCGGGCTCAGCCGCTTGCCGCGGCGTCCGCGGCGGCCCTGGTGAGCGGCGGCCAGGGAGGGGAGCGGGCCGCGGGGGTGGTGCGTGCGGTCCTGCCGGCTCCGCGCCGGTCGCTGTCGCCGCTGCGGGCGCGTCCCACGGGCAGGGGTCTGAGCGGGCGCGGGGAGCGAGGGGAGCCGCCCTCCGGAGGGCGGGGGGCTGCCCCCTGCGGAGTAGCGGGCGCCAGGGTCGGCCACGCTCTGCAGGGTCGCGCCCTGCCTCCGACCAGCCGCCCGAGAGGCGTCGCCTAGCCGGCCGCCCGCGCCCCCCAGTCCCATGCAGCCTCCTCGATGGACCTCGGGTGGACCCAGGGCTCGCGGATCGCCTTGGTGGCCCCTAGGAGGCAGCACTTCCGTTTTCCTCCCGGTTATGATGGGGGAAACTGAGGCACAGAGAGGGGCGTTCCCTTACCCAAGGTCACACAGCCGGGAAGTGGCTGGGGTGGGGTTCGAGCCCAGCTGGGAGCAGACTTAGGAGTCCTTTCAGTCTACTCTCTCAGTCTCGGTGCTGGAGTCTCCCCAGAGGCTGGTCCCCCTTCAGTTTGGGGTTGGGGCAGGCCTCCCCAGAGCAGGGCAGCTTCCTCCCTTTGCCCTCTGCAGCTCCCTCCTGCCCTTCCTGTTTACCAGCAGAGAAGTTGCTGATCCCGAGGAGGGCCGGAGGGTGGAGTCCATCTGTCTCTGGCAGACGGCAAGGGGGTTGGGTACTGGGTTAGGGATGGAAGGGCTTCAGCCTCATTTTACAGAGGAGAAAACCGAGGCCCACAGAGTCTCCGGGACCTGTCCAGGATCAGCCCTGGGATCTGGTGCGGCTGTGGCCAGTGTCATGCTGGGTGTTCCTTCCAGGAGCACTTTCGCTTTCTGGGCTTGCTTTCTTCCTCTGTCTGGGAGGTGCCCGTGGTGTGTGCCCATCCATGGACTATGGGGGTGGCGGGTTCCTGACAGGAGATGGGATAAATAGAGGCGGGGGCAGCCACCTGCCTGCGCATCTCAGAGGCTCTCCCCAGGAAAGTTCTCCATCTAGCCCATGCCAGACCCCACAGGTCCCTGGGCAAGGGACATGGGGCATGCAGACTTGGAGTCTGGAGGTGAGAGTGCCTTTCTGGTGCCGCCCCTTCTGGCTGTGTGACCTTGGCAGGTTGCCCGACCTTTCTGAGCTTTAATAAAAGGGAGGTAGTCAGAGGGGCTGACTTGAGGGGTGTTGTGAGGATTCGGAGAGAATGCTGGGAATGCCCTCGGCGCAGGACCCGGCCAGGTGGCAGAGCTGGTGCAGTTGGTGCTGAGGGCCGTTCTGGGCAGCGCACCGTGATTGTCACAGGTCCCGGTCCTGGCCAAGTGGACGGTGGGCACGTGAGACCTGCACTGTAAGGTAGGAGCCAGGGCCAGGCAGTGTGGATGGTGAGCAAGGGCTCCTTGTCCGGACGCCATGGCCTCCATGAGGGCTTCTGAGAATGTGAGGGGACACCCTGTGTTCTGAGTCTCCCTGGCTAGGCTACTTGGCCCCGGCGGCGGTGGGGACTGAGAGTGGCTGGTCTGCCCTCAAGCTCCTGTGGGGGCTCCCAGGTGGGGGCTCTGTGCACCGAGTTTGCGTGTCTTGCAGTCGGATCCTCCTACTGATGGGTGGGGGGACTGTGTTGCTGGGTGCCCCGCAGACCCTGCAGTCAGGTCCTTCTGACCCAGCCTCACCTCGTCGGCCACAGAGCAAGGGTAGCTGTGTCCTCTTGTTCCTGGTTAGGGAGTCATCCTCTTTCTGGTTATGGAAAAGTCAGAGGACGAGGGAGCACCATACTATGGAAGGGGCTTCTAGAATAAAAGCAGCAGATAGCTACAGCAACCCATTCAGTCTGCACATCTGTCCCGTCGTGTATGACCGGTGAGGGGTACTGAGGTACAGAGGTGAAGGGGCCTGCCCAGGGTCATCAGGGAGCTGGTCGGGGCCCCAGGCAGGTCATGCAGGGTGGAGCCTGGAACAGGAAGGAGAGGAGGCTGCTGTGGGACGCGGTGTTTGTGCCCCTGTTGTCCTCTGCTCTCTGCAGCAGACGTTCTACCCTGATGCTCCGACCTGGTGTGCCCGCTGATTGCCACCCGGGGTGGGGGACTACCACGTTGGGAGACAGTGCTTCTGTTAGGCCCAACAGCCTGGGTAAGGGCTTGGAGTCTTGGGAGAACTTGGCTCTGCCAAGTTCAGGATGAGCGGCGTGGAGGGCATAGGGAGGGGGAAGCAGCAGAACGGGTGGTGAGTGGGTGAGGTGGGCACCGTAGTGCCAGGTGGGGACAGTGTGGACTTTGTCCAGGAGCACTGGGGACTCGTGGGAAGCTGTGACATGCTCACAACCGAGGGTTTGTGACAAGGTGCCCCTGGCTGCTGGTGTCAGGGGCTGCAAAGCAGGTGGGGTGGCCTTTCTGAGGTTCGTGCCCCGAGGCCCAGGCCAGAGGTCTGATGTGTGCTGGGCAGTTCCCGGGGTGCCTGACACCCCTGGCCTGTGATGGCTTGCCTGGGCGTGAGCTGCGCACCCCGCATCTGGGCCTAGAACGAGCCCACAGGCTCTTCTTGTCTCAGAAGCTTGTATCCTTAGATCTCTCCAGGTGGCGATCTCATCTCTTATCCCGGGATTGGGTAACATGGGGCCCCTTGTGGGCCCTCAGACCACCCTGCTCCTCAGCCTCCCCTCAGGGCTGTTCACTCACTCCATAAAGAAGCTTTGAGGACACTGTGTGCTGAGCCCTGCACGGTCCTGGGCTCTGTGGGTACAGCAGGGAGTAGACCAGAGTGTTGTCTGATCACAGTTCCCAGGATGCCATCAGGGGAAGCAGGCAATCACCATCCTCACAGCCTCCCTGGGAGAACTTTTAGGGCTCCTCAGGGCGAGCATGGAGGTTGTACATGGGGGGAAGCTGAGGCCCAGATAGAGGTGGGCGCTTGCCCTGGGTGACACAGCAATGTGATGACAGAGCCAGGCTGGGGTCTTGCCTCCTACCTCTGTCCAGGGACCCCCATGTCCCTGATTGGCCCCCGGGGCCCTGCGGCAGGAGCCCTGAGGACAGGGGCTGCTGCTTCCCCGGGGGCGGTGGGCACAGTAGACAGCCGCCCACCGCCCGCCCACGCTGCCCCGGGCTTCCCTACCTCTTCTCTGGAGGCAGGCACGTAGCAGCGTTCTCTCCGTACGAGGTGAACTGCTGCTGGCATGAAAGGACCAGAGCTGAAAGTAGAATCTTCAGCAGAGACAGCTGCCCCCTCGTTTCTAAGCCCTGGGCTGGGGGGTGCTGGGGGCTGCGTGCCGGTCTGCTCCCCGCCCGGGGCCCGGGCTGCCTGGGCTGCACCCTCTCGCATGGACCTGGGGCCGTGGGGTTCCTCTGTTGCTGAGAGCCACGTCTCCTCATGCCCTTCTCCCTTCGGGTCAAGCAGTGGTCGGAACCCAAGGCTGCAGGGACTGACCTGGTGTGCAGCTTATGGCTCCTCCGTGGGCAGGGGGCGGGGGTGCTGGGATGAGGCTTCCAGCCGCCTGACGTGTCCTGAAGGCCCCGCGTAGTCGGGAGGCCCACCAGGGGCCCCGTCCGTCCTCCTGTGCCCTGACACCCCCGAGTGCTGGTGTGTGAAGGCAGCAGGAAGGGGCCGCAGCTGCCTGCTCATGGAGCGCGCTCCGGGCGCCGGGCCAGGCCTGGGGCACTGTCCTGGGCGGACTTGCTGCGGGGCGAAAGGCATCTCATTGCAGAGCCTTGGAGAAGAATGCCTCCAGGTTCTTTCCTTGATCTCAGTGGTCCTGTAGCCGGTGAGTGTCATGTGATCCGCCTTGTCCCCCGACGTGCTCTCTCTGCCTGCAGGCGCTCGGTCCACGCGGGATCTCTGCTTTGACCAGGCTGCTGTCTTCATCGAAGATGCGATCCAGGTGGGCAGCACCTACTCCCAGTGGCTGGGCCTGGGCTCCTCTTCACGTTTTGTGGGGGCTGGGTGATGGCTGCCCTGCTGGTCCTGGAGCCGGCGCCTCGGTGGCTGGCCCGTGTGGTCATCATAAAGTGATGATGGGGCCTGTGGGCACGGGTCGCCTGGAGTCTTCCCTAAAGCAGGTGGGCGCTGGGTGCTCTTCCCTTAAGTCCTAGAATCAGTGACTGATTTCGTTGAGTTACCACCTACCGAGGGCCTGTCGTGTGCCTGCCTGTCCCAGGTCCTCTGAGAGATGCCCAAAGATGGTCAGACCGTCCCCTGCTGGAAAACGACACCCAGGCTCAATTCGGGAAATAGGATATGGAAGGGAGCAACGTGCCATATGGGGGGCTAGGCTGGGGGGCGGCCTGGAGAGTGAGAGTGGTGGGGGCCTTGTATAGCAGAGGGGGGAGCCTCACAGGCAGGCAGCGGGCACAGCTGTATGTTTGGAAGTGGGTGTCCATGCAGGGCCGTGGAGGCTTTGGGTGCCCCGCAGGGTCACGAGAGAGCCCTTTGTCCATGTGTGCCATGGAAATGGACTCTGGTGCACGGCCCGTCTCCCTGCCTGGGGCCTGTCGTGGGGTCAGTGGGTGCCCGGCCTGTGGCTGGCCATGCCGTGCGGCTCCGAGGGGACCCCCGCTCACGCTCCCCTGTGTGGTGTTCACTTTCAGTACCGCTCCATTAACCACCGCATGGACGCCAGGTCGATGGGGCTTTACCGCTTGTATTACTCAAACGTGAGCCAATGGTGAGAAGGCCCAGGCGTGCAGCGGGAGGTCCCTGCGGCCTGGCTGGGTGGGGGGAGGCCGGCCTCAGGGTCCAGGCGGGTTTCCCCTCCCCAAGGTGGAGAAGGAGCTGCTTTCCCCTCCTTCCTGGAAAGGAGCCCAGCCCGAGGAAAGAGGGGCTCTTCCGGTGAAGAGGTTCAGCCGTGGCCATCGAGCTTTGACCTGAGTACCGCTATCTGACCACTCGAGAGTGGGCACAAAGCAGGAGGCGTGGGGTCCTTTTGAAACCATGGAGTCTGTCCTGCTGTCGTCCCAGGCATCCTGCCTGCAGATCTAGTTTTGGGCCCAGAGCCCTGCTGGTTCGTGCATTTTCATTAGTTTTTGTTCTTTTTTTCAGGATATTGAGCTTCACCATTTTCTTGATCCTGTTTTTGGCTTTTATCGAGACCCCTTCCTCGCTCACTAGCACTGCAGACGTCCGCTACCGCTCGGCCCCCTGGGATCCACCCTGTGGCCTGACCGAGAGCGTCGAGGTGCTCTGCCTGCTGGTCTTTGCGGCTGACGTCTCTGTGAAGGTCAGGTGGGCGCCGTCAGGTGCCCAAGCCCACGGGCCAGTGCCCTCCCAGCCTGTCTGCTGCTTTCCTGATTAATTTTTATTCTCCTGGAGCCAGCTGCCTTTTTCTCTGACTGTGCCCTCTGACCCTCCGAGCAGAGGCCTTGGTTGGTGAAGCGGAGGCTCTGTCAGCTCTCTGCCCTCTCCAGACCAAACTGAGCCTCGGTTCGGCCCTGCCAGGGGCATAGCCTTGTGGGATCTCTGTGGGTGGCCGAGGGTCTGGCGGTGCCCCTGTGAGGAGAGACCCCAGTAGAATAAGGCAGGACCAGTGGTCTCTCTCACGGCCCAGCCTCCCACCCCCAAGAGAAGAGGAACACGGGAGGAGGTGGGCGTGGGGCGGGAAGGGGCCTCTTGCCACATGCTGTGTGTCCGACTCTAGATTCTTTCTGACCCGAGTCCTTCCAGAAGCTGGAGGTGGGCCTTGCCTTGCTCATTTGAGCTTCTGGGCTGTGTCGGAGGTTCAGAGCCTTAATGGCTTCCCAGTGAGACGCTGAGGGGCCGAGAGGCCAGGTCTGGCTGCGGGTCACGCATGGTTCCTTTTGTCAGGAGCGATTCCAGCATTGGGCCCTCGGGACACGGCTGGCCACAGTGCAGCGGGCTGTCCCCAGAGTCAGGGGTGCCTTTGCCCGGCCCCCGCTGGGCTGTCCTGCTGACGCTGAGGGCCGTGGGCGAGGGCCCTGGGCAGCTTTGCATTGTTTCTTCTTCAGCCCAGGATACATTTAGGAGGTTTGGGGGTTTTTAAACTGGAACTGAAACTGATGAGAAGTTCTCATTAGTATTTTTTGAATGGTTGGTGCATTTGGGAAGTCTCACAAGTTAGAGTGAGTGTACATTTTTATCTGCACGCAATGACCTCTGGATTCCCCTGCTGTCTGTGGGGCTCGTGACGACTGGCCAGTTGGCCACAGAGGAAGACCTTGGACCTGGTTGATTTTTTTTTTTTTTTTTTTTAAGATTTTACTTATTTGAGAGAGAGCGCACACAAACGGGGAGGAGCAGAGGGAGAAGCAGACTCCCCGCCGAGCAGGGAGCCCGATGCGGGGCTCGATCCCAGGAAGCTGGGATCATGACCTGAGCCGAAGGCAGATGCTTAACTGACTGAGCCACCCAGGCGTCCCTCAGGCCTGGTTTATAGACGGTTCTGGGTGTGGGCCAGCCCTAACCAGAAGTGGAGCATGTGTGGTGTTAGAGCTTCAATTGGCAAAGCCTCTTTTCCAGAATGGCTTTTTCTAGAATGGTTCCTGGGCATAAGCTAAACTGGTGGTTGGGATGGGCAGGACGGCTCAGACCCTGTTACCGATGTGGAAGCGGGCCGGAGTGGTTAAGTGCTGAGCCCAAGATCACTGGCTGTCCGAGGTCACCAGCGGGCTGGGTGGGGAGCTCAGCCTCTTGCTCCCCAAGTCACAAGGAGACCACACCGCTCGCCGAAGCGCTCTCTGCTCTGGCTGCCCCAGCCTCAGCCAGGCGTGTTGACGGCCTCGGGCTGGCTATGAGGCTGGTGTCTGCTGCGGGGCTGCCCGCTCACCCGCTCGCTCCCTCACCCCCCGCCTCTCTTGCAGAGCTACCTGGTTGGGTGGGCCCAGTTCCGGATGAACCTCTGGCTGCTGGCCTACCTTGCAGTGCTGGTCGTGTCTCTCATGGACTGGATCGTGTCGCTGAGTCTGGTTTGCCAGGAGGTAGGTAGTACGGCGGCTTGGAGGTGGGAGCAGGAAGCTCTGGGTGGCCTGCCCCCTGCCCCCTGCCCACCCTCCTAGCATTTCAGTCAGCCGTTGGCCATGGGGCCTTGTCCCATTTTGCAGAAGGAGACAGTGAGGCCTGGGGAGGGCACAAGGACTCCTGATCCCTGCCTCGCCACTTTCCAGCTCAGCTCCTCGACCGGCTGGGTCCCCTGCCGCCCTAGGGCCTTGCCCTGGCCACATGGCCGAAGCTCTGGGTGGGCTGCAGTGGGAAAAAGCCCGTGTCAGCCCAGTGTCCCGTCCTGCCCCCCACCCAGACGCACTGCCCTGTGACTAGATAGGACAGAAGCAGGGAAAGAAAGTTGGTCCATCAGGGCCAGTCAGGGACACAAGCCCGTCGGGCACTTTAGCCAAGAGAATTCACATAGAAGCTTAAACAGGTGTTGAGTAACCGCCAAAGCAGAACGGGGGCAGGGTGGGGGCGGCGGGGCGGGAAGCTGCAGGAAGCTCGGGCAGGGGCCCCCAGAGCTGGCGCCCCGCCCTCCGGGCCCTGGAGGGGTGCAGATCCCCTGGGCCCCTCCAGAGACTGCTTGGTTCTGGCAGCGCTGAAGGAAGAGGAGGCTGGCAGCCCCTGGCATGGGTACCGCCCTGGGGCCAGCAAGGGGATGGCAGGGAGCAGTCGCGTCTCCCCCTCTGGCCTCCCAGCCCCTCCCCGGTGCCGTCCCTGGCAGGAGTAAGCAGGCTGCTGAAGGGGAGCCGGTGGGGAGGATGGACGGCACAGTGCCCGCCTTCCACTTCCTCTCAGGAAAGAGCTTCGTGAATGGGTACAAACCCGCGTCTGTGCAATAGGCAAGGAAAGCCGCGAGCAGCTCCTCAGACTTGCGTTGTTACTGGTTGCAGCCCTGACTGATCCTTATAAGTTCCTCCTGCTCAGGGTCCCTGTGCCCTTGGCCTCAGCCGGCTCCCCGGCTCCTCTGGCTTCTTCACCTTGAATGGGGACCCAGACCTTCATTCCCGGCCAGTCCGTGTCCTCGGTACTGCTGCCTTTTGTGATTCCCGGAGTTTTCTGTTAGTCTTTCATTCTGGATAAGCCTCAGGATCCCCGACCCGGACCTCCCTGCCCCTCTGCGCAGCCACACCCCAGTCTGTCCTTGGCAGTCGGAGCAGTGCGCGCCCACCAGCACCCCACCCTGCTTTTCATGAATCTTCCGGTGTGTCCCCGGTGGAACACCCACCCCGGGGTGGACGTTTCCAGAGCGGCAGGGCACTGAATTGTGGGCTGGGAAAAGGAGGAGTTGTCGTTCGGTTCTGTCCTGGTGCTCAGAGCCTCTGGTGCACGTGCTTGCCTGTCCAGTGAGGGCAGATCAGCGCCCTGCCTGGGGACGGGGCCCATTGCAGTCACCCCCCAGCTGCCAGGGGGCCACATTGGGGTGGGTGAGTGGAGCTGAGCTCTGCTTCTAGAGGGCAGCCCATCCATGGTGGCCTTGGGGGCCGAGGCTCGGACATTACTGGACATGATCTGTCTCGGCGTTCCTTCTGCCCGTCCACGTGCATGCTGCTTGGACCTTGTCCCCACTTGTCTGGCCTGTTCTCTCTGTGCCCTGATCGCCACGCGGGAAGTGTTAACCTTTCTCGGTACGGACAGGGTGGACCCTGGCCACCAAAGTGCTTTCCTTTCAGCACCCCCTCGGGTGGGAGCGGGGGGGGGTCCTGATGGAGGCCTAGCACCGCATGTGCTCCGCTTCTGGGTAGAACCGTCTCCAAACGAGGCCTGAGGTTCTGTGGCCAGCTGGCCAGTCATAAAGAACTCACACGGGCCCCGGGGGAGGGAGGGCGGGTGGGGCGGACCATGGGCCTCCCCCTGCTCCAGCCTAGTCTCTCTGTCTGTTTCTACCTTGTGGCCCAGAGGGTCCGATCATACATGGTCTACCGGTCACTGGGTAGGCCATGGTCACGACTCTGCTGTGGCTCTTTCTCCTGGGAGACAAGGTATCTGCAGCTTAGTTGGTGAGCTGTGATTCTGTGTGGGCCTCACCAGGGGCTGCTCATTGGTGTCGAGTCCTGTGGTGGTACCTCCCCATCCTTCATAAAGGCCGCACGTCCCTGTGTCCGTGACCCTGATGTGGGCCCAGCATGGGGAGGGCTCTGGCAGGAGGTATGAGCTGCACCCTGCTCCATGTCTGATTACAGGTGAGGGTCCAAGACCCTGGGGGCAGGTGACAGTAGGACCTTCAGCCGCTGCTTGGCCTAGAGGGGGGGCTGAGGAACTCGGGATATGGGCGCTGAGACAAGGTTCCATCCAAGGGCAGTGAGCGGGTTATGGGTGAGCTGGGGACGCTGGTCCCTCAGCCCACGGGGGCGGGTGGGCGGGTGGGCGGAGCCCTGGGTGTCCACTTATTGCTGTTTTCTTGGGCTTTCTGGTCCTGTGCTGGGAGCTGGGCCCCCTTCTGAGAATGTGTGTAGCCAGGGAGGTGGACTGGGGCCTTGGGATCCCGGATCCTGTGGACAGCCTGGAGGGTCCGCTGTGAGTCAGTGCTGGTGGGCTCTCGTTCTGTTGTGAGAGAGCCCTCTAGAACACGGAAGCCCCAGATACGTCGTGGCATCCCGTAGTGCCACGGCTGCCGTGCCAGAGGGGGTGGCATTTACGCCGGCATGGAGGGACGGGGACAGCCCGCCTGCTGAGCAGAGGGGTGGGCTGAGGGCTGCAGCCGGCAGGACGGTGGGTGGCAGCCCCTGGACGGGCCAGAGTGGGCCTCCAGGCAGTCCTTAGGCCTTGGGCAGGGAGGGGCCGTGGTCAGCTGGCCTTCTAAGACAAGGTGCCCACGGGGTGGGAGTCGAGTTGAGCGCTGGGATGGGCCATGGAGCATAAACATGACACTTACAACCATGCGGCCCAGGAGATGGGGTGATTGCAAGAGAGAAGGTAGCTCTGCTTTTGTATAAAAGATACGAACTACCAAAAAAAGAGAAAAGAACAAACCGTGTGGCTTGACAAGTTCCCCGAGGCGAGAGGCCACACAGGAGAGGAAGGGGCTCCGGGCGTCAGCACTCGGGGGTCAGGTACAGGGGAGATGGCCCAAGGCGCTGGGCAGACTCGGGCCTGGGGATCACTGAGGCTGGGGCTAGCACCCCAGACAGGAGCACTGGCTGGGTCAGGGGCAGGGACGTGGGGGCTGGGTGGAGGGGCACGAGGGAAGCCTTTGAGGCTAGGTGGTCCTGCAGACTGGGGGTGGGAGGGCCTCTCTGGTTCTGACAGGAAGGAAGAGGGGAAGGAGGAAACGGGGGCCTGTGTGTGCACCCGTGTGTGCGCATGTGTGCAGAGGGTGTGCACGTGTAGGGCGTGCACACGGAGGGTGAGTGTGAGTGTGTTTGCAGGCGGGCGCTGCAAGGTGCAGAGTGCGGCCCGCGGCTGTGTGTGCATGAGGGGTGGGGCTGCAGCTGGGAGGGGTGGGGGCAGGGGAGGAGCTTCGTAGGGAGGTGTGGAGCCCCTCATGGCGCTGTGGCTGCAGGGCTGATGGGAGAGGGTGGCCTGTTGGCAGGGGTGGGGGGAGGATGCGGAGCCGGAGTGGGGGAGAGTGGAGGCCGGGGCTGTGAGCGGGTGGCCGCGAGGGGTCAGAGCGGGGCTTGGGGGCTCTTCGGCACCTCTGGTCTTGGGCCTGGGTGGAATTGGAGAGTCCCTTCCTGCTGTCTTTCAGCCCCTGCGGATTCGGAGGCTTTTGCGCCCCTTCTTCTTGATGCAGAACTCGTCCTTGATGAAGAAGACGCTCAAGTGTATCAGGTCTTCGCTGCCGGAAATGGCCAGGTGGGCTCTCGGTGCCAGGGCTCCCTGCTGTGCCATCGGGGGGCACCGGGACTGCAGCCTGGGGCATGGCGGGCCCTGGCCTGGGGAAGCCAGCGAGTGGGTGTTCGGGGGCCTCCTGGCAGCCCCTTAGTGGCCTTGTACCCTCTGCTCGACAGTTGCAGAGCCCTGTGGATGCTCCCCTTCCGTCCCCGCTGTGGCTGTGACCACCTCCCCCACTCTCCGCCCAACCCCCCCACCACGCCCCAGTTCTCTGTCCCCTGGCCTCCCTCTGCCTCCAGTCCCCTTCCCCCAGTGGCTCTCATGGTTGACCCCTCACCGTCCAGCCAGATGGATGGATGTGGCCTTTCCCCTCTGAGAGTCCAGGGGTCCTTGGGGCCCCAGGAAATGCCCCTGGGGAACTGACTGTCCCTGCCAAGGAAAGAGGGCTCCCTAGGGCAGGACCAGTAGCTGAGCGCAGGTCAGACTCTGGGGCAGGGAGCTCCCTGAGTGCTCGGGCCGGCTGTCCCTAGACCCCTGTCCCATTTGGTGCGTGGGGCGTGTGTCCTGTGCTGAGCACCCACATCCCTCTCCCCAGTGTCCTGCTGCTGCTCGTGGTCCACCTGTGTGTCTTCACCATGTTCGGGATGCTCCTCTTCACAGGCAAGAAGGTACCGTGCTCTGCTCGGTCCCCAGCCTGAGCCCAGGGCTTTGATGGACAGGTCGGCCCAGTCCTCCAGGTAGTTGTCGGGCCTGCAGTGGTGGAGGACTGGCTAGGCTGCCTGCGCTAGCCTCATAACCAGGGTCAGTGGTGGCCCACCTAGAGCCCAGGTGTCTCTTCGAGTGGCCAGTCTTCGTGTGCCCGTCCCTGGGGCCTCCCGGGCTCAGGGCTAGTCAGCCTGGCAGCCCCTCCCACTCTCCTTCCCTCCCTCCTTTCTTCTCCCCTTCCTGCCCTGTCACTGACCCAGCTTTCTCTACACCCCTGTTAGATGGAGGCGCCCTCAGACTGGCCTATGGGGCCATCGGGTAAACCACACCACCGCCCGCCCCACAGTGCCTGCCTCCACGTCTTCTCTAGCTGGGGGCTTTTGCCCTCCCCCTGGGTCCCCTTCCCCCTCCTCCCTGCTTCTTGGCCCCCAGCGGCTTGTTGCTGTGTGGAGGTGTCGGCCACCTCTCACGCCGGTCCCTGTCCCCCCCCCGGCCCCCAAGCATCTGTGGTCCAGTGTGTCTTTCCTCATGTCCTGGCCGGGGTCACTGTCATCCTCAGGGCTGGAGCCGTCCTGCATCTCTGTCCTGGAAATGTGGCGGGGGGGGTCAGCCAAGGCTGATTCCCATTGAGTTTGCAGCAGTACTGGGGGGCTCAGGCTGTCCTGTCCAGGAGGGAGAACTGGAGACTGTCCCTTCTGATTCCGGAAGAGCCGGAGCTCCCGTGTCTGTAATTCTCTTTTGAGTGGGTGTCTGTGTGTGTGTAATTGTGTGCGCTGGGCGTGTGTCTGTACCTGGGTGTGCACTGTCTGTGTGTGTCTGTGAATGGCCGTGTGTATTTGTCTAAGTGGTTGTGTAATTAATGGCGTGTGCTTGTCTCTTTCTGGGTGTTTCTCAGCCAGGGCAGCTGAAGGCTTTTCCCCAGGGCTCTGAGCAGACCTGCCGCAGAGGCCGGCGTCCCTGTGGGTGTGCAGCCTCCCTGGACGCTGGCTCTTGGGCACAGAGGCCCTGAGTTAGGTCCCGTCTGGCTGGGAGTGCAGACTCTGCTGGGAAATGATGGGAGGTGCAGGCTAGGGGACGCTGACCCCACAGCGGATGGAGCTCTGGCAGCTTCAGGCCTTAGCTGGGGGGGCGGCAGAGGCCCGGCGGCCCCTCACAGCTGCCATGTTTGCTCTCAGCAGGGCGATGGGCAGGACCGGGAGAGGCTGATGTACTTTCACAACCTGCCGGAGGCTCTGACCTCCCTCCTGGTGCTGCTGACCACCGCTAACAACCCCGACGGTGTGTGAGGAGGGGGCACAGGGCCTGGGCATGGGTGTGGTTAACGCAGAGCCTCAGCAGCTGGCTCTGGGAGGCACGAGGCTCTGGGAGGCAGGAGTGTGTAAGGCTTTTTTATCTGGGTGGAGCATGAAAAGGAGGACGTTGGGTTCTCTCCCTCGCTCCTTCCTTGTTTTTCTTTCACTGTCCTTTCCCTTCTCTTTCCTGCCTCTTTGCTCTTTCTTCCATTTTCCTCCCACCTCACTCCTATGCTCGCTCCCTCCCTCCTTTTTCCTCTGTTCCCTTCGCCTGCTCTTTTCCTGTCTCCTGACTCCGAGAAGCTAAGAATGAGCAGGGTGACCAATGGCGTGGTTGGCAGGTTCCCTGGTGGCTTCCTCTTTGAGGCCCAGCCACTTTCCCTGTCACTACCCAGGCCCTGCTGTGCAGTGTGGCTCGGCCCTGAGGTGACAGGCCCTGGTCTTAGGTGGCTTAGGTGCTCACGTTTGGGGTTGCTGCTGGGGCCTCTCTGCGTGGGCCAGGGTGGTGGGCAGGATGGGGTTCTGCGGGCCTCTAGGGCCTGGCTGTGGCCTGGCCACCCTGGCTCGTGACTTTCATCTTGGGCTCAGGGATGATCCCCCATGATAGAGACCTTCCCGGGAGGGTAGCGCCCAGCTTCCACAGCCAGGGAGAGCTGTGCAGTGCGACCCTGAGCATTGTCCCCACATGTCCTGTGAGTCGTAGGGACTCCTGCATCTCTGTCCTGACGGAGAGCTGAGCTTTCAGCGTGTGGGGCGTTCACGGGAAGCAGGGTTCAGCTTAGTGTAAGGGAGGAGTCCCCCACTGCAAGTGTGTGGAGGCAGAGGTGTGAGGATTGGCGTTTGGACAGGAAGGCCTCCTAGGTCTCCCAACCAGAGCCCTTCTTCTGTTGAGAGGGCAAATGGGGTGGGGCCACGATGGGAATTAGATCAGAGCCTGAGGTTGTGAGCGTGTTTCAGTTTCTCCAATTTCTTTCTCTCAGTTATGACTCCTGCATATTCCAAGAACCGGGCCTATGCTATCTTTTTCATAGTCTTCACCCTGATAGGTGAGTTCCGACAGATCTGTAGGGGTCCCTTGGGACAAGATCCTGCCCCCGACGGCAAGATCACAAATGCTCAGATGTGAGTGTGCCCTCCCAACCCCGTGACTTCACCTCAGTGCGTCCTCCCCGACCCCGTGACTTCACCCCGGCGTGTCCTCCCCGACCCCGTGACTTCACCTTGGCGTGTCCTCCCCGACCCCGAGTCTTTACCTCCGTGTGTCTTCCCCGACCCCGTGACTTTATCTCAGCATGCCCTCCCTCCTGACTTTGCTTCAGTGTGCCCTCCTGACCCTGTGACCTCATGTGCTCTCTGATCTTGTGACTTCTCAGTGTGGCCCCACCTCGTGGTTTGCAGTCTCTGACCACCGAAGGCCTCCGTGCTCAGTGCCCATGGCTGGGCAGGCCTGGTGGCAGCATATTCATTAGATGAGGACGGGGGGGCCTGCGTGTTGACCGGCGTGCCCCAGGCACCTGGCAGGAACGACGGGCTCTCCCTGCTCTGAGGTCGTCCGGGCTCTTCTCACCAGCACCTGTGGGTTTGCTGTGCCCGTGTTGGCCCTCTGGGCCCCTGGGTGCCGCCCCCCGCCCTGGGCCCCCGATGCTGCTTTCTCCTTCCAGACTGCCCCCTGTCTGTGGTGGTCCCCACTGACTCTGGCTTTCTCCACTCAAAGGAAGCTTGTTTCTGATGAACCTGCTGACGGCCATCATCTACAATCAGTTCCGGGGCTACCTGATGGTGAGCCAGTCTGCCGTTTCTGCCCGTCTGTGAGGAGCAGCCCCTGGAGGCCAAGCGGGGCACGACTGGCCGGGTGGCCGCAGCAGTGGGGGGTGGCCGGGGCGGGGGTGCTGGTCTCCCGTGGTCTCTGCACTGCCCTCTGGCTCCCTCCTGCGCCACATCCTCCCTCCCCAGGCGGCGCTGTCGCCACAGCCCCCCGGGTTCGTGTCCTCTAGAGGGAGGCCATGAGGTCGCGGCTCCAGGGCAGGTGGCCCCGAGCCCACCGTGTGGGAGAACGGGGGACCCCAGATGTGCAGAGCAGAAACACACAGCGAGTTCCATGGGCCGTGCAGAGTGAGGGCTGCTCCCCAGCTGCGGGTGGGCAGACTGCCCCCCAGAGGCACTGGGCCCGAGGTGGGGGGATGCGCGGCCCGGAGAGACCCAACCCCAGCACTCAGAGCCGTTTTCCTCGCAGAAGTCTTTCCAGACCTCCCTGTTCCGGAGGCGGCTGGGAGCCCGGGCCGCCTATGAGGTCCTCTCCTCCACGATAGCAGAGGGAGAAGCCCACCCTCAAGAGTGAGTGCCAGGGCTCCCGGGACCCCCTTCTCCCTGAGGGGGGAGGGAACCCCTCAGATGCTCCATAGAGTGTTCCCTGAGCAGCGACTGCGCTCCGCCGAGCTCCCTGCGGGCTGGCGCCTGATTTTAGCGCTGCCTCGAATCACGAGGACGCCACATCCCTGGTGCTGCAGGGTTCCGTCGTGCTCTGAGGTGACTCCTTTGTCCTCATGACCCCTGCAGACCATGGGCTGGTGAGGGCCAAGTGGCTTTGGCCCTCTCCCCCGGCCTGCGCCCTTCCTGCGCCACTGAGCATGGGTGCGGGAACCAGGGGGGCCTGGTCTGGAGATGGTGTCTGTGGAAGGTGCCCACGGGGACGGCTCGTGAGCCACCCTGTCGTATCTCTGTCGTACTGTGCGCCACTTCTGAGTGCTGGCATGCTCCTCTTGAAGGCGGGACAGTAGTGTCTGGGGATTTTACGTGACGGGATGACTGCAGCGTCGCGGCTGGCTCCTGCACAGAGGCCCTCGTCATTGCCCAGAGCCACTCGCTGCATGCGGCACAGCTCCGGCCAGAGGTGTGGGCGCCCCGGCACGCTGAGCTAGTTGGGCTCACTGGGGTGTGGGTGTCTTTTCTCCAGAGTCGGGGTGAAGCCCCAGGACTTCCTGCAGGTGCTTCAGAAAGTCCAGCTGGACAGCTCCCACAAACAGGCCATCATGGAGGTATTAGGGTCCCCTCTTCCCCTTGCCCTCCCCAACCTGTGCTTCTGGGCTCCACCTGGAGGTCACCTCAGCACCAGCCCCTTTTCAGCAGGGGTGTCATTTCAGATCAGCCAGGGCTGGCCGAGGCCGGGTGGGGCTGGGGATGGTGCACCCTCCTGTCCTGGGCCCTTCCTCCCCTTGGCCCAGCTGACCCCAGCTGACCTGTGTTTCCCTCCTTTGCAGAAGGTGCGTTCCTACGGTGGCGACCTGTTATCAGCTGATGAGTTTCAGAAACTCTTCAATGAGTTTGACAAAAGGGTGATTAAAGAGGTAACTGGGGCCAGGCCACCTGGGGTGAGCTGGGAACGTTACAGTACCTGTCGGCATTGATCACCCGGGTGACTCTTAATGATCAGTGCCAGGACTCGCCTTCCTAGGGATTCCGGCCCCTAGGATGGTAAATGGGAACAGAGTTGGCTTGGCTCTTGGAAGCTGGGGCTGTTTTGTCAACCTTGTGAAATTCACAGACCACAGGGACTGGCCTGGGCCAAGTCTGACCCAGAGGAACTTTCCAAAGGGTTTTCCCTGTCTCCACGACAGATTCTTATCTATTTCCGACACACTCTTACCTACTTCTGTGTGTCCTTCCCCAGGAGGGCCCTGAGTTTGTCCAAAGCCTTTGTTTTTTGTCCTTGACACCGATTTGTAAAGCCACCAGATGGGCCTTGACATCCAGCTCAGCACTGTGTCAACAAAGAGCCCTGTTCTGTGTTAAGCTCTCAGTTATTAGTGCGTAACTCTCACATATTTTTTCACAGAACGCTCTTTGTTTTGTGGTAAACACTTTGCATATATTCAGATGGCCGCCTCATATTCCATCGCGGTTTACCTGAGTAGTCCGTGGCCATTTACGTTCTCTCTAGCTCTCTTTGGTGTTAAAAGATGACCGTGATGAACATCTTAGTGTGTGCGACTATTTCCATGTTTGGGATTATTTTGTTAGGCTGGACAGACTGGGATAATAGAAGAGGTAGGAAAAAGTTGAATCCCAGCATAAGGGGGTCCGGGCACTGGTGGGCTCCCAACACGGCCTCCTGCAGGCTCAGGTTTTTGAGCCTGTGTGTGTTCCCTCCCCAGCCCCCACCACGGCCCGAGTACCCATCTCCCTTCCTGCAGAGTGCCCAGTTCTTTTTCAGCCACCGCTACTTTGACTACCTGGGGAACCTCATCGCCCTTGGGAACCTCCTGTCCATTTCTGTGAGTGCGGACTTGCCCTCATGTGGACGTGGGAGGTGCCTCATTGCCCGCCCCCTGGCCCCCTCCCCTCCTCCCGGCTCCCCGACCATGGCCTTGGCACCCAGGCACTGGGCCGGGCTGGCGAGCCGCCTTCCGCTCTGGCTCTGCAGGTGTTCCTGGTGGTAGACGCAGACGTGCTGCCCGAGGACCGTGATGACTTCATCCTAGGGGTGAGCTCTGGGGCCGCGCGGGTGACCCAGGAGGCAACGGGAGCGAGAGGGCATAGCCTCCCCCTCCCTGGGGCCCTTCTGGTGCAGAGCTGCTCCTCGCATTGTGGGGTGCCCCCAGAGGACAGGGTGCCGGCCCGGGGGAGGCTGGTGTGGTGCAGGTGGGGCTGTTGGCATCTTCCGGGCTTGTGTGGCCCTGGGCTTGGAGCTTTCCCTTCCTGGCTGCTTCTCAGCTGGTTCTCAGCCCTTTCTGGAACTGTGAACTCCCTTCTTAACATTACAAGGTCTTGTTGAACTCCTTAGGAATTTTTTTTTTTTTTTTAAAGATTTTATTTATTTATTTGAGAGAAAGAGAGAGAGACAGAGAAACAGCATGAGAGGGGAGAGGGTCAGAGGGAGAAGCAGGCTCCCCGCTGAGCCGGGAGCCTGATGTGGGACTCGATCCCAGGACTCCGGGATCATGACCTGAGCCGAAGGCAGTTGCTTAACCAACTGAGCCACCCAGGCGCCCGAACTCCTTAGGAATTTAAAAACAATTTTTTCACCTTGGATTTTAAGCAAGTAGTAGCAATACTTCCACATTACTCAATGCTGGAACTCTAACAAAGCAGGTATTTTAAAGTTTATTTTTTATTTATTTATTTATTTATTTATTTATTTTTAAAGATTTTATTTATTTATTTGAGAGAGAGAGAGTGAGAGACAGAGAGCATGAGAGGGGGGAGGGTCAGAGGGAGAAGCAGACTCCCTACCGAGCAGGGAGCCAGATGCGGGACTCGATCCCGGGACTCCAGGATCATGACCTGAGCCGAAGGCAGTCGCTTAACCAACTGAGCCACCCAGGCGCCCTAAAGTTTATTTTAATGAAAGATCTTGTGAACAATATTAAAATGGATGAAAGTGAATAAATGTTCTCTAATTACATAGGAAAAAGCTTGACTTGTCTGATTTAAAACTGACACAGTATGTCGTGCATATTAAACGTAGAGTAGTTTTATTGTAGCATCAAAATGGAAAAAATGGTTTTCCTGACCTGATGCTTGAAATGCCTTTGTATTATTCTTCAAGAAAAGTCCTATTCTCAGTTTTCTTATTTCCGTTGTACTTTTTTCCCGGATGACACCAGAAAGCTTCAGTCTCCTCCTCGTGAGTAACGCACTGTAGATGCGGCTGGTTTTTATTCCTGATGAAGTCAAGTTGGATACAGTTGAGCTATATTTTATCTTTTTTAACAGTAGTTGTTAAGCATGAGGGTCGGCGTGATGGTCTGTGAGAGACTTCTGGTCACCTGAATGCCGCGTGGGGGTTTTGGGGTTCTTGCAGAGTCCCATCCTTTTCTGCCCCTTGGTAATTGCTCATGATGCAGGGTCTGAAATGTTCTTCCTGCCTTAAGGGCGACCTCTTCACGTGTGTGAATGAGGCAGCACTGACCAAGAATGTGGAATTTAGACTGGACACTGAGGTGGGGTGACTGCAGCGGTCATCTGACCCCACGTGCCCCTCCCGTGGCCCTGTGCACGCCGGGGGGAGGGTGCTGTGAGGCCCCCATTAAGGGGAGAGCCCCTCTGTATTTTACTGACTGGCTTCAAAAAAGACAGTGACCCAGTAGCCAGTTCTGAGACCTCCTCCGACACCCCCCAGGGGCTGGGAGGATGCTGCTGAGAGCCAGGCGTGCCCACCGGGGAGGCCACTGCCCACGTGCGTTGTTAGAGGTCGGCCCGATGTTCCCATGGAGAATGGACTGGAGGGGTCGGGACAGAGAACTGGGGGTGTGGGCTTGGGCGGCAGCCACGGGGAGGGAGAGCTGTGGCAGAACAGGGGCCAGTGACCCAGGCCCTGCAGGCCCAGAAGGGATGTGGGGTTGGGAGATGGAGGGCCAGGTGAGTGTGGGCTGGGGTGCCGCTGTGCCGGTTATTCCCGAAGCCAGTGTGGGGTACCCGGTCACCTGAGGGGAGGGTATGGAGCAGGAAGGTGGGGTGCTGGAGACGCCCCATGTGTGAGGGGAGGGGGCACGGGAAGAGCAGCCCCGAGAGCCCCGAGGGGCAGACGAGGGGAGGGCGGGTGATGTGGGGCTGGACGCTGGTACGTGTTTTCCTCTCTTAGATTCTCAACTGTGTCTTCATCCTGTACTACCTGCTGGAGCTGCTGCTGAAGGTGTTCGCCCTGGGCCTGCCGGGGTACCTGGCCTACTCCAGCAACGTGTTTGATGCGCTCCTCACCATCGTCCTGCTGGTAAAGTCTGAGACGCCCGGGCCACTGGTCTCTCCGGGTGGGCGGTGTGCTCTCTGCGTCTGGCTCTGCGCCATGTTCCATCTCAGGCTGTCCCTCGGGAGCAGAGGGCCCGGGAATTTGGGCTCCTGCCTCCAGTGACAAAGGGCTGGCTTTCCCCCGCATGAGCTGCTTGGTGGGCGGCCAGTGGGGGCCGATAGGAGGCTGGGTTTCCACTGCATCGGAGCGTCGTGGGGGCAGGCTGCCCCTCCTGCCCCTGAGGGGGCCCGGAAGGAGGCTGCAATCCTCGCCGGCTAACCAGCGCCGGCCACAGACCTCCGGACAGTGGGACCTTGCCGCGGGTGGGGGGAGGGCAGGGGGGTCTCGGGCACCCTTTCCCCAGAACCCGTGGGAGTGGAGGGTCACGCGTGGTGTGGGTCACGGCAGCCACAGTGATGCACCGTGTATTCGTGTTTGCTAGGAGCTGTGGGCCCCTTGGGACAGGAGCAAAGACAGTCTGAGAGAAGGGCCTTCGGTCTGTCCTTGACCCGGGCCTCCGCCAGCCTTGCAGGTGTCCCCGCCCCCCATACGTGCGGGCCGCTGGTTCCCAAGACCTCAGCGTCTTTCTCAGCCGCAGGAAGCCCCACGTTTGGAACCAACCCCTAGGGACAAGGACGGAGCTCTGACTTCTCCCCCAAACCCCCTTTTGAGGGGGAGCGTGTTACACACGAGCTTTAGAATTCATTTGAAAGCCGCCTAGATTAGCGTTGCTGTAGCGATCTTCTCTTCTTTTGTAATTAAAGGTTTTGGAGATCTCAACTCTGGCTGTGTACCGATTCCCACACCCAGGCTGGTATGTGACTGCAGAGAGCCGAGGGAGGCTACAGCAGCCAGCGCCCCACTAGGCCCCAGGGGTGGGTGGCCCGCCTGCTCGGGCTGCTTGGCTCCAGGGCGAAGCGCCCGAGTGTTAGGAGAGCAGGCGGCTCGGAGCATGGCCGGCTGAGGACCATGGGAGCAGACCCCTCTCCTCGCTCTTGGGGACCATGTCCTAACTTGCCGTCAGAACGATAGTGTTCCCACAGTTGCAACAAGCCTCTAGAGGGCAGCGGGCTCAGCACCGGACCAGGATGGGGCACGCGGCCGCCGGTGTCCTGGGGAGTGGAGACGCCCTGCTCAGGGCTGGGGTGCCCCTTGAGCACTGGAATAGGGCTGGAAGCCGTGTGACGTTGGCTTGTCACCTCCCACTCCGGGCGTCGATTTACCACCCTGTAAAATGGCAGGGGCCGGGGCTGCTGTTGGAACTCCCCCACCCCCGCTTCTGGCCGTAGAGCAGTATAGATATCTGGGCAGGGGGTCCCAGAGCGCCTCGAAGTGTGGCTCGTGGTGGCTGTCAGGTCGCATTGCCCAGAACACAGCTGCCAGCCAGTGCGCGTGCTGGACCTGGGCATCTTGGCCGCCCTGGTGTCTGGAGTCTCTGTGGACTGCTTCTGTCCTAATGGTGCAGCCGGAAGGTGCTGGAGGCGGGAAGTGGGGCCGAAAGACTTGCTTTGGGGTCAGCTGCCCCAGAGCCAGCCAGGAAGGTGTGGGGCAGACAGGTCGGGCTGGTGCTGTCCTTGGTGGTGTGTCGGGGCCTGGCGGCTGCAGGCCCAGCTTCCCTTGTTTCTAAAGTACACTGAAGACCCACCGCGCACTTCTGTCTGAGAATCACAGGGGAGCATTGTGCATGAGAGTGAGTTTCAACTGAAGTAGAAACGAGAGCAGAGTAAGCCCCCGAGGGACACCAAGAGGGGCCGGGATACAGGATGGGATCACAGGACAGGGGATGGGGTCAGGAGCCAGGGTCAGGTGATAGGCATAGGAGCTGAGACCAGAGACAGGGGTGAAATAGGATCGTGGTTAGGGGTCAGGGGACGGGGGACTGGCTCGGGGACCAGGTCTCTTCTACTGCTGGGACCTGAGCTGGGTGTTCAGCGTCTGGAACCTGAGTGGTGTCCCGTGTAAGATGAGGGGTATGATAGCCAGTGCTGTCCTGGGCTGGCAGGTGTGGCCGTCCATGCTCTGTCCTGTACCCGTGACGGCGCCCCCTCCCCGCCCTCCCCCCACTTGCTCTCTGCATCTGGTCTGAACATGCCATCTCCTTATCTTCTTGTTGCCAGCATCTCGAGGCTCTGCCAACCCGTCTCCCGTGTGTCTCTCCAGGAAGCCAGAGATGCTGGGCCTGCTGTCGCTGTGGGACATGGCCCGACTGGTGAACATGCTCATCGTGTTCCGGTTCCTGCGCATCATCCCCAGCGTGAAGGTGCGTGGGCGTCTGACCCCCGGCTGTCCTCCCTCCATCCCGCTCCCACTGCCTCATTGCTCTAGAGAGTGGCCGAACCTGGGCAGGGAGGAACTGGGACCAGGACTGTCCCTCTGGCCACCTCGGTCCCCTTGGGCTGTGTCCCCAGCCCTGCACTGCAGCTGGGTGATGCTGGAGGGCAGTTGGGAGCTTGAGAGCAGCCCAGCCCTGCTTTTACGGACGAGGAGAGGGAGGGCCAGTGCAGGTGGACAGGGGTGGGCCACCTTGGCCAGCTGCAGGGGTAGCTCTGTGCTCTTTGGGACCATTGGCGTTTGTGAGGGGCAGGGGCCCGAGCCCTTGGAACCAGCATGTTCCCAGGTCTCCTGAGGTTTCCAAAAGGCCATTGGTGTAGGCCCTTGGTGGCTTCTAGTAATGAGGGGCAAAGGCACGATTGACCAAGGCACTCACCCCAGGCCCCCCAGTACAGGAATGGGGCATATGGCTGGCTGGGGCACCAGTCCGCAGGACTCCCAGGCCTGGTGGCTTGTGACCATCTACAGGCCTCATTTTCTCTTCATGTACCCACAGGGAGTGACACCAGCCTTAGGGGAGGGGAGCCGGGGGAGCAGGGCATTTAGGCCCAGCGCTCACCCAGCACAGAGGTAGAGTTCGCTTTTCCTGTCCGTTTTCCTAAGAACTCTTCAGGAGGGAGGCAACCAAGGACATCAGAGCCCTCTCTGCGTGGCCAGGTCCTTCCCCTGTGCTCGTCTGTGCTTTCTACCAAGCTGCGCCCCTGTGCCGTCCGGCGGATTCCCTGTTAGCTAGCGGACTTGCCCATCGGGAGGTGGCCTGCGGGCCCGGGGGCCAGGCATGTGATCACACGTAACCACACAGAAACACGCACGCCTAATCACGTTCCCACGATCGTATGCACGTGTAACCACACGTACGTGATCACACACCGGGGGCACACAGTCACACAGACTCAAGTCACACGCATACACCGAACACACATGCGCGAACCACATGCACAGCCTCACACGTGTACACACGACACGTAACTACACGTGGACTACCCCCCACACGTGCTGTATGCACACGCGTGCACGTAACTACCCACACGCAGTGACGCGTGCGAACACAAGCATGCCTTACGCTTGCACATGGTGGTGCACACGCGTGCACGGTGGTTTCTGTCTGTTAGCGCCCAGGGTTCCGAGCTGACGTCTCAGGTGGGGTAAACGGGCTAATCGGAGAGCTCTTCTCTGGGGCTCAGGTTCACACGTCGGGGAGCAGCCCTCTAGCTGGGGTGCCTGGGTGGGCATCTGAGCCCCTTTCTCAGACCTGATCACTAGGGCTGAGTTGGGTGCCTCAGGTCTGCGCTGCTTCGGAGCCTCCAGACCCGAGGGGAGCTAACCCAGCCTTACTGGGCGCTGGGCAGTGAGATCGGAGCTCCTGCCCCCGGTGCTTCACTGACGGGACTTGGAATCGGCCACGTCTGCGTCTGGGTGGGTGGAGGCGCCTGCGTGTGTGGTGTACGTGAGTGTACATGGTGTGCGTCTACGTGTGTGTGTGAGTGCATGTGGCGTGCGCATATGGGTGTGCGCGTTGGTAGTTCACCGTCCTGTCGAGCCTTTCCAGGTCTGGGTCGGGGCAGTGGGCAGGGTGGTATGACCTCAGTGGGACCAGGAAGAATAGGGCCCTGCTTTCTTTCTGTCCTCAGCTAATGGCCGTGGTGGCCAGTACCATCCTGGACCTGATCAGAAACATGCGGGCTTTCGGCGGGATCCTGGTGGTGAGTCTGGCCGGTGGGCTCTGGCCGTCGGGGGGGCGGGCACGCAAGTGGAGCTGGCTGTGGGTTCTGGGGAGTCTGAGCCCGAGGCTGGCTGGCTGCTCTGGAGGAAGGAGGGTCCTGTGTTAGGGGCGGCTGTCGGGCTATGTAGGCCCCGGAGGCCAGCGCGCCCCTTGCCATTCCCGGGCGCGGACCCCGGGGCTGGTCTGCGGGAAGCGCTGCCCGACCACCCTCCCTTTCTGTGCCAGAGGTCCGTCGGTCACTTTTTATTCCTTCACATATTTTGGATCGCAGGCCATGCTGATACACTGATCTTATTTTATTTATTTAAAGATTATTTATTTATTTATTTGAGATAGTAAGAGCGACAGCATGAGCTGGGAGACAGAGGGAGGGGGAGAAGCAGGCTCCCCACTGAGCAGGGAGCCCGATGCGGGGCTTGATCCCAGGACCCCGAGATCATGACCTGAGCCAAAGGCGGACACTTAACCAACTGAGCCACCCAGGCATCCTGAGACACTGATTTTAAAAAGGGATCTCGGAAACCCACGTAGACCCCAGATGGAGTTTTGGTCAGCCCTCCTTGTGCAGAGGGATCCTCAGGAACTCCCAGCCGTGTGGGCCGAGAGAGAATCGTGGCATCCCCCAGCCCCAGCCCCAGCCTTGCCGTTGAGGTGCTGTTGGCTCTGCCCCGTCGCCCAGCCCGGGGGGACCCTGGTGCTGCTCTAGGCGTGAAGCCCTGCAGAGGAAACGGAGGCCCAGAAGGGACTGGGTTAGCCCGGGGCCTGTGCCCCTTCCTTTTCCCCCTGGCATGTTGGGGAGAGGGAGGGACAGGTGGAGGGCCACGTAGCCTCTTCTGTCTGTGGCATGAGACTGCTGGGTGGTGCTCCTTGCACGTCACCTCCTGGAGAAGCCGGGTCAGTTCCTACCTGCCCCTCCCCTGGGACCCCCTTCCCCTGGGACCGCCAGTAGGGGTCCTTCTCACCTCTCCTCATGCCACCCCTGTCCTGGAGAAGGGGCCAGTAGCCTCGCTTCCTTGGCCCCCGGGTCTTTCCCCTTGGCTCCCAGCTTCTCTCTGGCTCCCCTGGTGGTGGTGGCTCCCCTCCTTCCCTCCGGGGCAGGTTGGCCGCCAGGACGCGGTACTCGGGAGGAGAAGCCCCAGTGTTCCCTGCGGGAGGCCAGCAGTGCCCGTGGCTGGGGGCAGCGTCGAGGCCTGGCAATGTGCCGCTCTGTGGGTCCGTCTGCCCGTGGCGCTGAGCAGGCCCGGCCCCGCCTCCCCAGGTGGTCTACTATATCTTCGCCATCATGGGCATCAACCTGTTCCGCGGTGTCATCGTGGCTCCTGGAAACGGCAGGTGAGGTGGGGCCTGAACGTGCCAAAGGGAGTGCCTCGGGGGGTGCGGAGGAGTGTGAGGCTGGGTGGTGGTGGGGGGCGGGCTCCCCGGGGCGGGGGGCTCCTAGTCCCTCTTTGTCTCCCCTCTCTCCCCGCCCTGCCAGATGCCCTCACCTAGAGTCTGTACCGAGAGTGTTTCTGAAGCCTCCTCAGCGCCGCGGCCCCCACCCCCGCACCCCGTTTGGGGCCTTCAGGCCTGGCCACAACGCTGTGGTGGGTGCCCAGAGCCAGACCTGGGTCCCGCAGTCTGGAAGCTCCGTTGCCCGTGTGTGTCTGGAGCTCTTGGCTCCTGGCTGCTCTCAAAGCACCTCCGGAGATCGGGGGCCCTTCTTTCTTCCTCTGACTTCTCGGGGCCCAGAGGGGTCCAGCGGTGCAGGGGCCTGAGGCAGTGCTGGGGCGTCCCGGTGTCCACGCCCCGGTCCCCACTCCTGACCCAGCTCGCCATGTCCCCTCAGCCTGGCCCCTGACAACAGCTCGGCAACCTGCGGAAGCTTCGAGCAGCTGGAATACTGGGCCAACAACTTCGATGACTTTGCGGTGAGCCCCGCACCCCCTGCTCCTCGGGGCCCTCGCCCGCCCGTCGCACTCCCCCGGCCCTGCTGGACCCTGTGTCTGCCGCCCCGCAGGCCGCCCTCATCACTCTGTGGAACGTGATGGTGGTGAACAACTGGCAGGTGTTCCTGGATGCCTATGGGCGCTACTCGGGCCCGTGAGTGACCCCGGCTGGCTGGTCCCCCCTGCCCCCCTCACGGTGCAGTGTGAGGCCAGACGGCCATGCGAGCGCGTGTCCTGCGCCCTTGCCGTGACTCTGGGTTTACCCCTTCTGGGGATTGCTGGGAGTGTGGCTTCCGGAGGATTCCCCGGTGCTGGGAGCCCTGGAGGCGGGCTGAGGGAAGGAGAGCCTGGAGCTTGGAGAGCGGACGGTCCCGGGTTCGAATCCCACTGCACCTCTCACTGCCGTGCTACCTTGGCCACTCACTGACCGCTTCTGAACGCCTTGGTCGGGTCGCCTCGAAAACGGGGGTGGGGGTCACAGAGTTGCCGGGTGGACTCGCGGAACACTCCTGCTGCGTGCGTCGTCGTGGTGTCCCATCTCGCACCGCTCACGGCGGGCCACGGCTGGCCTTCCTGCCTCCACAGGTGGTCGAAGATCTACTTCGTGTTGTGGTGGCTGGTGTCGTCTGTCATCTGGGTCAACCTGTTTCTGGCTCTGATTCTGGAGGTATCCGAGACCCCTGCCCGGGCTGCCTCAGTGGTTTCTAACTTGCGGAGGACCTGGACCGGCCGTGCTGGGTTCCAGCTTAGCGCTGCTGGCCCTGGCTGCTGGGAGCCTCTTAGAATGCCCTTGACATTTGACCTGTGGGGGTTCTCAGCCCCTGGGCGGGGCTGGGGGAGGCCCCTCAGGCATCTGGCTCCTGCGGGAGCCGGCGGCCTTGCAGGGCCCTGGATCCCAGCGTCCGGGAGGGGCTCAGCTCCCTGCTGTGGGTTGCCTTGCCGACACCGGAGGGAAGAAGGCTGGTTCATGTGGGGCTCACACCCACTGACCACGCTTTCTCCTCCCGCTTGCCAGAATTTTCTTCACAAGTGGGACCGCTGCAGTCACCTGCAGTCCCTTGCTGGGGACCCGGACACCACCTGTCAGGGGAGGGTGGAGCTCTTGTTTAGGTATGTGGACGAGGAAGGGGCTTCTGCTCTGGGGGGAGGAGGAAGGGTGGGTGAGGCGGGGAGGGGTGGGTGGGCGTCCTCTGTGACAGCGACACTCCCTCCCACCAGCTCTGAGCCGGGATCAGGGTCTGGGCTTCCTGCTCCCGGGCTGTGAACGCTGTCCTGCCGCCCGATGGGCATGTTTAAGACCGTGTTCTCAGGTTCCGTTAGTCTCCCGGGGATTCTGTTGGTGGAGGGAGGCAGCGGCCCCCGCTTCGCCGCGGTGACTTTGGAAGCCCTTGCTCTGCTGGTGCAGGACAGTGGTGGTGGCCCAGAGAGCAGCAGCCGCCCCTTCCCTCCGTGCGCTGTGTGGTCCCAGTCCCTCTCTGCCCCGCCCCACCGGCCAGTGTGGAGGGGCGCCCCTCCCCCCCTGGGCTTTTAAGAACGCCGTGCACACATCCCAGAGATGGACCTGAGTCCCCGCGCTCACTTGTGCACGTGTCTGGTGATTCCTAAGTGGGGAGCAAGGCTGCACGCGCTCCCGGAGCTCCCTGCACGTCTTCTCCCTGATTCCACAGGGACGTCCTGGAGGAGCCGGCGGAGGAGGAGCTGATGGAGAAGCTGAGCCATCACCCGCACCTGCCTCTGTGCAGGTGACGCCCAGGTGACGCCCAGGTGCCCCGTCCCATGTGGCCTCGGCACCCACGACCGTTGTGGGAGGAGGCGGCTGCAGCCCGGAAGGAGTGACGTCCCCCTGGACGGATGGACAGACGGACAGACGGACCTACTGCAGCCGCCTGAGGCTGGAGCAGAGAGTGGGGGCCCTGGGTCGCCGCTGAGCCGAACCACTGACTACCACCAGCTTTTCTTTGCCGGGGGGGGGGGGGCCCTGTGCTCTCCGTGGCATCTGGGCCACACCACTCTCTCTCTGAGCTGCTTCGGGGAGGCCTCTGCACTGGAAGAGCGTGGCTCCACGGGGACCTGCAAGACCGCCGGAGAAGCAGGAAGCCGCGGCCTGCCTTTCGGGCCCTGTGATTTCCATGGTGCCTTCACTGCTGGCGGCCTTCAGGGGCCAGAGGCCCACCCGGGGCCTGCACAGGCCAAGCGGCAGCTTTCCAGGGCATTAAGTGTGGGATCCTGGTGATTTTACCTGAGGAGGATTTTAACTGTTCTATTATTTTATGGCTTGTGTGCGTGTGATTGCGTGTATTTCTTTATGGGTCAGAATGGCAATGATTTTTATCCTGAAGTCTTGCAAAGAATGAGGTCGTCATTCTTACTGAGACACAACTCCGGCTTCTCTGGAGCAGGGTGACCAGGTAAGGTTGTTCAGGTTGTGCACTGCAAACCTGGCTGCACGGGCATGTCCAGCCACCGGGCCGTCGCCCCAAGGTGAGGGCTGTCTTTTTCTAATTTGCATAAAGGCCTGTATGAGCCGGTGGTGGCTCTCCTTTATGTGTTCATGGGATGTGTGGCAGAGGAGTCTAGTAGGTCGGGGGGGGAGGGAACGTGAGTAATGTGTGCCGGCCACATTGCCCCTTGAGCCACTGTGGGTCCAGATTAATGTGGTTTTCTCATTTCAAGGGCCAACTCGAGTGGTGGGTGGGAGCTCCTGGAGGTCTCTGTTGAGGACTGGAATCCTCATGGACAGCAATGCTGGGATTGATTAGTGATGTCTGCTGTGGGTACTGACTGGTGGGGGGTGGAGGGCAACGAGAGAATAGGTGCAGACTCCACTGTGGGAAGTGATGGCCTCCGTCTTCCCAGCTTGTCTGGGAGGTGGAATTAGAGGAAAGAAACCCCAGTGCTCAGGGTTATGTTTCATGTACCCACGTGCATTGTAGTTTCTGATCTTGGAGTTCGTCTGAGATCCTGGGCCTTGACATGCTGCCCCTCAGATTTGGGGTATCTTTGGTCATAGTGAGGACACTCCCAGACCTGTCCCCTCTGCAGGCTGCCTCTGGGAAGGCTGGTTTTGGGCGGGGAGCACCTCGTGGAGCAGTGGGTTAGAAGTTTGCACCCAGCTTGCCTTGGCAGAGCCCTGCTCGCCCTGGGGACAAGGGTGAGGTCACCCTGGTCAGCTGCTGGGTGCCCCGCTATCCTGCCACCCCTTTAGCCCCTGCCCCCAAGGTCTGAGCGCCATCTGATGGCAGGATCGGATTCACGTTTAATGCAGGCTGGACCCCATGACCCTCAGGAGGAGCTCACTGCTTTTCCCAGGTCAGCTGGAGGTGGGGAGCCTGGCCTCACTGGGCCGCAGACTCGGCCCCCTGCAGTGAGTCTCGTTCCAGTGGGCACTGCCAGCAGGATGTCACGTTCTCTGCCCTGCCTTGTGTACGTCCCTGAAGGTCTTCTGCCTTCCCGTTTCCTGGCTTGTGTGCAGAGAAGCCCCCTCTGATTATTACTGTCACATGGCACAGAGTTCTGGATGACCCACGTTGGACTCTGGGAGACCGTGCTGTTCAGAGGCTGGTTCTGCCCTCAGGATGGGGTAACCAAAGCTGGGGTCATCAAGCTGGTGTCTTCCAAACACAAGCTGATGTCTCTTGGATGCCCTGGGGGGCCCTGACTGTCCCCTTTCAGTTTCAAATAGTATTGGCCTCTAAGCCTTTGTCTCCGTGAGAAACAGGCTGAATTCACGGTTGAGTTGGGGCTCAGGTTTTGGTTAAGGGGAGCAGGGCTGCTGGGGGTCTTCTGGTCTGCGGTGCTCCCGGTGCCTCCCATCCTGTTCCTCCCCATCCCAGCCGGGTCCTGCACTGGGTTAGACCCATTTGACAAAGAACACGTGCTCATGTCTCTCAGATAAACCCTTGCAGCTCTGGTGGGGCTCATGTTTTCTGTGGCTGTGGGGGCTCTGGTCACCCCTCTGCACTCTGGCTGGGCATGGGGTGCAGGGGCCTCAGCCCTGCTGGACCCTGGAGTCCCCCAGGGCTGTACAGGAGTCTGGGACACCTGGAGTGGTATCACTGCCCCGGGGAGGTGGGAGGAGGCTACTTTGCTCAGGGGAGCCCTGTGGCTTGGGTCAGGCTCCGAGGAGGGGCCTGTGCATCCACAGGCCGGGGAGCCCTGGCCTGGGTGTCAGCGAGAAGCTGAATGGAGGCAGCTCGTCTGGAGGAGGGGGGCAGGCCCAGGGGGAGAAGGAAGTGGGGTGCCCACTGGGGAGGGGCTGAGGGTGGGGCAGGGTGGTGTGGGTGCCTGTGGGCTCTGAGCTGCACACGCCAAATAGCAGGGCCTTGGCTCCTAGTCTTTGATGGCCCTGGAGTGTGGGTGAGGCAGGGACCTGGGTGGGCACCCAAGCCCCAGCCTGCCTGGGAGGCCTGAGGCCTGCCCAGCTAGCACTAGCAGCCTCCACGTTGGGGGGTTCTCACTTGCCCCCTGCCCAGCTCAGGGCCATCAGCTGCCCCAGGCGTCTGAAGGTGAGCTCCTCCCAGGTCCTTTACTGACCAGGAGGGGCGGTGAATGGGCGGGGGCCACCTCCTCTCCCATTGAGCTTCCCTGTGGAGCCACCTGCCCCCACTGGGGAGCCCCTGGAAGGACACAGTTGCCATTTCTGGGGCTGGGGGGCGGGGAGGGTAGGAGTTGGCTCGTGTTTAATAACAGCATGGAAGCAGCTGCAGACTTCGGGAAAAGTTGCAAGATTCTTCCGGAATCAGTGGAGGGGAAGTTGTGGTTCCAGGGCTCTTCGCCCTCTGTGCTTTAGGGAGGGCCTGCAATAGACAGCACACTGGGATGGGGTCACCACGGGTTCCTGCTAGCTGGCGCTCACCACGTTCACGGCCATTCTGAGCCTCCGGTTCGGTCCCTCGGGCCATGTGACCTCGGCACTCTTGAAGGTCAGCCCGTGACTGTGTAGGAAGGTCCCTGGGTTGGGTTTATGCGAGGTGTCCTCATGAGCTTGATTCTGTGGTTTTTGTAGGAATAGCCCAGAAGTGCATCCTGGTGGGTGGTGTGAAATTTCGCTGGTGCCCACCCTGTCATTTGGTCGGCGGCGGCTGCCGGGCTGCCCAGCGTAAAGTTGCTCCTTCTCCCTTTGTGATGAAGGGGGTGCTTTGAAGCTATGTGCGCACCCACCTCACCAAACTTCCTTCAGCTTCTCCCTCTTGCGTTCGTCTGCGTACACCATGCTTCCTTCCATTTGGTGGGTCATGTGTAGGCTGTTGCTGTATTTTATTTCATGCTCCAGTTCTCCCTTGGCTAGTGGGAACAGCTTCATCTAGCTTTTGTGTCCCTTTGCTAGGTACCTGCCATCTTTTGAATGCTTCTTTGCTTGCTGGTATGCAGATGTTCTGGGCTCATGTTGCACCTTCTCTGCCCCAGCCCTGGAAGCAGCCGTTGCTCCAAGGGCCCCTCCTCCTTTAAGCGAGAATAGCATCTAGGAACCAAGGTATAGGTATGAGGTGTGCTTATTGCTACTGGGGTGTTGGTGTACCCAGGTTCTCTTGGTGGATAGAGCTAGGGAATATATGCATGCATATGTGACCGTCTGTCCGTCCGTCCATCCATTGGCTTGTTCATCCATCTGTCCATTGGTCCATCTGTCCATCCCTCTGTCCGTTGGTCCATCCATCCATCATCCATCCGTCCGTCTATCCATTGGTCTGTCCGTCCATCCATCTGTCCATCTGTCCAACCATCCATCCATCTGTCCGTTCATTTGTCCGTTGATCTGTCCATCCGTCTGTTGGTCCATTCATCCATCCGTCTGCCCATCCATCCATCCATCCATCCATCCCCCATCTGCCCATCCATTCATCTATCCTTTGGTCTGTCTGTCCATCCTTCCATCCATCTGCCCATTCATCCAGCTGTTTATCTGTCCATCCGTCCATCTGTCCATTGGCCCGTCCACCCACCCATCCAATCTATTGACAACTATGAGATCACAGTACTACCTCCATTTTCAAACCACCACAAGGCACATCTGGTTTTCTGCGTGGTTGTAAGCCCTTTTTTTCTGAATCGTTCCCATTCACCTTCATCTGTGCTCTCACTTGATTAGTTTTCCTGTAAATACTCCTCTCCCATCGCCGTTGCCACCCCCTCCCCACGGAGATGCCCTCCTCACCCCGCAAGGGCGCCCTTTGGATGCCCTCCAACTACAAACCTCCAGGAAAGAGCTTTCTAGATGGAGAGATGGTACTGTCAGCCCTTTAAAATTAGGAACAGCAAAATTAGAACCTGGCCAGCTCAGCTCATTACAACCAAATAAGTTAAAAAAGTAAACATTAGAAGAAATGTTTCTCTTTATTCACAAATAACATGATTGTCCATATAGAAAGCCTAAAATTATTAAACAGTAATTCAGCAAAATGGCTTGGTATAAGATTAATACACTGAAATCAATTGCTTTTCTAAACATGAGCAACAAACTGATGTTTCTTTTAAAGGATACCAAAAAAAGTACTATTTACATGAGAGTAAAATCTTCAAGGTCCTTAAAGATACATTGAACAAGAGATGTTCAAGGCCAATATGCAGAAAACTAAAATGTCATTAAAGTCCAGGACTGTGGACTTGAGGGGAGCATGCTGGGTATCCAGTTACCGCATGGTGGCCTCGGACACTCCGCGATTACCTGCTCGTGGCTCTGTAGGCCGGGCTTCGCTGGACCCTCTTCACGGCGGGGCTGGGGCTGTGCTCCACCTGGGTTCTCTGGGAAGAGACCTTGCCTATGCTCATTCACGTCATCAGCCGAATTCTGTTTCCAAGGCGAAAGGGCTGAGGCTGTAGGTAATAGGACTTGACGTGACCCCATGTCCTTGTTGGCTGTCCACGGAGGGCGGCTCTTAGGAACTGGAGGCCGCCTGCGTTCCCTGCCACACGGCCCCCAATCCTCAGTCAGCAACAGAGGACCTGCTGCGGATCCCCAGGAAGAGCCCTGACCCCTTACGGACTCACCTGATTAGGTCAGGCCCACCAGGATACTCACCCTTTCCTGAAGTCAGCTGTGTCGTAGATTGGCACCCAACCCCAGGAGTGACTGGCATCATAGTCACGGGCCCACCCACTGCCCGGCGGGAGGAGCGTATACAAGGGTGAGGGTCACTGGGGATCATCTCAGAATTTTGCCTACCACGGTTGTGCTGGTCATGGCCAGAAAGAGTTGATGGTGTAAACGTCTCCCTCTTCTCCCAGTTAATCCATAGATCTGTTAAAATGCTAAACAGCGCTAATTTCTTTGACAAAGTTTGATCAGCTGATTGAAAAATTTACATGAAACTTATATGCAAAGATAGCCGTGTCACTTCTATAGGACAGCATGGTTGAGGACAGCATTCTGGTCTCACGGTGAAGCTACGGTGACCAGGATGGGCTGACCCTGGTGCAGGGGCCAATGGAGGGATGGAATGAAGAGCGCAGAAATGCCAGCAGCGAGGGGCTGGGGCAGCTGGGAGGCCCCGTGCACCCCCAGGGGCCAGAGTGGCCTCGGTCAGCATCCACGTGGGCTTTCTGCTGGGCGCCCGGCAGGTGCAGAGCCGTGGTGGCCGTGGCCGAGCTGGCAGCTGGATGGGGTCCAGGACCTGGGTCGGGTCTGTCGCTGGGACCTGGGAGTGGGGTCTCAGCTAGCGGTTTGGGGCCTTTCATGTGGTCTCGTCCGCTCGGCACAGCAGGGAGGAATCTTGTCTTTCACCTAAAGAGCTGGGTTTTGGTTTTCTGCCTCAGAGATAATTGGTGGTTCTTACTATTAAAAGGTTAGAACAATTCATTGTTTTTCTAAAAAAAAAAAAAAAAAAAGTGGAAGGCAGGCGCACCGCGCTGCTCTTAAAAATCGAAGAAGGGGGCGTGGGGCTCCACAATGCCCCTCACATCAAAGTGGCCAGCAGGCGCCACGGGCAGGGTGCGGCCAGCCCAACCCCAGCCCGCTGATTGCACCGGGGGCCCCGGCCATTCTGGAAACACAATTGGAGCTGCACCAGGGTGGCGGGCCCACACCTGCAGGGACCTGTGCAGCCTGGCTGTGGCCCTGGGTTTGACAGCAGTTGGCTAATCCGCGTCTGGGCCCTGGCAACACCTGTCGCCAGGTGAGCCAGACCTGCCTTACCTGCCTCCCTGGCCTTTCCTTTTCCCTCTCAGCTACCGGGCAGGTGGACGGGGGCCTGCTAGCACTGGACTCGGTGGCGGAAGAGACCATCCCGTAGCCGGAGGCATGGGGCCAGCAGCTCTCAGAATCCCCTGGAGGAGGCTTGTTCAAATAGCGTGGGACACCGCCCAGGCGATCTGATTTGGGTGACCTGGGGTAGGGGGGCTAGGAACCTGCCGTTCTGGTACGTTCCTAGGGGATGCCGCTCTGGGTCCAGAGACCAGGGCTGGAGAGCAGATGGCTTGGGCAGAGTTAGCTTTTCTCCCTCCTTGTTTGCTTGCTTTCCCCATTGTTGCTGTTGGTGAATTGTACAATACTTCGCGGGGGCAATTATAGAAAGGACCCCTTTCTGAGTGGTCCCCTCTGTGCAGAAGAGTCAGGAAAGGTGCTGGCTTCTCTCCGGGCGGGCAGAGTCCAGGCAGCACATTGTGCTCCCTGCCGTCCCACCCCCTTTTCTGTTGCATGGATTCTGGGTCTGTGCGCAAACTGCACAACTGGACATGGAGAACCTGGCTGGACCCCAAGCCAGATGAGAGCCCTGCCCAGGGTTGGGGGAGTGGGTGTGGCGGGCAGGGACACCAACAAGGGCCCTGGTCCTGCCTCCATGGGGGTCCCACCACCCTCCCCTAGCGACATGATCCTACGCTCGCTCTCCTTGCTGTTCCCTTGCCTGGTGGGGCAGTGGATGTTTTCATTCCTTCGTCTGTCTGCCAGGCACGGATGTAAAGTGAGATGAAAACAGAGAAGGCTGGGGCCAGGAGCAGGAGGGAGAGGCTGCACATACGCCCGGGGAGGACCCATTCCTGCTGCAGGCCAGTGCGGGGCTCCCCGGCAGCCTTTGGGACAAAGGGAACAGGTTTCTGCCAGAGGAGGCCCCGGGCTGCTGGTTGGTGGGAGGCCCGGCAGGGGTGGAGGCATGCTGGGTGGGGCTGGGACCCATAGCCTCGCTGTTGTCATCTTGTTTCCAGGTCTCGTTGTGGGGGCCCCACGATTGCAAAGGAGGTGGGGGGCTGCTGGCCCTGAGGGAGCTGATGTGCTGACCCCAGTGCCTTTTCGAACTTCAGACCTGTGGTTCCATCTCGGAGCTCCTTGTAGGTGGGGAAACTGAGGCACAAGATGATTTTTTTTTTTCTTTCTTCTTTTAGGAGCCTGTGCTGACAGGTGGCAAGGTGGAGTGTGCACCCAAAGCTGTCATGAAGGCAGGTTCCCTCAGCCCCCAGGAGCCCCGTGCCAGGCTCGACAGAACCTTGGTTTTTATCTGACAGGCGCTGACGTGCGTCTTGCTCAGCACACAGCACGCGGTCCGTTCCGGCTCCCCGGCTTTCACGGCTGCCCCAGTTCGGAACGTGGAAGTACAGTGTGCTCCGCTGGTCAGTCTGGAAGTCCTCACCCGTGTCCCACCACTCCCATGCAGGGGAGGAAGGAAGATGTGTGAGGGCAGCCCAAGGGCCTTCGGGTCGAGGTGGCGGGTGGTGTACCCAGATGGAGTGCAGAACCGAGCGGGGTGGGAAGAGGAGGGCGGTCTCAGCGAGGGATGGCGCCCTGCGGGGTCCTGGTGGCACCTCGGGGTTGCAGTCACGCCCCCCCCCGGGCCTCTTGCTTTCTGTCCAGCCCACCGGGGCCCGGCCCCCACAGCGGGACCCCAGGGAGAGGAGATCTGGGGCAAAAGGCGCAGTTTCCCAGGAGGGGACCGTGTTCAGAGCCGACTCCGGGTTCTCTCTGGGTTTGTTGGCCACTCGTCTGCTGGGCCCCCCCACTGGGCCAGCACCTCCAGTGACAGGGGCTGTGCCCGTCTGCGGGTATGACCCTTGCTGCTGGAGACCCTTCGGACCGGTCTCCACACGGCTCCATCACAGTGCCCTCTCGCCCCCGACGTGACCCGCCTCTGGTCCCGGGAAGCCTCCGGTGGTCCTTGCCCCGTGGCTGGAGGCTGGGGTTGCTGCCCTGCTGTGTTGGCCTCGGTCACTGTCCCCAGCAGCCCTCGACGTGACCCCGAGCCTGGCACGGCACGTCGTGTTGGCAGCTGGGGGGTGCGCCACGGTGGTGAAAGCCCTACCCCTTGCCCCTCTGGGCACTTTCCATCTCCTGGGAGCGAGAGGGCTTCCGAGCGGGGGGCGGGTTTTTATCCATTTCCTTGGTCACTTCTGTTCATGTCGGAAGGGCTCCGTCTTGGGATGTCACGCCTCTCGTGTCCAGCCGAAGGTCACTGATAGCATCCCGCTGCCGTGTGTTTGCTTGAACCTGTTGATCTTTCCTCTCGATGGCGCCAACGTGGGTGGCTTGTCCCTTTGACTGGGTTGCGGTATTTCAGACTCTGCTGCAATGACTTCTACACTGAGAAAGGTGTTTAAGGGAAGGACAGGACGTCTACTATGCACCCCCATGCCCTGGCGGGAAGTGGACTGTGGAAAAAGTCGGCACGAGCTGCTTTAAAATAACCCGGAAAGTTCTTGATTGGACAGACGGTTGACATTTGTCACCCTGTGGTGCCCTCGGGCCGCTGCGGAATCTGTGACCCCTTCTTCTTCTTTTTTTTTTTTTTTAAAGATTTTATTTATTTATTTATTTGAGAGAGAGAGAGAAACAACATGAGAGGGGAGAGGGTCAGAGGGAGAAGCAGGCTCCCCGCTGAGCCGGGAGCCCGATGTGGGACTCGATCCCAGGACTCCGGGACCATGACCTGAGCCGAAGGCAGTTGCTTAACCGACTGAGCCACCCAGGTGCCCGAATCCGTGATCCCTTCTTAGAGAAAGGTCTTCGAGCTGTAACCTAAAACATGTGGAAATACAAGGAGAATAATTATATTGAAAAACTGCTAACACAATATTAATAAATCCAAATGTGGGACAGAGGAGATCCACAACCTGCCCCCAGTTTAAAACAACATTTTGAGACGTGGGCACGGGTGGCCACGTGATAGGAAGGCAGCTGTGATTTCTGCTCGGGAAGGGCAGGAGGTCTCATTGATCCCTGGTTCATGGCCTGTCCATGCTGTGGTTTGCTTTTCCCACCCAAGTCCCCAGGTCCCTGGAACCACGGAGGTCCCTGTTGATTTCCTGCTGGGACTCCCCCCCACCTTCTTCCCTGAGTCATGGGGGCACACGTAACTTAGTTCTGATTTCGGCCAAGGCTGGGGGCGGCGGCCCCACCCTGCTGCCGGGAGGCCTCCCTGGCGCCCCCATCAGAATGAACCCCCTCCTGCTCCCACCACGTTTTCTGTCTGTTCCAGCACTGACCCGACCCATGTCACAAGTGGCTGGGGGCCTGTGAGCACCCAGGGTCCTTGAGGGTCTCAAGCCTCCTCCATCCCAATAAATGAAATAAATCCCAACGGACGTGACACCCGATCCAACCCAAACTGAGACTGTAGCGCGAATGGATCTGTGAGTCAAGAAGGGACGTTTTGTGGCTTCATTTCAGTGGCTTCCAAATGTGGGCTGCATCAGATCCCCCGGGAGGCTTGTGGAACCCAGATCACTGGGCTCCACTGGAGGGTCTGATACAGCAAGCCTGGGGAGGCCAGCCTGGGAATGTGCATTTGTAACCTGTTCCCAGGTGGTGCTCACACTGCAGGCTAGGGGCCGGCACTCACTGGGGGTGCCCCTCCCCCTGTACCAGGGGATCAGTGGAAGCCCCCCAAAGTCCAAGTCCAACCCCCGTGCCTGTGAATGTGAGCTTACATGGAAAGAGGGTTTGGCAGGTGTAATTATGTTAAGGATCTTGAGATCCTACCGTCTTTAGAGTGGGCTCTAGATAGAATAACAGGCGTCCGTGTAAGGAGAGAGCACAGATGTGGGAGGGCCCGCGTGACCACGGAGGCAGTGATGGAAGGGATGGGGCCACAAGTCCAGGGACACCTGGAGGCTCCAGATGCTGGGGCAGGAGGGACCCTGCCCCAAAGCCTCCAGAGACAGCGCCCTGCCCACACTTTGATTTCTGACTTCTGGCCAGAAGTGGGGGGGAATCCATTTGTTGTTTGCAGTCATTTGTCACAGCAGCCCCAGGACACTCGCACAGCCCCTGACCAGTGCCAATTGGTGGGGGCGCTTGTTTTTGCTGAGCTCCGCGAGGCCTCAGGTGACGAGCTCCAGACCCGTCCAAGGGGACCAGCACTCACGGGAAGAAGCAGCGTGAGCCATGTCCCGCTCCGGCTTCCTGCTCTTCTCCAGGAGGAGACCCAGAGCAACTTCGAGAACACACCTAGGCCAGCACTGCCCGGGTCCGGGGCTCTCGTTAGGGCTTTGGTCCAGGGACTGCCAGAGAGGGCATCTCCTTGGGCTTGTTTGGAAGCAGAGGCTCCAAGCGAGGTCTGGCTGGGGAGGCCAATGTTGTAGTGACTTTCCTCACGGCCATGGCATGATCCTAACAGCCCAAGGCGGGGCTCCGTGGGGAGGCATGCGGCCACATGGTGGGCAGTGATCCAGCCACCCAAGGGGCCACCAGCCATCTCGGAGTGGCCACCCGTAAGCCAGTGTCCTTGGGGGGCGCTCCACACTGACAGGTGTTCTGATCGACAGCAGAGCGTAGGTGGGCTTGGAGGTCACAGGGCTTGGCCCCAGCTCTGCGGAAACCCGCTCTGTGGCGGCCCCTTCTCTCCTCTGCCCTTAGTGTCATTAGTAGGACCCGAGGTGGAAGTAGCCTCGAGGGGCTGTGGGCCTCAGAGAGCGCGGGGCAAGGAGAAGGAGGGAAGCCCCTAGACGGGGCCAAGCAGCACTCCCCACCCCCCTGGAGGAGGTGTGCACAGAGAGGCAGCACCTACGTGCAGACCCATCACCCGAGGATGGGCTTCGATGCCCCAGCTGGGGAAGGGCTTCCTGTGGTCCTGGCTGTCAATCCCCCGGACACCTGCGAGTCAGCTTCAGTGACAGGAAATGCAGGTTCTTCATGCTGCCCCTGCTGGCAGTGGGCTGGGGGCCCCAGAGGTGATTTGCATACAGGTGAGGGCCCAGGACCGAGGCCCTGGGTGCCCAAAGGCAGGGCCAGGTAGGACGCACACACCTGGAGGGAGGCCGCCGGGTGCACACGCAGTACCGGGTCTGGCCAGCGGGGGGCAGCAGAGCTCCAGCAGCCGGTGTCCCCTCGGGCCGGGCCTGGACCGACCCTCCCTCCCTAACTCCAACCCCAGGCCAGGGGGCACAGGGGCACTTACCCCGTCTGGAACTGCCCTCCCGTCTCTGCAAAGGCGTGTCCTCCTCCCACAGACCTCCTCGACCCCCCCAGGCCCATGCTGGGGACGTCCTCCGGCTGCCCCAGCCTCGGCTGCCTCCGCAGGGTGCTCTCATCACTATTTTAAGTGGCCTAAGGGACACGTGGGACCTGTGTGCGGCAGTGTCCTGGGCCTGCTGAGTCCGCACAGACATTTGCCGAACTCTGGGTTCCGGCATGGAGGGCCACCTGGCTTGTTGTCAACTGGGCCTGGGGCTCAAGCACCATCACGCCTGGTTAGCAGAGGGACGGGGCTGAGCGGTGAGTGTGGCTACTCTGGTCCCCGAGGTGCCAGACAACAGGCGGTCCAGGAGACCCTGGGGGGGCCTGACGATAGTCCGGCTGGCTCAGCTCCTGTGGGTGGGAGGGGGCGCACCCAGACCCTGGAGGAGTGGGCTCAGGGGTACCTAAGACGTAGCTAGGACGACAGGCCCCGAGGAAACAAGGGGACAGATCCCCTCTCTTTTCCGTCCAGAGCCGGCCCCTCCTGTGGCCAGGGGCTGCGGGGACAATGACAAGGAGGGGAGTGGAGGGGGCCTAGAGCCACATCCTTGGAAAAAATGACCAAGTAAGCCTCTGGGTGCTGGGCCGGCCTCAGAGCAGACCCTGAGGGACCCCTGGCTTCCGCTCCCTCTGTGGGGCAGTATGCCATGCATGTCCATGCATTCTCATCTCTGCTTCACAGGGGGCAACTGAGGCTCAGAACATTCTGGAATAGCCCCTCCTGCCCCAGCCCCCATGCATGTCTGGGCTGCCTGCTTCCAGAAACCCAAGTGCTGGCCGCTGTAAAGGACCAAAGGAATTACAGTTATTTCAGGATCTGCCCGGGTCTAAGAGCCATCCCAGTGAGGACAGGGAGACCAGTATTAGCTCAGAACCGGGGGCATCTTGTCACCATCGGAGTGTCTGAAGGCGGCGTGTGGCGACGGGCTTGTGGAAAACGGGCGGATTCTCATTCCAGAGCCCCAGGCGGGCTGGCCGCAGGCCGGGACCAGCCGACATGAGGCCAGCTCTCGGGCTCGAGGAAGGCCTTGCAGGCCCCTGCTCTGGGAAACAATCTCACTCTGATCAGATGCCTTTGGCATTTTTTTGAGATGCAAAGAATGTGTTTGGGGGCACTGGGGACCCGATGGTCTTGCTTTCCACTGGGCGCATAGTTTTGCCGCATAACTAAAAGGCAGTGACTCGGCTTGACCACACGGCAGTGAAGGTATGCAGGATGGGCTGGCTCTCTGCTCCGAGCCTGGCGGCGGCGGCGACAACCAGCAGAGGGGAACTCCAGGCCGGACACGGAGGGGTGCAGGAGGAGAGAAGGGTCCTCCTGGCGGGAGGGCCACGCTCGGCTGGCTGAGAGCAGGGAGCACGCCCCAGAGCGGCCATCCTTCAAGGCTCCAGGATCTGTGCTCCTCGGTGGAGCCTTCTGGCGCCCATTTTTCTCTTTTTTTCCCCCCGGAACAAAATTCAGCCACATCCCCAGTTTGCAGATAATGTGGCAGGAACAGGATGTACACGTGTTGGGGCAGGGGAATGACCGGCATGGCCCCTGCCCCAGACACAGGGGGCTGGGGTGTCGTACTAACTTCCTGGGGCGGCCGTGACAAGGTGCCACCAATGGGGTGACTTCAAACAACAGAGATCGGTCTCTCCCAGTCTGGAGGCCAGAGAGAAATCCGAGATCTCGGTGTCAGTAGGGCCTCTGGAGGCTCTAGGGGAGGGTTCTTCCTGCCTCTTCCAGCTTTGGGGGGCCCTGTCCCCACAACCCCCACCTCTGTGGCCACATGGCCCCCTCCCCTGCGTGTGTCTTTCTTCTTATAAGAACACCGGTTATTGGATTAAGGGCCCACCCTCCTCCAGTGTGAAGACCCTACTTCCACAGAAGTTCACACTCAGGTTCCAGGTGGACGTGAATCTGGGGGGACATAATTCAACCCCGCAGAGGGGTTTTCTCTCGGATGAGCATGCACCAGCAGCAGCTCTTCTCCTGGCTTCTCATGGTGGGCGCCTCAACCCAACCATGTCTCCAGTGGCCCCATCCCGGACATTAGGAGGACAGAGAGCAGAAAGGGTGCAGGAACCAGGGGACGGCAGCGGGGGTGCACTATGGTGACCCGTTTGGGTTCCAATCCTGGTCTTGCCAGTTGGTAGCTGGCCTCAGTTGAGTTACTGAACCCGCTTGGGCCTCGGGGTCTGCGTCTGTGAAATGGGTCTGTTGCTCCTCCCCACCGGACTGGTGTTGCTTGCCGATTCTCTGAAGCAAATGGGAAGGACAGAGACCGGGAGCAGGGTCTTTGGGAACAGCTGAGGGTCCCAGTGCTGCCGCCCACTGGCTGCATAAACCCGGCATAAAACCTTGGTTGCTTTCTCTGCAGAAGGGGGTCGTCCCTACCTGGCCGGCATGCAGTGAGGAAAGGTGAGAGGCGAGCACGGGGCTAACCGTCCGCACAGCTCAGCCCCGCCTGGTGTGTGACCCTGGGCCCCCCTTGGAGATGGTGAAGGAGAGTCTTGCAGATTCTGTTCCCTCTGTCCGCCTGCCGACTTCGTCCCCAACACAGGTTTTGTTGGCATTGTTCGTGGCCAGTGCCATCACGACAAACCTGGGGCACGATTCTGATTATCAGCCACATCTGGAGATGACATTGGCCATAGATGGGCTGTGGGTGAGTCTGGAGGCCGGACTCCGCGGCACGGCCAACATCCCGTAGCCTTCCTCTTGGATGCTGGGCCGCGCGGCATCCACGGCCACAGAGCCACCAGCAGACTTGTCTGCGGTGTGACAGCTGGGCTATCCTGCTTGCTCCGCACAGCGAAAAGCAGCCACTTACTCAGGACAGTGCTCCTCGTTCCAGAAAGCGGGTCCCAGGGAGGGGAATTAACTTCTCGTCTTTTCACTTGTAACTTCACTTTTCCATGGGAACCCCTCGTACCCCACGGGCCAGATTTCCTTCTAGATGCCGACGCCATGTCAGCTGACAGGGCCTCCGGTCCCCCTGGCTCTACACATCCTCGGGCTGGCCTCTCTGTCAAACAGCTAATGATCCCTGAACAAACATCAGTGTCCTGGGGGAGCTCCTGTTGGAAGGGGCCCACCACGGATCCTTTGTGATGAGGGGCTCAGCGGGGCACGCCTGTGGTCGGCCCCCACCGCCAGGCCGTCGTCTGGGTGAGCAACCCCGGCCTCACCCAGCCGCCGGGGCCCCCGCGGTGTGCTCACCTGGCTCACAGAAGCAAGGGTAACCAGGAGAGGGACTTTTGATCTCGGGAGGGGTGGCACTTTTGCCAAGAGCCCCCAGATGTCCCTGCCTGGCTCAAGCCCAAGGCAGCTTTGCGAAGGGCAGCTCCTTCCAGAGAAGCTTTTGGGAAACACCTTTGACAAATGGCTTCATGCGGCGGCCCGGAGTGCCGGGGACCCAGCCACAGGGCTCCTCCTTGGCTACCAGCCTGGGTCCCAGGACGCAGGGCCATATGGCAGGTTCAGAACGTGAGCCAGGCCCCGACATTCCTGCGTGGCGGCCCGGAGGCCCCCCGCGGCCACAGCCCACTCCCCATCTCTGCCGGCCCAGTGCACTTGCGGTGGGAGGGGGTGGGAGGGGGTGGGAGGGCTCCCACACTTGGAGGCGTGCGCAAGCAGTCACGGCTGCGCAAAGTGCCGCGGGGCCCTCCCGGACCCGATGCTCCACCGGCCTCTGACGTGGCTCTCGGAGTCGGGGACGCGGCCGGGGCCTGAAGTCATCATTGTCCTGCTCAGCCAGGCTGATGGTCTTTAATAAGGCCATCGCGAACATTTCCTTGTAAGCTCATTTTAAGGAAATGTTTGTGCACTGAGCACTTTCCCACAGCTGTGGGACAATGTGCTGTCCCTTGCCAAGGATCACTTTTGCCATCCTCGTCTTTCCTGTAGTTGGAGGTGGGCCTGGAGGCCCGCCAGGCCCGCACTGCCAAGCCACCTCCATTGATCATTATCAGGATGCGTTTGATTAATATCTGACGTAGCAAGAGGCCTGTGCTTGGCTGGCGGGGGCTTCCCGCTGCCGAGGGCCCGGCGGTCAGAGGCCCTGCTCTGCGTGCGGGGTCTGGGGGGCTGTGGCTGGCGGCGGGGCGGGTGCCGGGGCCTTGGGGGGGTGGGTGGTGTGGGCGACCGTGCTGGGCTTGGCCACGGCCGTGTGAAAGGGCAGCCCGGCCGTGCGCCCGGCTCTTTGAAACACTTCCAGTTTGCCCAGCTCGGTACGCCCAGTGCAGGCCTTGGCGTTTCCAGTTCATCCAGATCCACGAAGCAAAACCAACTGTCCAGTTCCCCTGGGGCCTGCTGGCCCTGCCTCCTGGGCCTGTCTGCCTAGGGGGGCGTTTGTGGGACGGTGCCCCTGGGCGATTCTCTGAGTCTGTCATAGCTTCCGGCCCGCAGTGGGGACCGGCCTCCTTCTCACCATCTTCCCGCTTGGGGACACTAGGAGGCCACGGCCCTTGGGCCAGCCCTCTGCCGAGTTGTCAGGGTGGGGACCTGGCCATAGAACAGGGACAGCAAATGGCAGCTTTGGGGTTTTCAGGGATCACAACCTCAGGGTGGAAGAAAGGGGGTCTGGAGCATGGATGTCCAGGCGGAGAAGAAGAAGGGGGTCTGGTGTATGTGTGGCTGGGGTGGTGACATGGAGAGGGGGTGGTGGGCTGATGCCTGGGGAGGGGTGGGCAGGCCCAGAGCACCTGCTGTCCAGTGAGCGAATGAATAAGTGAGTAAGGCGTCGAGCAGGTATGTTCTAGATGGGAAGTCCCTCATGTTTTTGGAAATGGAGAACTTTACATAGGAAGGGCCTGTGGAGGCCTTTACATCGGACCCCCTTGTCTTGGGGAAGCTAAGACCCATCAAGGAAGGAGCAGCCTGGGCTATACGGGGAGTGGCCCCCTGGGCCCATTTGGGGAGGGTCCTCAGATCGCTCACGGAGCATACCTCAGGGCCTGGGGTACTGTTTTTGTGCTGAGGAACATTGAGGAAGGCCCTACCATTTATGCCACTGTGTTTGCTGAGCACCAGGGTTTGCTGAGCACCTCACCAGCCCAGGGATGTGTGGTGAGCATGGCAGGTGCCACCCCTGTCTAAATGCTGCCCCAGGTCACTCAGCCTCTTCCATCTCAGCCCACGTCTGTGAGGTGGGGTACCTATGGCCCACTCTCAGGGCCGTGGGATGCTTATACCTGGACACACCCACCTTCCTCATCGGGACACCAGGACATTGGTCGTGGCTCCAAAAAGATCTGTCCAAGTCCCAAACCCCAGAACCTGTGAATGTGACCTTATTTAGGAAAGAGGGTCTTTGCAGATGTAATCAAGTTAAAGGATTGCAAGATGTGACCATCTTCGAAGATCCGTGTGGGCCCTAAGTCCAGTGACCAGTCCTTATAAGATACAGAGAGGAGGAGCCACGTGACCATGGAGGTGAGGGCTGGAGGGATGCATCCAGACGCCCAGGGATGCTGTAGCCCCAGGAGCTGGAAGAGCAGGAAGGACCCTCCCCCCGGCACCTCCAGAGGGAGTGTGGCCCTGCCCACACCTGGATTTCGGACTTCTGGCCTCCACACTGGGAGAGACTACATTTCTGTTGTTTTGAGTCGCCCAGCCTGTGGTCATTTGTTATCGCTGCCCCAGGACATTTGCACACATTCTTTCTGCCTGACACACTCCCCACCCTCTTGCATCTTTCAGGTGGCAGCTCAGCTTCCTCAGAGGAGCCCCTAATGCCCATCAGAGCATCTGCTCCTGTCCCTTTAGGAGCCCCACTGCAACCCACAACCATGCACTTATTGATCCTTTAATGATCAATGTGTAGTCACTTATTGGTCACTATGATTACTGTTAATTATTATTATTACTATTAAGTGAATGGATACTTCCTCATCCATCCATCCACCCATCCATCCTTCCATCCATCCATCATCCATCATCCATCTTCCATCCATCCATCCATCCATCCATCATCCATCCATCCATCCATCCGTCTGTCCATCCATCCTTCCATCATCTATCCATCCATCCATCCTTCCGTCCATCCATCCATCATCTGTCCATCCATCATCCATCCATCCATTCTTCTGTCCGTCCATCCATCATCCATCCATCTTATCCATCCATCCATTCAATCACCACTAACTGAGCACCCACTGGGTGCCAAGAATAAGGGAACAGAGCCCAGCTGGGGGAAGTGGTGATAACCAGGGAGCGTCTGCTGTGCAGGATGGTGGTGGTGTGCAGTGGGGGGTTTGGGTTGGGCCAGGGGTGCTGCCCTATTTCTGGTGGGTCAGGGAAAGCCTATTGGATGAAAGGCCATTTCAGCAGAGACCTGTAGGAAGCAAGGGATAGGGAAGCCATGTGGCGATCTGGGGAAAATGCCTTCTGGGCAGAACGGGAAGCTTGTGCAAAGGCCCTAAGGAGAGCCTGGTCCAGATGCTGAGGCTTGCACAGGAGGCCGCACTATGGAGCAAGGTGCTCTGGGCAGGGGGGCACGTGGCCAGGCCCTCTGGGCCTCATAAACCAGTGTAGGGACTTCGCTTGTGTGTGAATGAGTTGAACCCCTGCAGGCTTGAGCAGAGGCAGGATGAAAGAAGATGCCCATTACTAAGGCCCATTACTAAGGCTCACCCTGATGGCTGTGACATCCATGGCCTTTGAGCTGGACAGTCTGGAAATGAGCACTCCCAGGAGCCACTCTTGGCCTTGGGCTCCAAAATGTTTCCGAGTTTGCAGGATTTCTGGGAGATACCAGGAAACAGGCTCGGAGAGGAAAGTCCTGCCTCTGGCTCCCTGTGCTGGGAAGTGGCAAAGCCTGGAACCTGGGCCCGCATGCGCCCAAGGGCAGAGCTGCGGCCTGTCTCTGCCCACCTCCTCCCCGCTCAGTGCACCTGACGCGGAAGGGAAGGATGAGAGGCTGGGGCACCCCAGCCTCTGCTCTGGGGGTGGGGGTGGAGATTAGGGTCCCTGGGAAAGAGGGCGTTAAGCTGGAGGTGGGGTTTGGATGTGGGAAATGGAGGTATAGGCCTTCTAAGGGGGGAACTATGTGAGCAATGCCCAGCGGTGGAAAACAGAGGCCAAGAGGGTGGTCTGCTGGGAGCCTCCAAGGTGAGGAGAGGGAGGCAGGGCCTAGCAGGGCCAGCTGAACTGAGGTACTTGCTTGGCTCTAGAAAATGCAAATTATTCTACCAAGACAGTTGTCTTTTTGGAGGATAACCAGTGTTACCCGTCCATCTATCCATCCACTCACTCATCCACCCAAGCTCTCATCCTTCCTCTGTCCCCTCCTTCCTTTTCCTCTCTCTTCATCCAAACATCCATCTACTTACCCATCCATCCTCTAATATCCCTCCCTCTCTCCCTCCCTCCATCCTTCCATCCTCATCTATCATCCATCTGTTCATTCTTTTTTTTTAAGATTTTATTTATTTATTTGAGAGAGAGAGACAGAAATAGCAACAGAGATAGTGAGAGAGAGAGCACGAGTGGGGAGGAGAGGGAGAAGCAGGCTCCCTGCTGAGCAGGGCGCCCGAAGTGGGGCTCGATCCTAGGACCCTGGGATCATGACCTGAGCCGAAGGCAGATGCTTCACCGATTGAGCCACCCAGGCACCTCTTGTCCATCCATCTATCCATCCTTCTATCCATCCAACATCCTTCTACTCATCTTTCCTTCC
>NC_058413.1:4158281-4266099 GCF_002201575.2 Neomonachus schauinslandi | reverse complement strand
TCCATCCATCCATCCTTCTATCCATCCAACATCCTTCTACTCATCTTTCCTTCCATCCGTCCATCCATCCGTCCAAATATCCCTCTCTCCTTCCATGTGTCCTCCATCCCTGCATTCTGAGGCAAGCATTCTTTTAGACTGGGGATACAGGATAGACCTTGTCTCTGTTCTCACCATTGAATGGTAGCCACAGACACTGAACAAATCATTATACAGCTAATTCCACTAGAATTGTGAGGAGCACCAAGAAGGAAAATGCGGTGCCCACTGGGTGGGTGGATAGCTGGGGTCTCGCCTCATCGGATGGTCATGGTGGGCTTCTCTCACCTGAGATGAGTTGGTGTAACCTGGTCAAGGGAGTGGAGAAGAGCGATCCTGGCAGAGGGAACAGAATGTGCACAGGCCTCTGAAGCAGGAAGGTCTTGGTGAGGTGGGAAGAACATCCAGAAAGCTGGTGTGTTTGTGGGGACAGTGGGGGGCCATGAGGAGGCTGTCCAGAAGCCCGGGGGCCTAGGTCTTCGGTCAGGGGACAATCTTCTGATGATGCTGACATCGTCCAAGTCAGTCAATCACTCTGGGGGCTCGGTGTGGACCGCTCCACTTTCTTCTGCACGGTTTGCTTTCTCCAGAAGGTTACTCTGAAAGGAGACCTCAAGGTCAAGATGGGCACTTGGAGGCTTTAGATGCCGAAGCAGTTTTACTTTGACCAAGTCAGCTGAAGGAGCACGTGGGCCTAAAATTAGGCGAGTGTGTGTGCTGGAAGCGAGTTCACACGCTCAGAACTCCTGTGGGCAGGATCTGCGCGGCTTTTCCCTGTCTGTTAATGGTACAATCTGTTCGGACCTTTGGAACATTCCTCAGCTTTTATTTAATGTAGGAAGAATCATTTCTGGAATTAGCATATAAATTGGCAAAAGTCAGCAGCTCTGGAGAAGGCGCTTTCCGTGGGTGTCAGGGCAGGATGGAGGGAGTGGGTGGTGGTGGTAGGGGGGGCGTGAGGATGAATCGGCTGTTCCTCCTGTTCTCCTTCAAGGGGCAAAGATAAGCTCTGTTTAAAAACCTCTAGGCTCGCTCCCGGAATATGCAACTGGGGAAGGTGTATGTGACCCCTCAGCGATGGCTGCCAGGGGAGAAGGGGCTCAGCCGGGAGGCAGGAGGTGTGACCAAGTGTGTGGGAATCTTTTCCAGAGAGATGGCTTGCTGAGGGAAACTTCTCCCACGGGCCTGCCTTGTAGAACAAGGTTATCGAAAGGGGAAACCCAGAAATGTTCCCTCCCTGGTTGTCATGTCTGGTCTGGTCGGGGGCAGATATTTGACACATTTTATAGCACTATTAGTCCTCGGGCTTTCGGATAGGGGTGGCCAGTTGATCATTAACTGTTTGCTACGTGTGGCATTCCAAATTCTGGCCCAAGAGAGCTCCGTGCAGCGTGCCGAGTCCGCATACCCACTGGGCCACGGCTGGGCGGGCTTGCTTCCTGCCGCGGGCGGGGCGCTCCCCTGAGGCCAGGGGCTGGGGCCCGGCGGGGACGCTCACCCATCCTCTCGGTGGCCCTGCGCCCCTCGAACCCCCGTCCCCACGGTCCCACCGGGGCCGTGCGCACAGGTCCAGGCCATCCCCGCTCCCACGTGCCATGAGCTGGGCAACCCCCGGGCTGGGCCCCCTCTCCTCCGCGGCCTTCCCTGCGGCCAGAGTTTTAGCCTTCTCTCCCTATGGAAGATTCCTGCCCAAGTGCAGCTTTTGGCCGGGTTGAAAGTCTCCCCAACTTGCACACCAGAGTCGGGCCCTTTGGCCGAGGTGGGATTTGGGAGGCCACACTTGCAACGAGACGCCCATTTTTTGCATTCATTGCATTTTCTACCAAGCTTCCAGAAATGTCCTTTTCTTGCAGAATCCAAAGGCAATTGCAAGGTATTAAAAAACGTGCTCCCCGGACCATTCCTGGCTTGGTCCTCTACCCCTACTTCCGAAACACAAGCGCGTCTCTGGCCCATGGCCCCTCGCTCAGCTCAATACTCTGCCTCCCCGCCTGGCCTCAGACCCCTTCGCCCCCCACCTCTGATCCTTCCCAGGCGCTGTGGTCTCCAGGGGAAACTTCCAGATGGCAAATCTGATTCCTCACCAGGGGCTTAGAACTTTCTATGGCTCCTCAAGATGAAAATCCAAGAGAAAAGCTCCAATCCCTGGTTTGATCCTCAAAGGTCCTACACAGCCTGCCCCCTCTTTCTCCACCTCCATGTCGAGGTGGCTCCGAGGACAACCCCCGGGCATGGCGTCACCATCCCTGGTCTGCACCTGCTGTTCCTACTGGCCGGCGCAGCCCGGACACCCCCTCTTCGGGAAGCCTGCTCTGACGATGGGTCCTCATGCATCCCTCTCTTCCCAGGGACCTGTCTTCCCTGTCACATGGGTGCTCCCGGGTGTCCTTCCACTTATGTATGGCTCTGGACGCTGCAGTTGAGGACGAACGGGAGGGCGTGCGCATGGTGGTGTGCGGACACTCCCACTCAGGCTCACACGTGCCTCGTCCCATGGGAAGATGGATCCGAAGGTGGCCTGCACTGGGAGCCAAGGGTGCTCGGGCAGAGGCATGAGAGCAAGGCCAGGGGAGCAGCCAGACCTGGGCCTGGGCCTGCGCCACCAGCTGTGTGACCTTGAGCAAGTTACCTAACCTCTCTGAACCTGACTTCCTAGTCATGGAAACAGGAGATGCGATAGCATTTGCAGAGGGCCCGGCAAGCCGCTGGCCCGCCCCCACCTGGCGAGTGCTCAGTGACTGAGTTTTCAATGTGGTGGCCAGGGGTTGGCGGGTGGGGCCCAGAACCCAGGTTGGGAATAAAAAGACAAACCTGGCGCCAGGAGGGGTGTTGTGGGGAGATGCTGTTTTGTTCCTCTTCAGCCCTCACGCAGGATGGGAGGGAGGGCTGAGTCGGGCACTGTATTCCCGTTCAGCTCTGCCCCCCGCTTGCTGGGTGACTCGGGGCCAGAAACTGGCCTCTCTGGGCCTCTATCTTCACTTTTGAAATAGGGAACTGCTTCCATTCCCTTGGGGGCTCCCTCAGAGCTGCCCGTGGTGATACGGTGGGGTCCTCTGGGGTCTCGGCCACTTTGTGACCCCCAGCTCCTCTGGAACGCTGGCCCCATTTCAGAAGCCCCTCAGCCTGGTGCCAAGACAGCCCCGAAGAAGCATGATTTCCTTCCACTGGCAGCAGACTCGGGGTAGGAGAGAAAGTGCTAGAAACAAAAGGGTCCCAAGGCAGGATTGCTCCATAGTGAATGAACAAAGCTGCCCTTCCTTCCCTGGACCCCGACTCTGCGAGGGCCCACCTCCACGTGACGCGGGCGGAGGCTGTGACCAGCTCAGTTTGACTGGGCCGTGGGGTCGCTGGGCACACAGCCACGGTTCGGAGAAAACTGGAGAGCTGGGGCTTGCTTATCGAGGCTTTATCCCGGGAGACCCGAGCCAAGAACAGTCTTATCTAAGTAGAGCCTGCCCGAAAGTCCCGGCGTCACTGTTAGCTGTCCCCCTGAAAAGTGAACAAACAGAGTGTCCCTATTTAGATGAGGAGGGACATGGTTTCCTTGTGTGCAAGCCTCGACAGAGCCCTGCGGAACATTCCCATTTTGTGGATGAGCAGTCTGAGGCTCAGAGGAGGAGTGCTTGCCCCAGGTCAGCAGCTGATGGCTAGGGGTGGGACCTGAGGCCGGCTGGGGCTGACTCTCCAGCCAGCCCGTGCCCCTGACCCTCACACCTGCCCCAGCCAGGGGATGCCTCCGAGAGTGCTCGTGGTTTCAGGGAGTGCTTGGGCAAGGCCTGGGGGAGACAGTGGTCCTGCAGAGGCCCCCCAGGTCCCAGGATCCCTCCCCGGCAGCCAGCAGCCGGGGTCCCAGGAGGAATTCTGCCTAGAGAGAGCTTTTTCCCCTTGAAGGAATCAAAAGCACACACACACACACATTCCTCCGAATCAGAGGTGTGCCAAGTGGGGAGGGAGGGCAGGGCCCCTGGACCGGCCAGCCGCCAGCCGCGCCAGCACATGACAGCCCTGAAAACTGCCAGCAGGAACTCAGGCCGGGTGTTTGCAGCGGGCGGCAGTGCCAGGGGCGGGGGTGGGGGCCTTTCACCAGCTTGGCACCTTGGACATGTGACGGTTGGGGCAGCCCGAGGGGTGCCCGAGTCTGCTGAACCTCCCGGGCCTGGCCTCTGGGCCCACACTCGCCGTTTCTGGTCCCGGGAGCTGGGGGAGGCGGCGTAAGGAGGGAACGCATGAGCTCTAGCACATCCAGGACACGGTATCCCAAGTGGCTTTTGGTAACTCCCACCACTTAGCCGGGAGAGGCTCTTTGCAGTCTCCACGGCGGGGTCACCTCCAGCGGCCTCGCAGCCGCCCCGCAGAGGGGGCGCCACCACCCGCCAGCTCTACGTTAGTGAAGGGGCTGCGTGAGGCTTTGGGGATTGCGTGACCCCCCAGCGTCACACGGTTTCCCAGGCGCCGTGGTCTGGAGTCCTGGCCCCACCGATGTGTGTGCGTTGGTTCCTTTATGCATCGTACAAGAAATGAGCCAGCATATATGTGTGGGGACAGGTATCAGTGTCCTGGGGCGGCTGTAACAAAGGACCACAAACAGGGCGGCTTAGAACAACAGAACTCCGTCTCTCCCAGTTCTGGAGGCCGCAGGCCGGAGCTCGAGGGGCTGGCGGGTCCATGCTTTCCCTGAAGGCTCTGGGTGGGTGGGTGCGGGGGATCCTCCAGCCTCTTCCAGCTCCTGGTGGTGGCCTCACCCCTGAGGTCCCCGCACCATCTGCTCGTGGTCTCTCATCTTCCCCATGTTCACTCTCTCCTTCCATTTAGACACAGAAACCTTACAGGGGGACTTTGTGACCCAGTTAATAAGCTCTATTTCCCAGCCTCCCTCAGCTGGGGGAGTGTATCAGCTTGCTTTTGCTGTGTAACGAAGCACCCCAAACTGTGGCTTAACACAGCAAAGATTTATGATTTCTTGTGATTCTGTGTGGCTGGGGGACTTTTCGGATCTGAGCTGGCCTGGCTGGGGCTGTGTGACCCGGGATGGCCTCACTCCCATTTCGGGGGCCTCAGCGGGGATGGCTGGGATGCTGGAGATGGCTGATGCTTCTCTGCCTGTGCTCTCACCTCCCGGAAGACTAGCCCGGACTTGTTCCCATGCCGGCAGAGGGGTCCCAGCGCCGAGAGCAAGCCTGAATGCATAAGCTCTTTTCAAACCTCTGCTTGCATCCCTCCTTCTGTCCAGGGATAAAGCACAAGGCAGGTCACAGGGCTGAGCCCAGATTCAGGGGTGGAGAAATAGACCTCACCCCTTGTGGGGTGGAGTGACAAGGTCAAATTATTATGCATACAGGGGCATGCGTATAGGGAAGCATGAACAAATTTGGAATCACTATTGCCATGATCTGCCACTGAATGTGTGCCTCAGTTTTGGCCAAGGAGGTCTAAGCAGAGTGGGTCTTCCAGGATATGTCGTTAAAGGGATCCCCCTTTCCTCCCTTCTTCCATCCTGCTGCTTGGAATGTGGATGTGAGGGCTGGAGCTCCTGCAGCCATCTTGGACTGAGGACGAGAGCCACACCCTAGGGCTGGTGAGTCCACAAGTTGAAAGGAGGCTGGGATCTGGCTAACTCCTCGGAGCCTTGGACTGCCTAACCATGGACTTGTCCTACATCAAAGTCACATGTGGTCACATTTCATGCCTCTAAGGGGCCCAGGCTTCTTGGGGCCGGCAGTCGGGGTGACTCTGGGCTTGGGTGCTAGGGGCAGGATGGGCTTTGAGGGCCCGAGAGCCCGTGGTGCAGGCGGAGCCAGCAGCCCTGCAGCAGCGCGGGTCCTGCCCATCGAACACCATGCGGCAGCTCTGCCATGTCCTTGCTCTGCGGCGGGAGGAGCCGAGGCCTGTGCAAATCAGGCCATCCAGGCGCGGAGCCAAGTTCAAATGTACAGACCTGGTGCGGGTTGCATCTGGGGCCAGGGGACCAGCCTGTCATTTATACCGCTTGGTCATTCACTCCTTCATTCATTTACTCACCCACGCGCTCACTCATTCATTCGACACTTTCTGAATGCCTCCCCGGGGCCAGGCCCTGCCCCCAGCACCAGGGACAGCCCCAGCGGAGCAGACTTCCTGCGCTTGCTGCCTCAGGCTCGTGGGCTCAGGGACACGTCAGTCAGCCGCTGGCCCTCACAAGCTACCTCAGCCCCTTGGGGATGTGACCCCAGCCCAGAGGCCGTGCTGGGCGAGGCCTGGGGGTCTTCCAGGGGCAGCGTGTGCACGAGAGGCTGCGACTTGTTGGTTGTGTAATGTCGAGCCAGCGTGCTCTGGACTCGGGGTCTCATCTGTAGAGCGGGGACCCTGGTGCCCCGACCAGGGGGCTGGTGAGAGGATATGGCTGTCCCACATTCAGAATGTCATGTGGGGGCCACTCCCCTGTGGCGACTTGTTCTCTAGCCAATGCCTCGTGGGCGCCGTGTGGGGCTGTGGGCACGGGGCTGCCTCCAGGAGTCCTCGTCTGGCTGCCTTAGCAGCTCTGAGGGGCGCTTGCCTCACGTGCCCTGTGGCAGGCAGCTCGGGCAGCTGTAACAGCCTCCCCAGACCTGGGGAATCACACAACAGGATGCACGGTCCCCAGGTCCTGGAGGCCGAAGCCCGAGATGCAGGCGCGGGCAGGGCAGGGTCCCCGTGAGGCTGCTCTCCTCACGTGTGGACAGCCGTGCTCTCCCTGGGTCCTCACGGGGTCATCCCTGCGTGCAGGTCTGTGTCCTGATCTCTTGTCATAAGGATTAGGGCCCCCCCACCCCGTGACCTCACTGTAACTTAATTTCCTTTCTAAAGACTGTGTCTCATCAGAGGCACTAGGGGTTAGGGCTTCAATATATGAATTTTTGGGGAGACACAGTTCAGCCCACAACATGCCCTTGGGGGGGAGAAAGTGTCAGGCTGTGGACGGGGAGACACTTGCTCTCCCAACACGGTGTGGGGGGCCCCCACCTACTTGGGAGAGAGTGCGAGCCCTCTCTGGGGACGCGGATCCCCCTCGGGGAAGCAGAGAGACAAGCTAGTGGCGGGGGACTCTCAAACTCTGCCACCTGTCTCTTCTCCCCTTGGCTCGCTGCCTCACCGACATCCCGTGAGTCCCTGCTGCATGCTGGACAAGCTCGGAGACCCCTGGGGGTCAGAGCGCTGAGTGGAGCAGGACCTGCCCGCAGGCTGGGAATGCGCCACGGTCCAGGCGCGGCCTCAGCAGCCAAGACTCCAGGCTCCAATCCTGACCGGCCGCTTGCTGGCTCTGTGTGAATGTGTGGATGGCAAGTTACTTACTTCCCTTTGCCTCAGTTTCCTTGTCTGCCAGGTGAGTCACAGTGCAGCCTCCCAGGGGTGGATGGGGTGATCTATGCAGGCCTGAGAACGGGGCCTGTCCTCAGGTAGCTGACAGTGGCGAGTGACGAGGATGTGCCTGGAGTCACCAGAACCCACGTGATTGCGTGGGCTTTGACCCCACGCAGGGTTATGCTATGTTTATTATCTTGACCCTCAAAAGGACACTCTGGGTGGCAGGAGGGCCCCACTCTTCCCATGGCTTAGCGGGTGGGGAGACCCAGGTCTGGACAGGTGAAGTGGCCAGTCCAACGTCCCTTCTGCCCTACCCTTCAGTTGGTGGCAGTCCTACCCTCCCTCCTGGTCCTGCCCATCTTGGTTGGGCCCAGCGTGTCTCCTGAGGAGTGGCCACCCCTGGGCTTCTCCCCAGAGGCGTGGTCGTCGTCCTCCCTGACAGCAGCCTCATTGTCCTTGAAGGGAAGAAGGAGAAAGGACCCTTGGGTGAGTCGTGTGGCCCTTGCCTACTCCGCAGATGGCCCTGCGGCGTGGCCTGGGTCCCAGAGCCCTCCGTGCCCTAGACACCCCTTGTCTTCGCCAGCAGGCCCTCCCCAGGTCTTCTGCCCTCGCCTGCTCTCCAAACTGGTGGGGCATCCTGCACTTGGCCCATCTCCACCGGCCTGAACCTCACAGTCACATCTCTGTTCTCTCAGGGACATTTAGGGACATCCTTGTCTCGGGTCCCCATGCCCTGGTTTTTCCCAGCCCCCTGTTCCCTATAGCTTTTCTGTGTCCTTGGCTCCTGGTTCTGGGTGTGGTCTGCCCTCTGCCCTTTGCCCTTGCCCTTTGCCCTTTGCTGGTCTTGGCCTTTGTCCAGGATGGGGCAAGGTGGGCTGAGAGAGGCGTGGCCATGGCAGGAGCCAAGAAGCAGCTGGTGGGAAGTGAGGCCCCCACCCCTCCATCTCAACCGCGTCCCTGCAGACCCTGGGGAGGGCTCAGAGGGCAGCTGGGCCAGTTCTTGGATCGTTAGGGAAGAGGATGATTCCAAGCGGCAGGAGAATTTGCAGTCAAGGGCAACATGGCCGGGACACCAGAGGACACAGTCCCTGCTTCTGTCCGGGCTTGAGATGGTGGCAGGAGATCAGGGAAGGCTCCAGGAAGAGGTGGCTTTGAGGCTTTGAGAATTACGTAGGGGTTCACCAGGGAGCCTAGAGGTGGGTTTGGATAGACACATGATCCTGGGGCCCTTTCAAAGCCCGACAGCGGCGAAAGGGTCGCCGACATGATGGGCCCTGGGCACCTGTCCGCCCCAGGTCACGCAGCCGGTTTGAGTCAGAGCCAGGTCTGGAACCAGGTTTATCTGCCCCCACATCTGGCATGCGACGTTCCGCAGCAAGACACTGCCTCAGAGCAGCCAGCCCAGCCCCCCCGGGCAGTAAAAGTGCTGTTTCATGTACAAAGTTCAGTTTACATACAAAGATGGCCATGCCTGGGCAGTGCTAGGTGGGAGAGCATTGTGTGAGGAGCCCAGAGTCCCACCCTGAGTCCCCAAGTGACCTTGGGCCAGTGAGTGCCTTCCCCTCCTGGCGTGTGCGCGTCCTCCTCTGGGCGCTGTTCCGATGGGACCTGGCTGCCCTCTAGACGATGATGCCTGAGGGCTGGTTCCAGGCTGCTGTTTACCCCGGTTCTGCATGGAGGGTTTGACCTCACGCCCGCTCCCCACCCTCCAGCACAGCTGAGCCCGCCTCCTCTCTGCTTAGCTGACTCACAGCTCTGCTATGTGTCCTGCAAACACTCCGAACCCTCACCCTGCAGCAGGGCGCTCTGTGTTGGCGATGCAGAGCCCTGCTCTGTGCTCCAAGGAGCACGTGTTTGGGTCCCCCAAGACATACCCGCTATCCTCCATGTGCCTCTCCCTGGTGACGGTGTGCTCCCATACCTGTGAGCATGTGCCTCTGGGCCTCCTGTGGAAGTTCTCCTTCACTCTTACCCAGACCCACGGTGGGGTGGGAGAGAGGGACCCAGGCGTTCTGGGTCCCATCCCTGACCTGCTCCTGCTGGCTTGGGACCTGGGGGAAATCAAGCCACCTCCCTGGGAGAGAAACCGGTGGTTTACAGAAATGGTGGCCACAGAGCCCTGTTGCTGCTGACCTCTTCTATGTGGCCCCAATCTAGGTGGGTGGAAGAGGGATGCTCTGGTTGAATCTGGGGGGGCTGGAGAGCAGAGTTGGCATTTGAACTCCCATCCTGCTGGGGCCCTTGGATTGTCACCAGTGGGCAGTCACTCCCAGAGCCCCCGTAATCTTCAGGGCCGTTCCCCATGTGGATCTGCTGCGCCCGCTCTAGCCCAAAGTCAAGGTTGGGCCTCAGTGGGGATTTGGACCCTGGCCATCAGGACCGCAGACTCTGCAAGCATTCCACCTGAGACCTGAGGTTGTTTGGCACTTGTGCCCTCCGCTGGAAGCCGGCTCTGTGGGGTTGGGATGAGGGTGCTCACAGAAGCACAGAACCTGGTGCGTGCGAGGCTCTTGAGAATCCTTTGCTGAGTGATTGAGGACATGTGGGGTCCTTGATCGTCCTCCTGCCCGCCCTCCGTCTTTCCTGTGGAAGAGCTGAGCTCCTGGCTCCCTCCGGAGCCACTTGCCCTCCCTCCGCTCACTTCTGCAGTCAGCTCACCTGGCACCACCCCTCCCTTCGCTTTCTCCCTGTCCCAAGGGACTCCAGGGGCCCCTTTGTCCCACTGCTGGGCTCCTGTGCTCCATGGAGAGTGGCCCGAGGAGACTCTGCTGGGTTGGGATTTGCTGTTGCTTTGGGGAACTGAGATAGGTACAGATGGTGGCCCGAAAATCCAGGGTGCAAGGTGGCTGAGTGGCTGGAGCCTGGTTTGGGTGCCAGGACCATCAGCTCCCTGCCTTCGTATGCAAAGCCTGTTGGGTTGCAGGTCCTAGAAATACAATACGAACTTGTGGGGGGATATACGTTATTTTTAGTAGCCACCTTCGAAAAGTAAAAGGAAACAGGTAAAATGGATTTTAATCACATTTTATTTAACTCCAGCTATCCAAAATATTATTTCAGCCCGTAATCAGATCAAAATTATTAACAAGATATTTTACATTCTTTTGCATGGACTTAATTCTCCGAAGCCCGTGGTGTTATTTTTATACTGACAAGCACATCTCAAATCAGATCCTAAACGTTCCACGTCCTGCCACGGCAGTAAAGTTATGTTAAACAGAAAACCACTTTACACTGCTTCGGTTTTTCAACTGAAATTAATCAAAGTGAAATAAATTAAAAAAACCACATTTTCGGGGTCTCACCAGCCACATGTCAAGTGTTCCAGGGCCACGTGTGGCCAGGAGCTGCCGTGTCAGATGCCGCTGGTCTAGAAGCATCTGTGTCCTCCTCCTCCTCTTACCTGTCCAGTCCCCTTCCCTCTGGCTCGGGTGGCCCCTGGCTCACCTGAGATGCTCACCTGTTGGAGGATGGAGTTTTGGAGACATTCGAGGGATGATAACATGGGGTCTCCAGGCTTTGCGGGAGGCTGGCAGGGGAGAGGACGTTACCCTTTGGAGCCCTTATTCACCTGCTGTAGTGTGTTGGGGTCTGTCCAGGGGTGCTCGAAGCCCCTCCAATTTAATAGCGGCTTGGTGCACGAACAGTGCAGGGGATGGTCTCACCGCGTACAGCTGCTTGGCACTGCCTTTTCTTTTTCTTGCTACAGGGGTCTGACTGACCTTCCTCAGGGACCTCCACCATTCCGGGGTTGTGCATCCCACGTGTGGGTGACGCTGACCAGTCACCGGGGCTTGCTCCTCCCCGTGTACGGATTGAAGCCCGTCATCCTGACGGTGGCCCTGGGAAGCCCCTGCTGCACTACCCCCATTTTGTGGGTGGGAAGACCGAGGCCCAGAGCTGCCCAGAGTTGCAGAGTTAGCAAGCGGCAGAGGTGGGCTTTGACTCCTGCCAGGTGGGCTCCCACCCTCCCGACCACCACTGAGTCCCTGTCTCCTCTGACAGCCCAGATCCAGTTCCAGTCCTGGCTCTGTGGTCTCCTGGCTCTGGCCTTGGTTTCCCTTAGCATGCCCTGAGTGGGCTGGACCTTCTGGTGGCTAAATTCCTTCCAGCTCTGGGTCTCTGCGTCCGTTCTTGGGTCTTATTTTCTGGGTGATTTTACTTTGGTGATGGGGCCAAGGGAGGGTGAGATGGGGGGTGGGGCTGGGGGGGGCAGGAAGCCCATCATGTGGCCCAGCCCCTGTCGGAGGAGAGGCCCTGCACACGGCTCCCGGAGGCCAGGCCAGGCAGCCTGCCCAGCCGGATCCCGACGCCGGGAGAAGCCCGCTCTGCGTCTTGGCACTCAGGCCTCGCAGCTGCCGGGGCTGGCCGCGCGCGGTCACTGGGCGGCTGGGGCGGGCGGGGGGTGAGGGGGGCCCGCATCCATCATTACCAGCATCTCCCGCGGGTCCTGCCAAGTCGCGATGGAACCGGGCCCGGGTGCCAATGTGCTTGGTAACTGGATTGTTATTTGAAAAATTAAAGCAGTGTCCAGAAAATCCAACCTTCGCATTTGTACCAGGAGCCTGGAGCCGGGCGAGTGGCGGCCCTCACAGAGCTGTTTGTGCAGGGTGGCCAGTGGGAGGGTGCCCTGGGACCGAGCAGATGACAGCAGAGAATATTATCCGCCCGGGCTCGGGAGGAGGGAGAGGAGGACGGAGAGCGCGGGCTGGGCCTAACCCCACACCAGCTGCTGGGCCCACGTGGCCCAGGGCAGACGGCTGAGGCAGGTCCCGCCGTGCGCACAGGGCGTGCGCCAGGTGCTTGGGGGCCGGCTGGTATCAGGGTGACGTCTCTGGGGGGCCCGCTGCCTGAGCCCCCGGAAGCATGTTTCTTTTAAAGTCAGAATTTAAAAAAAATGAACTTTTGGGTTGCAGGAGATGTTTCTCATATATGTACTGGGTTAAATAGTGTCCCCCTAAAATTCACGTCCACTGGGAACCTCAGAAGTGATGTTATTTGGAAACAGGGCCGTTTGCAGAGGTAATGGTTATGGCGAGGTCACAGTGGACTAAGGTGGGCCCTGCTCCAGTGACTGGCCACACCAAGACAAGGTCGAGGGGCCACGTGACCACAGAGGTAGAGACTGAGGGGCGCGGCCTCAGCCCAGGAGCTTCCAGAGCCCCAGAAGCTGGAAGAGCAGGAAGCGTCCCCCCCTAGCGCCCCTGGAGGGAGCACGGCCCTGCCCACAGCTCGACTGCAGACTTCTGGTCTCCAGAACAGGGAGGGAATGAATTTGTGCTCTGTGGTAATTTGTTACGGCAGCCCCAGGAAGCAATGCAATATATAATATTAATTTGTTTTCATTGCAATGCGGTTGTAAATATAAATTATTATTATTATTAGTAGTAGTATTTTATGGAAGAAGGAACCCTTGGAAGCAAAAGTCCCAAAGGCCCATGACAGTCTTAATTCAAGGTGACAAGCCTTGCCCTTCTTCCAGGAACTCGGCTCCCGGTCTGGGGGCCGTGCGGGCCCCGCGGGGGGCTTCCTGAGCGAGTGGACCCTGACATCTGAGTGGGGCTGAGGTCGAGGGGGGAGATGGAGCTCTGGGGCTCCAGTCCGAGCTCTGCCACCCCTCCTATGTGACCTCGAGAGGGGACGTGGCCTCCTGGGCCTCAGCATCCTTATCTGGGAGCTGCCCGCTGTGGAGGACACGGTGCTGTCTGACCGGGTCGCGGGGTTTCAGAGCTCAGGGGCAGCGAGGACCCTGTGCAGCAAATACCGCCTGACGGGGCACCCAGGGCTTGGTGCTCAAAGTCCGCGGGCGGGGAGTGGGAGGCCGGTGCGTAAGGACATTGCTGCCTGGCGGAGTTTTCCATCCGAGCCGGGAAAGAGCCACCCTCCTTCCATCGGTATGGGTCTGGATGGATGTCCTCCTGCCTTCCGACCCTGTCCCTGCAGGGTCCCTGTCCCTGCAGGGTTTCCTCCTCACGGTCAGCTCAGTACCATGCTGGCCCTACACGGAGGCCCCAGAGGCCGTCCCCCCTGCCTCTCCCACCCAGCTGCCCCTTCCCTCCGGGGTGCCCAGACCTTGTGGGGGCCCCGCCAACAGTGGGGGCAAAGTGCTGTCCCAGCTGCAGAAAGGTTCCCGGGCTGGGCTATGTTGGCGCCTCGGTCCCGCTGCCTGGCCTTCCGCGGGAGGTAGCTCGGAGGGACCAGACTTCCAGGCGGTGGGCACAGAGCAGCTGACTGACTTGCCTGTAGGTGGCACAGCCAAGACAGAAGTCCAGGAGGAGGCCATTCTGGGAGCTGGGGAGGAGCAGGTCTCGTCCCCCGGGACGGCGGGCATTGCTGGGAAAGCTGCAAGGCTGGCCGGGGCCCCAGGGGCTCGGTGGCATTCCTGCCTCTAGGTGGGGCATTCTGCACGTGCAGTTCCGCAAGCTTTGAACCCTGAGCTGGGCTTTCGGACTTCCAGAACTGCTCCTCGGGACTCTCGCCCCTTCTTGCAGACCCCTCGGCCTCGCCGCAGGGTGCAGGGTAGACAGATTCTCCACCTTGGAAGCACAACACTCCCCTCCTCCTCCACCCTCTCCCTGGGGCCCGGATCCCTCCCAGACAGGCCTGACATGTGGCCACAGCCCCCTCCCTGTCTCCGCTGGCCTCCATCCCCCTGGGCCCCAGCAGGCGGCTCGCAGGAGGAGTGGTGGGAACGTGTCTGGGCAGCCACGCGCCCTGGTCTAGGATGCAACCTTGGGCCAGAGGAAGCCGTGAGCTTCCCGAGGGCAGAGCCTGGCTCACTGCACCTGGTGCCGCCCCCAGCCCTCATTCCTGCTCTGTCTCGGGCCTCTTCCGCTCTCAAGGTTGTTGTAGGAGGGATGAGGGCTTCTTGACCACTGAGACCTGGCTCCCTCCTGATTCTGTTTCTCTCCTTGTAAGCTTGGGCAGTCAGTTCGCCTGAGGCCTCGTCCCTCCCTCTAGAAAGTGGGAGAAGGTGGCAGCTGGCTTGGCGGTCCCTGCAGAGTCCCCCAGGACAGCCTCAGGCTCTTGGGGTGTGGACGCTGGAGTCAGGCCTGCATAGAAAGCCTGACTCTGTCACATCCTCGTGGGTGACGGCAGCTGGCTTTACTCTTCCAGGCCTCAGTTTTCTCTTCTGTAAAATGGGAAGAACACAGGACCCATTGGATAGGTGACCACAGGGGACACAGCACATCCGTCGTTTGGCACTGCACCTGCTACGTAAGACATGGTCATCCACTTACTGTGACTTTATCACTTTCATTGATGAGGACGATGAATTTTGGGGGAGGTTATCAGGCCATACTTAGCATACAGGAAAACCACCCTTTTGAAGATTTGATGCCTTTTGATGAAGTTACACAGTTGTCAGGGTTCAGAACAGCACCATCGCCCCCAAAGGTGCAGGCAGTGCCTCTCCTCACCCCAGCCCCTGGAAAGCACAGACCTGTTTTCCATGCTTACGATTGCCCTTTTCCTAAATGTCATGCAAATGGAGCCACGAAGTACGCAGCCTTAGGTGTCTGGTTCCTGTCGCTTAGCGTAATGCATTTGAGTTCATGCATTTTGGTCCGTGGGTCTGTGGTTAATTCCTTGTACTGCTGAATATTCCTGAATATTGCCTGCATGCAGAGTTGTATGAATACGCGGTAATTTGCTTTTCCATCCACCAGGTAATGGATATTTGAGTTGTTTCTGGTTGTGGCTAATGTCAATGAATACAGCTGCTATGAACATCTGGATCCAGGTCTTTGTGTGGACGTGTTTTCCTTCCTCTTGGGTACATGCTAGAAGGTGGGATTGCTGGATTTAGGTGAAGTGAATATTTAACTTCATAAGAAATTGCCCAACTCTTTTCCAGCGAGGCCGCCCCATTTCGCGTTCCCATCAGCAACGTCTGAGAGTCCCAGTCGCTCCGCGTTTTGTCAGCACTTGGTGTCGGCAGCTTAAAACTTTAGCCATCTTCATAAGTGTCCAGTGCCATCTAACGATATGGAACATTATTTCACTTGCTTATTTGGTGCCCAGTTTATTCGTCCGTGAAACGTCTGTTGCAAGTCTTGCTCACTTAAAATTCCGGGTTGTTTTGTCTTATTATTGAGTCCTAAGAGCTCTTTGTCTATTTTGGACACAAGACGTTGATCTGATGTGTATTTTTTGCAAATATTTCTCCCTGTCTTTGGTTTGTCTGCTCATTTTATGAATAGTGTCCTTTGGGGAGTGGAAGTCTTTCGTTTTGACGAGATCTAGCGTCTGACGTGTTCTTTTAGGTCCTTGCTTTTTCAGTCCCTTCTAGGAGCTCTTCGTCTGACTCCAAGTCACAGAGAGTTTCTCCTTGGCTTTCTTGCAGACGTTCCATAATTGCAGGTTTCACATGTGGGTCTATTATCCATGTTGAGTTGACTTTGCCTGAGTTGACCTTGGGTATGGTACCCCAGACCCGCCTCTCGGGACCCCCCGGTGACTGGCCAGGCCCCTCCAGCAGTGTTGACTCTTGTCCCCCTGGGCATGTCAGCGGAGGCTGCCCTGCCACCCGTGATCAGCAGATGTGAAGCCTGGGCTGCCTTGGGTCTGGCAGGGCTGTTACCGCTTTTGCCCAGGTTGTTTGCCATCCAGGCTTGTGGGTGGACTCGTGCGAGGGACCCAAGACTGGGCTCCTGCCCGCTGTTCGGAAGACGTTGCTAGAGGAGGCAACTCTGCCTTCCTTTCCTGCTGGGCTAGCTGCTGCCTCGGTGGCCCCAGAGCATCTCCGTCCTCCCTTCTGCATTCAGCCAGGGGCACCCTGCCATCCGTGCTGTGAGCTAGGCCACTTGGCCCCAACGCAAACATTTTAATCATACTCTACCAACTCCCTTCAGCCCCAGTAGGTTACCAGTTCCATTTCTCAGGTGTGGAAACTGAGTTTTAGAGGGGTAAGTTATTTGTCTAAGACTCATGAGTGGCAGAGCTTAGAACTGAACCAGGACTTCACGATTTCCCTCGACACCGTGTTGCTTTCCCAGGCTGGCGCTCTCCACGTGGGCTGAGTTGCATCCACGCAGGGACCTGGGAATGAGGGATCCAGTGATCGTTGGCACATGGTTATTTCAGAGTGACGGGGCTGCCTCCCCTCGAGTATAAGTGCCTCCTGGGCAAGGATTTCTCTCATTTGGTGTCTTTTCCCACGAAGCATGGTCTTGTACCTCCATGGACTTTGGCAAAGAGTCAGCTGCGTGTGAGAATGAGCCTCTAAACATGGCTTTATCTCCCCACAATGCTTCTCAGGGTGATGGGTAGACTTGCCAGTCCCCTGATGGATTTGGGAATCATAGCGTCCCTGCATTCAGTGTTTGGTACACAACAGGCATTCAATAAATGTTGGTAGTGTGAATGAATGAACTTGGAGTCATCCATCTAATGGATATCATCTATTATAACAAAACCCAAGGGACCATGAAAATCAGGGTCAAGGCTGAGTGTCCAGGGCCATTTGAGAATTGAATGATGTGTTTTTTGTGTCACCCAGGTTCTTGGGTCAGGATCTGGAGGGGAGATGAAGAGAGGCTATTGGGGCAGGGCCTGGGGTCTTGGGAATGTGCCGCTCACAAAACCCAGGTCAGTGCGACCAACATCATGCTGCAGGTAAAATTATCCAGGGGTGACTGGGGTCCAGGATGAGTGGGGGCTGGCTGTCTCGGGGTCCTCGCCAATGTCATCTGTCATTGAGAAGGTTTTGTTGCCCGTGAAGATATGACTACCCCAATACTGGGCCTGGTGTGGCCCCACAGTCTATCCCCTGCAGGTTCTTGGTCAAGATGAGGGGTCTCCAGCAGGAGCTAGCCCGAGTGTGGACTTCAGTCCTGGGGCCTGGGGCAGGGAGGCAGGAGCTCCGAGTAACCTCTTGGCCTCAGGTCAGTGGCAGGAGTCCTGCTGAGATCTGAAGCTTAGCAGGTGAACTCTTAGCAGAAAAAGCACGTTTATCACCCTGTTTTGGTTTCCAGCATTAGGATCACAGCACGTACCTGAGTTGGAGCTCTGGATTTGAGCTGGGACATTCCTCATGCATGTCCTTGTTGGGTCCCTCCCCAGCGTAGACATTTTCAGTGATCAGTGGGTGTCAAAGCCAGAGACGTGCTGGTGGGAAACTAGAATGTGGAGAGGGAGGGACCCTTTCCTGGGGTCACCCGCTCCCGGGGGAAGACCATGCTCATCCGCTGGGGAAGCCAAGAGAGCTAGGGTGGTGGTGGCAGAGGAGAGGCCAGACTCCTACTGGTTTCCCTATGAACTCGGGGCCAGCAGACAGGTAAGGAGAGGCTCAGTCTGGTTTATTCCTGCTCTGTGACCGGGCTTTGGTCCAGCAGCGATGTGTTCCTTCCCTGGCACCTGGGGGACAGGTGGGAGGCTTGCATCAGCTGGGCCGACTGCTGGGGGCCTAGAGGGCTTGGGGGCCCCAGTCGCACAGGAGACCCAGAAAGGAGAGGAGAAGGGGACCCACCCTTGTCACAGGCTGTTCACATGTCAGGCTCAGTGGCTGGAGCCTCTCCACGGGCAGTCTCACCAAATTCTCGAAACCAAGGTTTCTCCACTGTGGCACTACTGACATTTTGGGGAAATTATGTCCTGTGTGTAGGATGCTGTGCAGCCATCCCGATGGCCTCTACCCACTGGATGTCAGTTACCAACCCCCAACTCCATGTGACAACCAAAGGTGTGTTCAGACATCACCAAATGTCCCTTGATGGGCAAGATCACTCCCACTGTACAGAGGGGGGAACTGAGCGCCCGAGAAAGACCGGTGACTCGCCCAAGGTTTACAGGTCGGGCCCAGGGGAGGGTAAGAGCCATGCCCAGAGTGCCAGGACAGGCTTCTTGGGAATGGGAAGGAGGGTGAGCTTGACCTTGGCTCCTATAGAAGGAAGAGCTCAGGAAAGCCGGGAGGAGTGACCAGTTATCTTCCACTGCACAACGAATTTCCCTAAGAATGAAGGGCTTAAAGCAACAATGAACACTTATCTCTCAGATTCTGTGGATCAGGCATTGGGAGGGGCTTTAGCTGCGTGGTTCTGGCTCAGGATCTCTCTCTGGAGGCAGCAGTCCGTTGTCGGAGGGAGGATGTGCTCCCAAGGCCGCTCCTCGCTCGGGTTTGGAGAGCTGGTGCAGGAGGTGACTGGAGGCCTCAGCTCCTCGCAACACCGGCCACACCGGCCACTCCGTGGGGCTGTGTGAGCATCCTTTTTGCACGGTGGCCGGCCTTCCCACGGTGAGCGGCTGTAGAGGAAGCCACAGTGTCTTTTAAGACCCAGCTGGGAAACCACTCAGCAGCATTTCTGCAACCTGCTGTGGGCTCCCAGGTCAGTTCTGTTCAGAGTGAGAGGGGCTGCCCAGGGCGTGAGCACAGGAGGTGAGGATCGTGGGGGCAGGGAGCATCTCGGGTAAGGGTTACAACAAGCAGGAGAGGCATCCAGACGGGGAGACTGTGCACGAGGGGGTGTGTCTGGGGAGGAGAGAGAGGTGCCTGGTTCATGTGAGTGACCACGTGGCATAAAAGGGATGAGGTAGAGAATGGCCAGGTGGTGGGGGGAACTCGACCGCCAGGCAGAGGTTTGGGCTCGATCCTATGGGACAGAGTGCCCCACAGACCTGTGCTCCCCAAGCGGCACCACTGGGAGCTGTGGGGTTTTGGGGGGTGCCTCAGTTTCCCCCTCGGCAAAATGGCAGGGTTGCAAGGGTCGGTTGCAGGAAGAAGAACCAGATGTACAGAGGTGTATGGGTCACTCTGGGCCGTGTGTGGCTCTACGCCATGGTGTCCCTCGCCAGACCCATCAGAGGTCGGGGGGCCTGGGGCCCAGCTGCTGAGTCAGTGGTTCGGTGTGGCCCGGGAGGGGCCGAGTGGGTGGGGAAGCGCGCCTGCATCCCGCCACCCCCTCTGCTGGGGCCTGCAGGTCCACATCTTAGATGGTCTCCATCCAGCGCCTCCTTCCAAGAGGTGGCCGGGAACTGGGGGCCGCTGCTCGACCTTACCCTCTCCTTCCTTGCAGCCGATGCCTCCCCTCTTCCTGCTGCCTTTTGGGGTGCAGCAGTGCCCAGATTCCCACAGCCCCAGCACCCGGATGGACGGCGGACTTGGGGAGCTCTGGGGCAGATGCGCGTCCAGAAGGAGCCGTGTCAGACCCCAGACGTTTGCTCAGCAGGAAATATCACAGGGGAGACGGGCTGCCCTTGCGAGGGTTATCTTAATCCCCAGCTTCCTTTGCTGCTCCTCCTAGCGTCCCTCCTGCTTCCGAAACAAAGCTCAGAGTAAAAAAAACCAAAGAGATTTTAGGAGCCAGAAGCACCCTGGGTCTCATAGACTTTCCATTGTGCCTGATGGAGGGGCAATCATCCTCTGGGCCTTACGTAACGCGGCTTGGCGGGGGCACCCCAGTTGCCCCACACCTGCGGCCACAGAACAGCATGTCGGTGGGCCGGTGCCCTGGAAACATCAGACGCATCATCCAGGCTTAGCCGGACCCATGTGTAACTTCAGATTTCCTGGGTGAGAAACAGAAATGAGGTGGGGGCTCCGGCAGGGAGGGTCAGGGAGTGGGCAAGCAAAATTCCTCTTGGCAGCCGTGCTCACCATGACGGCCAGGTTTCCCAACAACGACGGGGACTCTCGTCTCAGCAAGGGTTTTGGGCACACCTGTGGCCTTCCGGCGGCATCAGCCCATAGTCCCACATGCATTCCGGGAGAGGGATCAGCATGTGGTGGCAGGACTGGCCTTCAAGGTCTGCGGGGTGTGGCCCGCACATGGGGGACTGTGATTAGGGGGTGTCCAAGCCCACGGGCTGGAAGGTGAGGAAGGGCGCTTCCTCCAAGGGCAGTGACTCAGCTCAGCTGACGCAGCGCCCTCAGGTCAGTGGTGCTGAAGGACCTGGGGAGCTGGGTCAGGCTCCATCAAGGTCATGTAGGGGCAGAACGGGCATTTGTGAGGATGGATTTAGGAGAAAACCTAAGGCAACCTTACACCCGTCTTTGGACAAGTTGGCAGAGCAGAAACCAGTGAGAGAATTTGGAAACCCCGCGGTGGGTTCAGATTCCCTTCCCTTGTCAAACAGACCTGCCTGCCCCCCAGGAATAAATGCAAGACCGTCTGCAAAGCGCTGAGCTTTGTTTGACCTCGGTTGGGAATGTGTGCATCAGATGCTCTGGGGCTCTACATCTGCAAGTGATCACAAAGGGGCCACAGGTATTGATTTTGGGGGTAGAAGTTTTAGCAAGCAGGTGAATTTGCAAATATGGCATCTACCAGTAATGAGGGTAGATAGTCTCTCTGCCTTGAAGAAGAAGGGGTGCTTGAAAACCAGCCCTGGAAAGGGAGGTCAGTGGGGGGGCATCTCTCAGAAGGCGGAATTAAAGCCAAAACCTGAAGGTCGAGGAGGAGACAGCCCATGAGAGCTGTGTGAAGGTCAGCATGGTGTCCTTTCTCAAGGTCAAGTTCAGAGCGGTCACTGTTTTCCATTCTGCAGAATCATGGGGCCAGCGGGTTTTATCTCTGCCCTTTATTTAGAGCTTGCCAGTGGCCTGTATTTTCTCTTTTCATAGCTTCTTTTAGATTGTTTATTTTTCTTCTCATTTGATTCTCTCCTCCTCTACTACTTTGGACCTCAGATACTCAATCTCTGTTCTTTTAGTGGTGACCCTAAAGACTTTTACCAGGCGTCATAAATTTTTACATGCCTACTTTAATCTGTATTTTATACTCCTTCCAAAGATGGGAGGCTTTAGAATATGTTACCTCTCCTCTGACTGATATGCAATTGTGTCACATATTTTATTTCTAACTTTAACCTCCCCAACGTAGACCTGATTTTTCTTGTTTTATGTGGTCAGTGTTTGTTTATACTTATCCACATGTTCCCTATGCCCTTTGTTCATGGTTTTTCTTGCATCTTGCATTTTCCTTCTGTGGTTATTTTTCTTTGGCCTGAAATGTATTTTGGGGGATTGTCTTTACTGGCAGTCTGTTAGCGGCAAACATCTTAATTTTTACTTGCCTAAAAGTAAATGGATCAGTCTTTTCTTTTACGGTTGGTACTTTTGTGTATTGTTAAGATGGACCTATTCTGAGGCTCCGTCCACATCAGTCTATATTGTTCTCTGAAAGTTTTATGGTTTTGCCTTTCGTGTTGAATTGTTCAACCACCTGGAGCTGATTTTCGTGTGAGGCGTGAGGTAGGAGGTCGTCAGTGTTCTCCACCAAGTATTTTGGGTTCTAAATACTTTAGGCACACAGTAGGATGGCAACTCTCCACCAAGATCTGTATCCGTTACCTACACTGCATAACAAATCACCACTAACCACTAACACGGCGGCTTAAAGTGATACCCATTGATTAGCTCACAGTTCATTAGGACAGAGGTCCAGGTGGGCCTGACAGTGCTCTGCTCAGGATCTCACAAGAGACCAGGGTTAAGGTCTTACTGGGAGGCTCTGGGGGAGGAATCCATTTCAAAGCTCACTCGTGCTCTTGGCTCCTGGAGACCACGCTCAGGTTCTAGCCATGAGGACCCTCCTCTGACAACATGGCAGCTTACTTCTTCAAAGCTGGTCAGGAGAGTCTTACTCCTCTCTGCTACAACAGACGCTTCGATGTATAACCCGCCTGTGGGGGTGACGGTGCCATTCAGCTCGTGTTAACCACAAACACGTGACTTGCTTTGGCCAATGGTGTGTGAGCAGCCATGGGCGTGGCACCTCGTGAGAAGCTTGAGAGCTGTCTGTGACTTGTCATGTGATCTTCCCTCCTCTCTAATGGGAGGGAGTAATGACAGCATTGTGTCTTCACTCCCAGTCTTTTGTGTGTTTAATTTCTCTTGCCTTTCTGTCCTTGGTAGGGTCTTTGGTATCGTTGACACATTTGACGCATTTGGGTTTAGAACTTATGTTTATCAAAAGACCATCTGCAGACTGAGGAGATATTGTAACATGCAGAATCGACAAAGAATCAGTATGAAGAGGATGGATGTTTTCATACGGGTTTTGTTATTATTAAGGTATGGCGAGGTCAACAGATCTGGAGGCAGGAGCCCACCGTGCCGTGGGGGCCTTGCAGGGAAGCACCAGGGTTGGTCAAGAGGAAAGGGAGCTGGGGGCGGGGGGCACGTGGGCAAGAATCTTTCCTGCAGTTTCTGTGAAAAGCACAAGTGAGACAAGGCGAGCAGGCTGAGGATTGGCTAGTTTGAAGCATTTCAGCAGACTCGGGGGGCACCGAGGCTGTCCCTGGTCGTGTGGCACCTTGCCCCGGGGTGATAAGACCAGGGGACCATAGCTCAGAGTGTGGGAGCCCCGATAAAGGAGGTGGTTGGGGTTTAGGCTCTGCAAGGCTGGTTTGTATTTGAGAGGCGTGCTTCTGGATGAGCCATTTGCCGTCTCTAGGAGTGGGCTGACCCAGGCGGGGGCAGTCCCTCCAAGTCGGCGAGGCCCAGAACACAGAAAACAAGATACATGGTTAACTCAGTGAAGAATGCCTAAAAACCAATAAGAAACAGCCCACTGGCCAGAGACTCAGCTATAACTTCCTAGGAGAGGAAACCCATCATGGAGAATATGAACAAAACTACAAGACACTGTTTCTGGTCGGCCGGATTGGCAAACATCAGAAAGCCAGCATTGCCGAGGATGGGAAGGACCCGAGCTCCTGCTCGCCGCTGTCCGAACGGTCACTCGGTGCCACCACCTTGGAAAATAAATCAGCATTTTTCTTGTAAAGTTAAAGATATGTGTTCCCTTCAACCAAGCACACGCACTCACAGATAAATTCCCCAAACCCTAGCGTGTGTCCTTACACATTTGTGGTTGGACGTACAGTTTTAGGTGCCTGTTTCATTCCAACGCCTACGGCACACAAAGGCTCTGTGTTCTGCCTTCCCGTTGCTGTTGAGAGGGCCGCGGAGGGTCTGTCTGTCACCTGGACTTCAGCGCTGCCTTGCTCTCCGGCTGCTTCCAAGATACTCTCCTCGGCCATAACCATTCCTGATGCTCCGTAATTGATAATTTGGATTCTTGAAACCATGAGCCACACTAATGGCTGAAGCCACTCATGTTCGCCCCATCTCTGTGTTTTCATGGGCGTGTGAACATCACATCACAAACCTCCGCAAACCCCAGCACCTGCCTTTTTTTGCTTTCTACGGCATAGGGGACACCGCAGCAAACGACCTCTGGTCACTGCGGTGATGAGGACTCCCGCCCTTGCTTCTGCTGCTCCTGACCGTCCCCGGGGCCCGTCTGGCCCTGCGAGGCAACCGCACCTCATATGTCTTCTTTCAAGGCAGGGGTCTCTGCGTCTGTCATCTTAACATGCCCGATTAAAGCAAAATCCAGGTACGTTTTAATTCACTTGGCTGACGTTGGACTCTTTGGGATGTCTGGATCTGTGCACTGATGTCTTTTATTAGCTCTGAAGAACGCTCCGCCCCTTTCCCCTCGTCTACGGGCCTTTGCCCTCTTCTGTCCTCTTCTCTGGGCTGCTGTGGCCATGAGTCCTACCGTCCTGGGGCAGACCCATGCACGTAGGGGAAGCCAGTGAGTCGGGAGAAGCCGGGGCCCTCCTGGCCAAAAATGCCAGGGGATTTTCCGTGAGTGAGCCGTAGCCTGGGGGCAGGCCTGGGCTAGCCTGCGCTGTCCTGCGCTGATCACTGAACGCCATCACCCACTGGTGACAATGGGGACTCCAGGAGGCGTGTGGACACAAGCCCCTTGGGGTGGTTGTGGGAGTATGGCATTTCTGAGGGGCAGGCCGTTCTTGCGTGACACACATTTTAGTGGCGATGGGCCCCTTCTTGCGGTTCAGTCCAACTTGGAGAGCCCACAGTGTCCTCAAGCCTGTCGCTCCCTGGCCTGTTCCGAGGGCCTCGCCAGGGTCTCCCTGATCCCCCTTTTTAATTGAGAAATTAATAAGAGAAACAGAATCGAGGCCTAGTCATGCCTGGGAAACTGCTGAGATCTCCCCGCCCCCACTCACTACATTTCTTTCATCTTCCAAAAAAAAAAAGTAATACCATTAGGTCATCTCCCTTTTTTTTTTTCTATTTCTGGGAAAATCTTTATTTTGTGTATTTCTCAGGCCTCTTGACATGCTGTCTCAGACTAACGGAGGATCACTTCCTTCCAGTTCCCCTCAAAATTCCTGCTGGTTTTATCTTTTGCAAACGCCTCGGTGCTGCAAAGCAAACCCCCTCCCTCTGTGTACCCCCCTTCTTCCCCCCCCCCCCCCCGCCTCCTTGTGAAGAAGAAAGGGCCCCTGGCTCTCTGAGGTCTTTAGGCAAAGCAGATACATCCCCACAGAGCCTTCAAAGGTGCCCCCTCCAAAGCTGCAGAACTGCCCGTTAACTCTTTCAAAGAGCTTTAGTCGGCGTGTGAAAGCTGTCTGGGTTCATTGATTAAAAAAAAAAAAAAAAAGAAAGAAAGAAAAAACTGGTATTGTTTTTAGCACCGTTGACGGTATTAGTGAGTCGTATCAGAGGACAGTGAGTCTTTGCAAGAGGCTGTGGCTACCTTTCACCTACTTGTTGCCTTAAACCATGAAAGGATGTCGGAGTAAAGATGCCCCCGCCACAACAAGACGTCCCCAGAGAGGCCGGCAGGACGCCTCTCCCTCCCACACCCCAAAGAGTTAAGCAGAAATGGTTAATATTCCTCCCTTCGGCCCCTATGTCCCGTATTCTAATGTATGAACTCTCTCATTCAGACGTGAGAGAGCCGCACATGCTTGCCGGGCTTGGCGACAGACCCCTCGCCTCCCCTGCACGACACGTATGGTCTCTGCTGAAACGTGCATCAAAGCACAATTTTATGAACACGTATTGCTCACCTACACCGTAGGCCCCCACTGTGCATGCACGCATGTGCAGCCCCACGTTCCGAGTGGGGTTCCCTTTGTCCCTTTTAGTCCGAGGGCTCAGCCCGAGGTGAGAAAGAGGGAGCAAGGTTATTAAGAATTCTGACAAGGTAGGCTGAATAAATTGTGTTTTCTTTGTGCGCCTTAATCCAGTGTTGTATTGCCTTCTCGGACATGGCTAATTTATTTGGAATTTCATTCTGTTCCTGACAGCGTCCTTGACTAGCTGTTTGATCACCTCGAGCAAAGTTACATACCAGCTTTCAACTGTTGGAAGGGCAGCGGTGTAATTTTTCTCAAGTGCATTCTCCTGGGTCCGGCTTTATGCTCGCAGCAGAATGTTTCAGATGGCTGGGGCCATCCCTTGTCGGGGGGGAGAAGCCGGCCCGCGCAGGGGTCTCCCTCGGGGAGGAAGCTCTCCACTTTCCACTTTTCCCCACTCGTCCCACTGTTGGGGATTTTAATCTGCTTTTGTGGGGCAGGAAGAAAGAAAATTAATTTTCGCCTGTCTGTGCTTAGGGAGCTTTTTAGTGGAAACCCAGTGTGAAATGCACGTTCTGTTGACTTCAGTGCCCACCTCCCCCGCCCCGCATGCAGGCTGCGTTTTGAGCTGCAATATTCTCAGGGGAAGAGGTAATTCAGCCACAAAACTTCCGAGGGTGATAACCCCCGGTCTACACCACTCCTCGTTTCTCCAGCAACTTGTGCCTTTCCTGGCAGAAAGAGGAGTTGACCTTCATTCTCTCTTAACTCATATTTCTGTAATGTTTGCTTGTTTATTTTTTGTAATAGCAAGCATGTCTGCTTATAGAAAAAGAAAAAAAATAATGATGATTTTCATTACGCCTCCAACACCTCTGAGCACCTCACTCTTAGCACAATTGTGGCTGGTGGTTTTATAATTTGGGCAGAATCCGGTCTAATGGAAACCCATGCTTCCTTTACTTCGGGCTCTTGATCCTGATGCACGCACCTTCCTACCAAGCGCCTTCTAGGTGCCCGGAACGGTGCTAAGCCCCTGGGGATCTGGTGAGAGCTCACATGCTAGACACACATCAGAGATTTCAGAGACATCAGTGCCACGATGAAAGTGAAAAACAAAACCAACCAACCAACCAAAAACCAGGGTGATATGCTGGATGGATCCTGAGTGAGAGGATACCGCTTCCCTCACCGACTCCTGCCCCGGGTTCACCCAAATTCACGGTGATCCTGAGTGGAATTCTGGGGCCTACTTTTGGCCTTTGAGTTTGTCCCGACCTGCAGGGGAGCTGGGCGTTCACCCCCGCTCCAGCTGGTCCTGGGCAGGAAAGCCCCCAGGGTGTTCCCGGGCTCCATGCTGGGCAGCCCCCACAGCCGAGCATATCCCCTGGAGGAGAGAAATGGACATTGAAGCCAGGGGTCTGGGGCACAGAGGTGGGAAAAGGGTCCCAGGCATCAGGGTGCGGCCCCGACCATGCCCCAAGCCCATCATCGCTGAGAATTATGAAATGATTAGAATGGGGCGCACATAATGTCCGCACCATTGGGGATGGTGGGAACTGAGCGGGCTTGTCTGCTGCGCTCTCTCATCACCGAATTATTTTCTCCTTGTGGGTGATGGCCACCATACCCATTTAAGGTCTGTTGCACCTGCACATCAGGTAGACCCCAGGGCTGGGCACAGCCGTGACACTGTCCAGGGGATGGGGGCATTCACTTCCTCTCCTGAAGGGCGTGCTGACCTCAGCCTTGCCGACTCTGGGGCCCGGGGACCTCTGTGCAGGAACGGGGAGGCCTCTGTGATCCTAAGGAGTCTGGGTGCGTGGATACCACGTGACCAGGGCGCTGTTGACTTTGCGTGTCCCATGGTGCACTTGGCAAACAGAGAAATTTACCCAAGGCCACCTTGTCCCCATCTGCTGGGTGGGTAGCCACAGAGCGGGAGGTGGAGGACAGGGCTCCGCCTGGCGTGTGCTCGCCCCTCCGGCTGGCCCAGGATGCCCACCTGGAGAGGCTGACCACGCAGGTAAGCAAAGTTCCCGCTCAGGAACCAACCTCTTTTCCCTCCCCAAGTTCGTGGCCGCTTTCCCATGGGACCTCGCTCCAGATACAGATGGGTGTGTCCGGGAAGGCATCTCCTGTACACCACAGAGGACTTTTCTGCAACACTCTGGAAGCCCTTATCAAGCAGCCACATCTTCAAGAATGCTCTCTGTGATTACTGCTTCCACGTTGGGCTCCCACTAAGTTCTCATGTGAGTTTGAAGTGATCTTCAAACCTCTGCACAAAGCATATAAGCCCAGAGCTTAATGTCACCTGTAAGAGTCATGGTCAGCAAATGCGCTGGGTCACCTGGCCGGATCCACTGGCTGGCAGCTCTCTTCGTGGACAGAGGCAGAAAAAGGCATTTGCCACCCAGAGAGCAAAGAAGGGCATGGTGCACTTTCAGTCGGGGTGATAGCTGAGCTTACAGGGGTGAGTGTTGATGGAGGGATGCCAGTGGGGCTCATTGTGGGTCTGGTCCATGGTGAGCATCCAGCACACGTTTGCTGGGATTATCATTATGAAAACCACAAGCGAGTGCTCCCACCCTACCCCTCTGCCCATCTTAGGTTGTGCTCCTTGTCAAAGCCTTTGCATTTAGTCCTTAGATAGAACCTTCTGGAAAGGCTGAGCAGGAGCACACTCTCATTTTGTAGGTAAAGAAGAAATTCAGGAACTGACTTCAGGTGGCCTGCACTCCTGGAGGCCCCTGAGCCTTCTGTCTGATGAGGTACCTGCGGCCGGACCATCTCCCAGGTGAGGACGTGCTTGGATCCCCAGGACCAGACTTTCAGAGACCTTGGCTCCTCCCTGCCGGGCCCTCTGAGCTCCAACTGGGGCCCCTTTGTGTTCTGAGGCTATAGGGTTGGAGTTGGAGGACGTGACCAAACTGTCTCTTCTCCCAGGAAAGCTTGACTGGGTAAGGCCAGATGTGGGGGGTGGGCAGAGGCCAACGAGGTGTGCTCCGCTGTGCACATCTGGGCTCCGGCGTGCATGTGTGTCTGTGTATGCGAGCGTGCATGCCTGGGTGTGGGTGTGAGAGTGTGTGTGTGCCAGACAGAGAAGGATGAGCGGATGCTGTCATTTCAGAAACGGCGTGGGGACATTTCTCAGGACGTCCTCTCTGGCGGCAGGGGGACAGTCGGCGACCCTGCGGCCCGCGCCCACGCTGCTCCCTGGATCCGCGCGCGCGGCCCTTCTGCTCAGACGGCAGCCATCTGCCTCGCTTTCCCGTGAGGGGTCTGTGCCCAGAGAGGTGGCGGCCCCGGCCCCGCGTCGCCTGCGAGCGGAGGCCCAGGGTCACAGCGAGGGCGACAGGGGACCCCGCGGGGCCGGGCCCTGCTGGTGAGCGCGCAGGTCTCCCCGGGCGCGGGCCCCGGCGGGCTCGTCTCCGCCGCCGCTCGCCTCCCTCTCCCCGCGCGCCCCCTCCTTCCCGCCCTCCCCAGCCCTGCCCCGCCGCCGCCGCCGCCGCCGCCGCCGAGTGATAGCTAATTGCGCGGAGAAAGGGCCCGATTGTGCGCGCGCCGGAAGCGCGGGCGTGGGCGGCTGAAAGAGCCGGAGAAGGTGGCCGCCTCGCCCCGCAGCTGCCGCCGGAGCCGCTGGGAGGTGACGTCAGCGCTGGCGAGCGGGGCGCCGCGCGGAGCGGGGGGCGCTCGCGGCCTCCCGCCCCGGCCGCTCCACAATGCGGCCATTGTCGGCCCCGGGGCTGCTCGCGGCATGAATGGCGCCCGGGCCTCTTGACCGGGGAGGCCGCTAGGCTCGCCATCCGGCCTCTCAGCCGCCAGGGAGGCCCGGGGATTGGAGCAAGGCCGCCCCGGGCCGCCCCGGGGGGAGCCGGCGGGACCCCTTGCGCCGCCCTGGGAGCGTCCCCCGCCCCGCCCCGGCTGGCCCGAGCTCCCCTGGCCGCCTGGCCGCCCATCTGACCCTCTGCAGAGCGGGGCCTGCACCCCAGGACTCGGGCCTGCACCCCAGGGCTGGGCCCTGCGCCGGACCGCGCGGCCTCTGCATGGCCTCCTGGTTCGCGGGAAGCATGGGCTCCGACCCGCTCATGGTCCTGCTGGTCCTCATCCTGCTAGCGCGCTTCATTCTCTGGTCCTGCCTTGGCACCTACATTGATTATAAACTGGCCCGGCGGCAGCCCCGCAAACCCAAGGAGGACTAGGGCCCCTGGCGGCCCGGCGGACACTGTCCCTGAGGTGTCCTGTCCTGAGGCTGAGGGTGTGTGGGAGGGTGGGGCAGGACAGGCAAACCACTCCTGTATCCCACCCACATGGCAGAGATGGACTGTGTCCTACCCAGACTGACCAGGGCTGTCCTGGTGACATCCCACGTCCCATGTCAGGACAGAGGGGCCACCACTGCCTGTCTGTCCACCAGGTTCTGGGGTCTGCTGTTGGAGTGAGTGATCGCGAGGGTGGGTCTTGCTTTAAGACTCTCTCTGCCTCCAATTCTTTATAAATACGTTTGCAGGACAAGGTGGGGATGAGCCAGAGGGCTGGGGGGAAGGACAGATGTGGTCACATCACAAGCCAGGCCTGCCACCAGAAGCTGCCCTGTGTCTTAGCTTCCTCTTGTCTCCCCCCCCCCCCCCCCCCCCGGAGGAATAATAGTTCAGACAACTGCCTTGGTTCTCCCTTAAGCAGACCCCTGGAGGGTCTTAGGACAGACTTGCGACACCTGAGTTCAAGCCCAGCTCTGGTTGACTGTGGGTAAACTCTCTTTCTCCATCTCTAAAATGGGCACAATAATCCCTGCCTCCCTCAGAAGGGTATGAGGAGGGTTGGATGAGGGGTGGGGTGGCAAGCCCCCCATATTCTGCACACCATGGGACGTGTGGAGGCCAATGGAGAAGAGAAGCCAGGAACCCAGGGCCCTTTCTTCCTTCCTGCTTTTAAGTGTGTGGCTGAGACGCTCCTCCGAAGGCTGACAGGCAGGAAGCTCGACACGAGCCAAGAATCTGGCGCTTCCTTGCCGCCCACCTCCCGGTCACACCCTGCCTGAGCAGCAGGTGGTAGCTGGGTGCTTCTCATCCTGGCGGCAGATTCTAATCGCCCTGCAGATTTTAGCAAACACGATGGCCACGTGCCCCCCGCCCCCGACCAAGAAGCAGAGGCAGGGGCAAGATGTCCCCGGTTGCACTGCGCCTTCCCATGGGGACTGGGGACTTCTGTCAGAGCAGAGTCTTAGGGAGCTGATGTTGCTGAGCTGGGCGAGCAGACTCAGGAAGCCCCGGCCAGGAGCCGCGCCCCCTGGCCTTTCGGCATTCTGGCAGAGGGGCGATGGGCCTGAGCCGGGGATGCGGTCGGACCTGATGAGCTCACTGACACCGTGAAGATCTTGTCTTGCTCCTGAAGGACCTGCTGTGCTCGAGACAACCGCAGGGACTGGGGAACTGGTCAGCAGAAGCAGTGACCTTCTGGGGGCGGGACGGACCAACACCAGAGACTTTTGCTGGTGGGGTGTCTTGGAGGATGGTTTAGAGGTGAGGATCTTTTCTTACAGATGACAGTCTGGGAAGTCTGCACAGGGTGGGGTTTCCATGCATGGATGCATCCAGGGCTGAGGCGGGGGGTGGCTGTCCTCTGGGCCATTGTATTGGCCAGTGGCCCAGCAGAACTGACATCCTCACTGTGTCAAGAACCTGATTGCAGGATTAGGGGAGAAGGTGTTCTCATTGTTCTTAAGGAAAATGTCGTCCAGTTCTCTTTAAAATGATCGTGCATGATTTTACCGATCTCTTTAAGAAGAATCACAGTTGTTACCACGGTCGTATAACAAGGAGGGTGGCCGACCATTCTGGTTGGCCTCGGACTGCCCCAGTTTTAAAACTGAAACTTCCATGTCCTGGGAGACCCCTCCCTCTTGGGCAGAGCGCTCCCCACCCCTGCTCTGATGGAGGAAAAGTCAGTTCACACAGCCTGCTGATGTGTCTCCAGCCTGCCCGTTAAGCCACCTGCCGCCTGCGTGTGCACACGGGTGCGTGGAACGGCACCCCCCCAACACACGTGAGGTTCACCATTTGGTCCAGTGGGCCAGAATTCTGGGGCTCTCACTGCAACCCTTTCTGTTGGGGTTGTCTGGCAGAGAGGACAGGAACAGGAGGCTGCTACCAACACAAGACCCCGGAAGAAGACCAGATTCTGCCAGTGTTATTTGAGCCCCTTTCCACTTACACTAGTCAATATATTTCTTTTTTCCCCCCCGCTCAAGCCAGTTTGCATTGGTTTCTTTATTCACAACTGACAAATGCTGATGCGTGCAGGTCTCTGCATCCACACACCAGCCATCCATCTACAGCCTCACGACGCATGCCTGGCTCAGAACGAGCACTCAAGCCATGGCATCTGAGTGCATGGAGGATGTGCCCTGGCTTGATACCAGGCAGCCACTGCATCCGGCTGCAAGTAACAGACAAGTAAACAGTGACTTCAGCAGGAGAAGCTTTTTTTTCCCCCTTCGTTTTTCAGATCACCTGAGCTGAAGGCAGATGCCTAATGACTGAGCCACCCAGGGGCACTTACCTGGTTCTTCTAATGTGTTTTAATGTTGCTCCTAGAAAATGTAAAAGTACATATGCAGCTCACATTTTTATACCACACAGCATTGTGCCAGAATTGCATAATGTAGAGAAAGTGCCCTGGTGGGCACATGAACTATGTGTTATAGGAATGCAGAAGGGGGCTTTCAGGAGGACAGTTTGAAATAATAATGTAAGTACTACACACCAGGGCTTATGAGATGCAGCTAAAGCTGTTCTTACCTTAAATACTTATATGAACAAATAAGGGAGAATGAAAATTGATGAATTAAGTATATGGCTCAATAAACTTAAAAAAGAACACCAGAACAAAGCTAAGAAACACAGAAGACAGAGAAATAAAGATAAGAGGAAATTAGTGTAATACCAAAGTAATAGAATTAAATGTCCCCAGGTCCTGGATTTTTTAAAAATAACATTTCTTATGGATTTCCTTCTCCTTTTTTCTTTTTCTTTTTAAACATTGTGTTAAAATACACACAATGTAAAATTTACCATCTTAACCATTTTTTTTTTTTAGAGTGAGAGAGTGAGCACAATTTGGGGGGAAGGGCAAAGGGAGAGGGAGAAAGAGAATCCCAAGCAGACTCCCCACCCAGCATGGAGCCTGACGTGGGGCTTGATCTCATGACCCTGAGATGGCCTGAGCCGAAATCAAGAGTGGGAAGTTTAACTGACTGATTGAGCCACCCAGACACCCCCCATTTTAACCATTTTTAAGTGTATGTATAGTTCAGTGGTATTTTTGAGAGAAAAAAACCCCAACAATCAATCACATTCTTATGCGTTAAATTTACCAGTAAAGAGTGAGCTCATGAAACCCTAGGCTCCCACCCTTGACCTGAATAAAAGCAGAACCCCAGAGCCATGTACTCTCTGACTCTCCAGCTGTAACCCAAAGCCTTGCTATGGCCCCAGGTGTGCTGTGTACTTTCCAGGTCTAAACTTTCATTTTTTCAAAGTTTCCTGATGGGTGCTGCTGAAGAGCATCTTGTAATCACAGTAAGAACCACAGGGGCCAGTCTAACCACAAGCTTGGTTATTGGGAGGCTAAGACCACACATAACACCTCCTTTAAGACAAAAAGGTATAAAGGCCCAGAATACTTCAAAGGAGGACTCCTACCACACCAAATACTCAACACTATTTACACTCCTCTAGCTCATATAAGAAGGAAAGCTCCCAATTCTTTTTATGTAGTAAGCATCTCATTGATACCCAAATCCGCCAAAGATAGCACAGAAAGAAGAAATGCATGCCAATGTCACTTAGAAATGTTGACCCAAAAATTCGAATCACTGAATTAAAGCATTGCATCAGAGGGGTAAAACATCATGACCAAGCGGGGTGGGTTCCAGAAATGCAAGGATGGTTGAATACTAGAAAATCAGATAATATTATTTCCTATAGTAATAGCTCCAAAGAGAAAAATAATTTCTTAGTTTCCTTAGATTTATTTCCAAAGCTATTTGGATAAAATTCATATCCGATCTCAATAAAATGCATCATGAAACAGAAGAAATAGATAATACGTTGCTATGTTTTTAACCTGAAAATGTAGTCCTCTCTTAACAGGGAAGGTAGCATCACGACGAGTAGGGTAGTGCCCGCAGCGTCCCCATGGAGGGGAAGGTGCTCACAGCCGCTGGATGGGGTTCTGGGGTGAGGCGTGGCTTGAATGACTGGGAAAGAGGAAGCAAGTACAGAGAGGTAGGGACACTGGGGAAGAGAAGGACAGACTCACGTTAGTCACAGTGAGATGGATGGTCTCTTGGGAAAAACGGAAGAGCATCCACTGAGAATGATGGCAAATGGTTAACAATTCAGGGAAGTGGGCGGGCCCAGGTCACTATGGAGAAACCACATGCTACAGGCAGTCTATATGGGGGTACGTTGGCACAAAGGACCTCATTTATAAGAGCAACGTGAAGAACAGAGTACCTGGGAGCAAACTTCATGAGACATGTGTCAGATGCTTGGAAGGTTGAATTGTTCCCTCCCATAGATTTTGGGGTGCACTTGGATGCTGCAGATTTCCTGCAGGTGGGAGACCCAGGGAGTGAGGGGGCTGGTAGGGAAGGAAAGTGGCAGGGGCAGAGGAGAGGGTCACACCTGACCCTCGAAGACAGACCTGACCCTGTCTGTCTCTCACTTCCTACTCTGATGCCCCGGTGACCTGCAGGAGGAGCCTGGCGCCCCACTCGGACCTTCAGAGTGCTAACACCGAAGACTCCTCCAGACCAGCCTTCTGGGCCATGCACTCTGGCAAATGTCACTGCAGCTTAGCCAAGACTGCACAGAGCAAAGCCACTACCTTTTTTGGGAGGGTGGAGGGTGCTCACATGTAGGGTGGCTAATTGTCATGGGACTGAGGGGTGTGCTTGGGATTGGGGGTTCCCTGTGACACATCTGTGGTGGCTAAAATCAGGAGCGTCTTGGGCGCACTGGGATGGTTAGTCATCCTAGTTGTATGAAGTTCTGGGTGGTGATGAATTAAACTATCCAAAGAGAGTTCTGATCTTTGCCCTGGGAGGGGATCTTAGGCCCTTGGAATGTTCTGCTTGATCAAAGTGTCCTTGTGTACCTGGGACCCTGGGCCACTTGGGACAGTCTAACAATGGGATTTGTTATAGGGGTTTTGTTTCCACCTGATCTCCAGAGGGGCTGGAGACTGAAGGCTGGATACGTCGGTGGTCAACCATGTCTAGGGGGTCCAGCCCAACAAAACTGCACACCAAAGCTCATTTTGGGGGGAAGCTTCCTGGTTGGTGATACTCTGTGTGTGTCACACATCCTCGTGGGGTGGAGCTGACACCGTCCATGACCCCATGAGGAGAGGACAACCAGAAGCTCTGTGCATGCACCCTATCTGGACTCTGCTCCCACGCACCTCTGTCCTTGGCTGATTTTGGTCTGTATCCTCTTGCTGTAATAAACCACGGAGCCTCTGGTGAGTCTGGAGTCCTTCTAAGGAGTAGTGAACCTCAGGGTGGCTTGGGGACTCTTGAACTTGCAATCGGGATCAGAAGTGAGGGCGGCTTTGGGGATGTTCCTGACTCCTGCACCTTCCTTTCCTGCTCCCCGCCACCCTGAAAACCACAGAACGGGATCCCTGGAAAAGCCGGCCTGCTTCCTGCCTCTCCCCCAGCGACCTAACCCCCGACCGTAGGCGCAGCCCATGGTGCCAGCTTCTTGTGTCTCATCTGGAGCGGTTCCACGCACTTTCAAGAAAACACATATGCCTTCTCCCATCCCATGTTCCGTCCTGTTCTGTCGCTCCATATCAGATTTGTGGAGTTTCTATTTTTTTCTATAATGTGCATGCATTTTTTTTTTTTTTTTGTAAGAAAGAAGTAAAGAAACAACTAGGTTATACATAGTGAAAAAGCACAGCAAGTTCAAATCCCCAAGGTGAGGGTCCGGAGGGGCTCAGGGAGGGTCTGTGTTTGTGTGTTTAGGGGCAGGAGGCGGGCGGAGGGGTGGCCCCACAGTCTGTGCACTAATTTCATCACTAGAAATGCCCCCCCACCCCTCCCCACAAAGCCATGCAGCGTGGGAACTGGCTCATTCTTCCCGCCCCAGGGACTTGGCACCCGGCTCTTTCCCCCGGAGGAGGGTCATTGAGGAGGACACAGCCAGGCTGGTGCAGGGACACCTGGGCCGCCTCCGTGGCCAGTCTGCATGGGGACAGGATGGGGAGTGGAGACCTCTAGAAACGGCTCACTGGTCCTGACTTCATTCCCCAGAAGGGACGTGCCACAAGCCACCCTCTGCCCAGCCGCCCTTCCGGTGTCCCCGGCATCCTGAGACTAGATATTTTGCAGGGGCAGGTGGATGGGGGGCGACTGCCTCACCTCTCAGCTGGACATCGGCCCCAGGTGTGGCAGGACGGCCCGGCCCCCTGGCCCTTTCCCCCAAACCCCGCTTGGCCGGGGAACACGCACTCAGCCTTGGCGAGCTCCCCCGAGAGCAGCCTGCAGTGCCCCCGTGGTGGAGATGAGTCACCCGTTCTAAAAATAAAAAGACTTAAGTCATGAAAGAGCGTATTTCCTTTTTAAGCCAGATGTGTCTGCTGAGGGACCCCCAGCAATTTGGTGTGGCAGGGAGGGCCAGAAACCTCTGCTTCATGGGTCATCGGGACTCTGTCCCCCCCCCACCCCCAGTTCACCCCCACCCCCTGGTGTTATCACCTGTATAGGTTCATTCCTGCCTCCAGCAGCTCCTGGGGAATCGGGAAAATGAACTGTGTGTAAATCATACCCACATGGGGCAGGTGGTCCTGGGGGCTATAAGAGAGGGGTCGAGTGCTCAGAGATACACATGGGAGAAGGGCTTTAACTATCTCTCAGGGTCTGCAGAAGGCTTCCTGGAGGAGGTGTCGCCAGAGGTAGGACTTGGGGGGCTCTGATGGGCAGATAGAGGAGGAATGGTGTCCCAGGTAGGAGAAGCAGCATGAGCAAGGGCTCCGAGGCTGGAAAGCTCATAGCATGTTGAGGATCCTCAGGAGGACTTCTCAGGCCACCTGGTTACACAGGCAGATTCCCGGGCCCCCAGACCTACTGCCTTTGAATCTCTAAGTGGGGCCCAGGAACAGGACCATCAAGACACCAGGTAATTCTCTGGCTCTCCAAAGTTTGAGATCCACTAGTCTGGCTGCTGGGTGTATAGAGGAGGGGATGAAGATGTACGATGGCAAGTTGGGTCTAAGTTGTTAGGGTGTTGATGCTCACCTAGGAGTTTGGACTTTATCACCCTGGCAGGAGGGAGCTTTCAAGGGAGGGACGCTCCTGGACCTGTGCTTGGGAATGTCCCCAAGAGCAATGAGGGTGATGGACCCACGGAGTGAGGGGTTCTAGGGGTGAGGACCCTGCTCAGAGGGGGCCTGGACCGTAGAAGTGATGTGAGGGAAAGGGTCAGGGCTCTGGGAGACAGGAGGGACAGGACTTGGGCCATAGGGGAGAGCCCTGTGATGGTCACCATGGAATTGTGTGCAGAGTGTGAGCAAATGTGGGAGAACTGGGTGCTTGTCATCAGTGGAGGAGGAGGGGGGAAGGGAGAGGAAGAGGGGGAGGGGAGGGAGAGGAGGAAGGGGAGGAAGAGAGGGAGCCAGGGGTCGGTCGTCTGGGTTTGAACGCCACATCCTCTCCTTCTACCCACGTGACCTGGGCACCATGCTTTAACCTCACCAGGGACCAGATTCCTGTCTGCAAGATGGGGACAGGATGGCTGTCTCCCAGGAAGCCCACAGAGCAGAACCCGTGCACAAAGATCCCGTCTGTGCCTGGTTTCGGGGAGGCCCAGAAGCTTCCCTGGGAGCACATGCATTAGTGTGTTGGGTGGGACTTTTCTGGTCGTCCCAAGATTTTGGCTGAAACCACAAAGCTGAGGATGAGAGGTGATGAGAGCCCTGCATTCGTGAGAGGTGTGGCCCTCCCGGTCCTGTCCGATGGAATGGCTAGAACTGTCCCCAGCTCTCACCGCTGTCACCCATCTGCAGCCTGAATGAGACTGGGAAAGGGGCTGGTGCCCGAGGTTGTCACTTAGTGGGCAGCATGACAGTGCAGGTGAGTCTTCTCTGGCCAATCCAAAGTCAGGAGGGGGGCCCTAGGGAGGGGGCCTCCAGTGAAACTGCTCAGAGACTGGGGTGCCCACAGGGAGCAAGGAGTGACAGGCACTGCAGCGTGGAATGCAGGCCAGGGCTGCTGTGGGCCCCGAATGCGGCAGGAGAGGTCTTGGGAGCTTGGCTGTGATTCCCCGGACCTGGGGGCCATGCATGGATGTAGTGACTGGTACCCGCTTCTCTCCTTGTGAATTCGGGGGGCTGGGGACGGGCTGGAGCCACTCCAGGGCAGAATGAAGAGCGAGGGCAGTGGGGCCATCTGCCGGCCCCCGCAGGTATGGGTAAGCCTGGCAGGAGAGACTCCTAATTTTCCCACAGGGTCAAGGCATTGCCCCCTCGGTCCTCCTAGTGTCAGAACCCCCTGAGGCTTAGCTGAGTGCAGGGCCGGCCAGCTGGAGGCCATTTCCTTAGCTCTCCTGTGGCAGGTGTGGCCGTGGGATTGAGTTGTGGTCCACGGGTGTGGGAGGAAGGGGTGCATGCTGCTGTCAGCCACATCCTGGGAAGGGAGGCATTTTCCTGCCCTCGATCCTTCTCCCAGTTGGGCTAGATCACGAGCCAGCAGGGACAAAGAGAGGATGCTGATGTCATTGGTCATGGGAGAGCAACATACAGGAGGAACCGAGCTCCTCAGACAGCCCCTGGCCTGCCGTGGACCACCCTCAAACTCCAGGCTGCCAGGAAAGAGAGAGATGAACTTCCATCTTGCATGCGCCATTGTACTGGGGCCTCTTTGTTACACTGCTTTGTCCATATCCTAACTGGTCTACCCTTTCAACAGACCCGTTATGTTCCAGCTTCTCACTAGGGAGATGGCCCCCCACTGCCCTGCCCACAACACAGAGCCAGGAAGTGCCAAGGACACGCCACACCCTCTGTGAGGTCTCAAGGGTGGCCCCTTTCTCTAAATGCTTGCCCCTCTTCCCCACCTCCCTGTAAGCCCCCTGAGGTCAGACTGTGGCCTAACACTGGGGCCTCCAAAGAAACCTTTGCTGCCTGTCAGGAAAGAAACCCTCTCTGGCCTTCCGCTTTGCTCGTCATGTCCTTAGGGGGACATAAAGCGGCAGGAGAGTCAGAGAGAAATGGCCACCCTCTGCCATCCACTTCTCCTGTCACGAGTGATAGCAGGGCAGGTGGGGGTGGGCTGGGCAGAAATACACGCAGGAATGGCTACTATTTGACATGTGTCTGGAGCATCCTCGTGGCTGGTGGATTGTTCTAGAACCTGCTTTTGGCAAAAGCCTTCTGCTTGCAGGAGTGCTCAAACCGAGGTGGGCTGGCTTGTCTATTCCTGGAACTGGTGTGGACTGGGGCAGTTGAGATGTTTCCCTGATGCCCTGAGGTCTTGGGCCTGAGTGAGCCATCTCCCGCTGCTCGGGTGGTCCTGTCGATGGGCAGCCGGGCAGACGGTCCTACCGTAGCCAACATCTATTGAGAGGATCCAGATGCCCGCGGAAGCCATCCTTCCGGGCTGTTTTCAGGCCTCCCAAAGTACCTGGCGAGTGCTCACCACAGCGGTGCGGACAGCTGTCTGATTGTGGTCTGAGCAGCTCCTGAGTATGTATGTGTCAGCCCACTCCTTCCCCGCAGACTGGCCGGGGGCCAGTGGGGAGGGGAAGAGAACCCTCCAGATAGAGTCTGGCCTGGCTGTCCATCATCAGCTCCCAGCACTTTGCAGAAAGAGCATGCTCTGGAAGAGTAACAGATACCTGAAAATAAGAAGTCAGGATGGAGGGAAAATAGGCATTAAATAAGGAAGGTGAATCTAGGGAAAAGGTCGGGGTTTGAAACACCTATGCCGCCCATGACGTCCTCCAAGGTCGTAACGGCTGAGTTGCAAATTCCTGGTGGCCAAAGCGAGCAGGGAAAGGAAAGTTTTTGCATTTATACGGTCCTTGGAGGAAACACTCTGCTCCTTAGGGACAATAAATGTGTTCTTAACCCATATTTGTAAAGTAAATTGGTCACGAGGGCCTTCACCTCAAAATTATTGGGAGATACATTAACAACGTTTGTTCTTCCAATCCATGAACATGGAATGTTTTTCCATCTCTTTGTGTCTTTCTCAATTTCTTTCATAAGTGCTCTAGAGTTTTCAGAGTACAGGTCCTTTACCTCTTTGGTTAGGTTTATTCCTAGGCATCTTACGGTTTTGGGCGCAATTGTAAATGGGATGGATTCCTTGATTTCTCTTTCTTCTGCCCTATTGTCAGTGTATAGAAATGCGACTGATTTCTGTGCATTGATTTTATATCCTATGACTTTGCTGAATTCCTGTATCAGTTCTAGCAATTTTTTGTTGGAGTCCTTCGGGTTTTCTACATAGAGTGTCATGTCATCTGCAATGAGTGAAAGTTTGACTTCTTCTTTGCCGATCTGAATGCCTTTTATTTTTGCTGTTTGATTGCTGAGGCTAGAACTTCTAGTACTGTGTTGAACAACAGTGGTGAGAGTGGGCATCCCTGTCATGTTCCTGACGTTAGGGGAAATGCTCTCAGTTTTTCCCTGTTGAGGATGATATTCATTGTGGGTCCTTTACGGTATTGAGGTATGGACCCTCTATCCCTACATGGTGGAGAGTTTTATCAAGAAAGGATGCTATATTTTGTCAAATGCTTTTCCTGCATCTATTGAGAGGATCATATGGTTCTTATCCTTTCTTTTGCTAATGCGGTGTATCATGTTGAATCACCCCTGCAGCCCAGGAATAAATCCCACTTGGTTGTGGTGAATAATCCTTTTTTTTTTCAGACAAACTAGAATTTATTTTATTTTTTTAAAGATTTTGTTTATTTATTTGAGAGGGAGGGAGAGAGAGTGAGAAAGAGAGCCCAAGCGAGCACAGGAGCAGGGGGAGGGGCAGAGGGAGAAGCAGGCTTGCCATTGAGCAGGGATCCCGATGCGAGACTTGATCCTAGGACCCGGAGATCTTGAGCCGAAGGCAGACACTTAACTGACTGAGCCACCCAGGCACCCCGTGAATAATTCTTTTACTGTACCGTTGGATCCTATTAGCTAGTATCTTGTTGAGAATTTGTGCATCCATGTTCATCAGGGATATTGGTCTGTAATTCTCCTTTTTAGTGGGGTCTTTGTCTGGTTTTGGGATCAGGGTAATGCTGGCCTCATAGAATGGGTTTGGAAGCTTTCCTCCCATTTCTATTTTTTGGAACAGTTTCAGAAGAGTATATATTAGTTCTTCTTTAAATGTTTGGTAGAATTCCCCTGGGAAGCCACCCAGCCCTGGACTCTTGTTTGTTGGGAGAGTTTTGATTACTGATTCAATTTCTTTGCTGGCTATGGGCCTGTTCAGGTTTTCTATTTCTTCCTGGTTCAGTTTTGGTAGTTTATATGTTTCTAGGAATTTATCCATTTCTTCCAGGTTGCCTAATTTGTTGGCATATAATTGTTCATAATATTCTCTTATAATTGTTTGTATTTGCAATGACATGAGTGGAGCTAGAGGGTATTATGCTAAGTGAAATAAGTCGGTTAGAGAAAGACAAATACCATATGATTTCACTCAGCTGTGGAATTTAAGAAACAAAATGGATGAACATAGGGGAAGGGATGGAAAAATAAAATAAGATAAAAACAGAGAGGGAGGCAAACCATAAGAGACTCTTAACTCTAGGAAACAAACTGAGGGTTGCTGGAGGGGGAAGGGGTGGGGGGATGGGGTGACTGGGTGACGGGTATTAAGGAGGGCATGTGATGTAATGAGTACTGGGTGTTATATGCAACTGATGAATCACTGAACTCTACCTCTGAAACTAATAATACACTATATGTTAATTGAATTTAAATTAAAAATTTTAAAAGTAAAAATATTATTGGGAGATAGTTATTGTATTAGCCAGTTATTGTATTAGCCAGTTATTGTATTAGCCAGGCTAGTTATTGTATTAGCCATGTTAACATAGAAAGCTATTTATTATAAGGAATTGGCTCACACAATTATGGAGGTTGGCAAGTCCAAAATTCCTGGAGTGGGCTGGCAGGCTGGAGACCCAAGAGTGCTTATTTTCTAGTTTAAGCTGGAGAGCAGTCTGCCATACAACCAGGAAGAGCTCACGTTGCAGAGAAGTCCAAGGGCAGTCTGCTGGAAAATTCTCTTTGTGTTCTTTTCAGGCCTTCAACTCATGGGACAAGGCCCACCACAGAGGGAGAGCAATCTGCTTTCCTCAGTCTACCAGGTCAAATGTTAACCCCACCCAAAAACACCCTCATAGGAACATCCAAATAATGTTTGACCAGATATTTGGGCATCCTGTGGCCCAGCCAAGTCAACACATGAAATTAACCTTCACAGTGATGGCTGGTGTTGTCCCCATCTTCACAGCAAATACAGTCACACCCTGACTGGGTAGGTCCCCCACACGCAACTCAAGAAGGCACTTGGTGGGGGGAGTAGCCACGGTTCTCATGGAGGAGAGACGAGCCCACTGCCCCTTTCTGCCACAGCCCTGTCTCCAGGGCTGGAGTGCATTTCGGGGCGCCTGAGATTCTCTGGCCACAGTGTTGAGCACACAGCCATGCAACATGCTCATTGGTTTATTTATCTTTTCACGGGGTAGGGGGTCAGGTTTGGAAAAAAAGAAAATGAAGGCGCCAGATGCATGAGGACCCATCAGGAAGAGTGACTTCAGGGCCACAGCCTCGGGCAAATGCCAGTGGGCGAACTTCAGCTTCGCTGATCCACCAACAAGTAGCTTCTCACTCGCAACAGCAAAGGAGGCAACGCAGAGGGAGGATGGGGACAATATCCACCGCAATTTGGGAAGGAGGGAAGAGAAGAAACAGCTAAGGAGAAGTGGCACATTGCTTCATCTCAGAGCACTTACGTTGTGGGGACTTGCAGCCTCTCCTCAGCCGAAACCCTCGCCGTCGCCTCCAGCAGTGAGCGGGGGCCCTGCTGGGGCTGGAGGGACAAAGGCCAGAGAGACACGGGCAGGAGCCCGTGCTGCTAGATTGAGGGAGTACCGGCCATCCAGCAGAGACCAAACCGTGCCAGGACACACCTGGCAGGAGCTCGGAGCTGATAGAGAAGGGTGGACTACCTCAGTTTCCCCCTCCTCCCGCCCTCCACTCTTCCAACCCGGGCCTCCCGTGGGCCAGAGCAGCCCAAAGGCTGAGGGCAAAGGCCTCCAGGACATGTCATTGCCTGCTGAGAAGAACCTTCCCTGACCCCAAAACTGTGTCCCCTCACCCCCACCCACCCGGCCTGGCTCAGCACCTTATCCCCTGCTTACCTGCTTTTATTTTTCGTCTTAGAACTTAGTACCAGCTGATGTGGCTTTGTGTATCTGTTTATTGGATTGCTTGGTTCTACTTTTTATTTATTGGATTCTCTAGAATGCAAGCCCAGAAGGGCAGGGATTCTGTCTGCCGTGTCTACATGGGAACAGTGCCTGGCAATCCCTAAGTGCTTCACCCCCATTTCTGGGTGACCGGTACGTCTCCTGAGTCTTCTCTGGCTACATGTCCCCAGTTCCCGCAGCCATCCCCTGGGGCTGAGTTTCTGGCTGGGCTCTGGGCGAGGCTGGACTGATGGCGGGGACAGTCCCGAGGTCACAGGGCAGCCTGCCTCCTATCCAGCTAGCCATGCAGCTTCCATCAGCAGACACGGCCTCGCCTCGGCTCCCTGGCTGCTTTCCAAATTCTCAGGTCAGTCCTACGTGCGGTGCGTCAAGTGCCAGGCTCTAGGCCACTTACTGGTGAGGAGGATGTGCATTGCCCTTGGGGGTTAATGAGGCATCGCAAGATGTGCCGGATGCAGGCACAGCGTTTCCATCAGAGCCAAAGCTGACTGAATGACCCAGACGGGCCAGTCACCTTTCTAAGAACATTCCATGCATCCTTCACTTGACTCTTCACAAACCTTCTATGGGCAGGCCCTGTTATCATCCCAGCTAGCAAGTGGGCATCTGCGTTGTGGGCATGGGCATGGGTTGTGTTGAGCTGAGCCCCTCACTCCCAGGCATGCTGTCCTCTGGGCACAGTGAGGCAGAGAGGGAAGATGTCACAGCAGAGAGCTGACACCCTGGAGGGACACAGGAAGGGTGGGGAATTCTGGCCTGGTGACATCTGAACTCAGCCTTAGAGGTTGTAGAGGATGTTTGTTATGGGAGAGTGGGTGCGTGTGTGTGTGTGGGGTACTTTCCAAGGGAAGCAGGGCTGAGGAGGTGGGGAACAGGGAGGGTGGGTTTGCAGAGCCGGGTCACTGGAAGGGAATGCCCTATCGCCGGATCCCGCCTGCTCTGGGAGAAATGAGCTCTTGCTTGCAAAGAAACATCTGTCTGGAGAGCTGTGTGCCTAGATGTTTTTACGCATGCCATATGTAACATAGGGCAGCCCCACTCCACAGTCCCTGCATGTTTATTGCAAAATAACCTAGTCCTAAGAATAACAGGAAAAATATCACCCACATCCCCACTACCTTAACAAATCAACTGTACATGTTTCGTGTTTTCCTCCAGACCATAGGCCTGTGCAGACATGACTTGGAAACCACAGTCCAAGAACAGTCTTGTTTGTTCATTGATTTGTTCAGTAAAAGTTTGCTAACTACTTACCTACTCTGAATGAGGCACTGTGCTCTGAAAAATAATGGCTTAGATTTTCCTGGGTTCTCTACCCATGAGAGGCTCCCTTATTAATCAGGGTGTGTTAACTGTTGTAACCATCAGTCCCCAGTGACAGTGGCCTAATCCAGTCAACATGTATTTCTTGTCCATGACTGTGTGGTGCATGCAGGTGGGGTTGGGGCTCTGCTCCATGCAGTCATGCAGGGACCCAGGCCTCTCCATGCCAGAGGTTCTGCCATTCCTCAGAGCCTTGGGGCCCTCCGTTTGGTGCCCTGCATTGGGCTGGCAGAGGAGGATGAACAGAAGGAAAGAGCAGGGTGGGTTGCGCAGGCCTGGGGCTGGTGTACATCGTTTCCAGCTCATTCCGTCGAGTGGGGCTCTGTCATGTACCTGTGTCTACCTGTGAGGAGGGCTGGATGGTGCATGCAGCTGGGTGCCCAAGAGAGAGAGGAAACGGGTTTGGTGACCATCTGGCCAATGTCTGCCACGATCCTCAACAACACACTATTTGGTTCTGAAAAATGGAGTAAGAAGCACAAACCAAATTGTGGAAGGAAAAGGTGATATTGTCACCACAGTTGAAGGTGTTTGGGAAAACGTGAGCTACAGAGGCAGGCTGAGGAGAATCTCTGGGTCAAAGCCTGGATTTTGGAGGATCCTGCTGTGTAGATAAGCTCTTCCCCACGGCCACCAGTATGACTCAGCTTTCTTGAGTCATTCTGCTCAGCCAGAGCTTCACCTGCCCATTTTCTGTGCACCTTGCTGAAGTGGTTGCTCTTCTTGCCTTTCCATCCTCTGCCTCCTTGTGGGTTTATGTCTTTCAAGTCCCTTTGCTGTAGCTTTGGTCAGGCACTGGGAAGGAATTAATGCAGACAACAGTGGTCAGTAACGGTCTTCAGGACCCCATTTTGCTTCTCCCATTTAACATTATCTTCCGGTGTCATTACATGGTCTTCATGATGATCATTTTCATGGTGACATAACAAACACACTTTACAAAAGTGTGTTCCATGGAATGTGGGTAGGTCTGCCAAGAAAGAAAGAAAGATGCTCTGAGCGGAAATTAGTCTGGGATGTTTGGGATTTACAAGGGTAACTGCAATCAATTCCAAGGACTATAATTCCAACTATAATCAATTGCAAGGTCTGGGCACAGTCAAAGACCTACATCCTATCAGGCCATCGTGCTTCTGAAGAGATTCAGGCCTTACCTTCATTTCCTGCAGAGCAGTAACAAGGATCCTATTTGGGCCCCACAGGTGACCGTTCCCAGGGCTCCTGGCCCCAGGCTGGGTTAGATGACTCCCCATGGACCCCCACAGTCCCCTGCCACTGGTCACATCACCTGCTGTCATGTGTTGCATTTGCCTGCTTGAGTCTTTCTCTAGCCTGTGAGCTATCTGTGGGCTGCAATGGAGGCTTGTTGACTGTTAAAATCCTATTGTTTGGCACGAGTCTGGGGCAGAAAAGGCACCTAATCTGTTGGAAGAAAAGGAGGGAGGGAGGAAGGGAGGGAAGGAGAGAAAGAGGGAAGGAAGGAAGGAGGGAAAGAGGGAAGGAGGGAGAGAAGAAGGAAGGAGGGAGAAAAGGAAGGAAGGAAGGAAGGAAGGAAGGAAGGAAAGAAGAAAAGGAGGAAGGAGGGAAGGGAAGAAGAAGGAGGGAGGGAGGCCAGCCGCCCAGGCACTGTGTGAGTGGAGCATGGCCCTCCGGGCCACCTGTGCACACAGACACACGATCCCGTGGGAGCTGGTGCCCAGCACTGCTGTGTATAAACAGAGTCTGCCCCCTCTGGTGTGGCCCCATCTTCTGACACTGGCCTTCGCCTCCCCGAGGAAACCCAAGATCCAGACTGGGACAAGGGTTGGCAGATGTCTGTGAAAAGGACCGTCTGCCTTTGCAGATAAGAGTTCCCCAGACAATGGGATGGCCTCTGCCGGGAATTCCCACTGGGCTCTAGTCGGGAGACTCCGACAGACCTAGGTCACAGCTCCCCTGCCCCTCAGGGCCGTCTCTGTGGGCCTGGGGCTCCCACTTTCCTGAGCACCCCTTGGCAACAACTCCCTTCCCACTCGAACCCACAGCCATCTCGTAGGGCTTCTCAGAACTAGAGGTTTTCTCAGAAGGCCCTGAGTTGGGAGTGTTGGTTTTGTTGACTTGGCCTGAGCCATCTTGTCTTGGATCGCTGGGGTCTGTTCAGCTGAGGCCTGGAGACCTTGGTGTGTGGGGGGCACACAGTGATGATGGGTAAGTGATTAGGGCTCTCCCTCATTGGGAGTTAATCACACTCCAGCTTGGGGCTCAGGGATGGACAGCTCCGTGTGGTTGTTCCGTCTAGTTCCCCCAATGGCCCCAGGGTTGCCGAGGAGGCCAACAGAGTGCCAAAGTCCCCTTGTGGACCCGGGTGTGACTCCCAGCTCTGAGCCATGACCCTTCCTCATTACTGCACATGCTTTGCAGGGCGGAAGCCGTGTGCATGTGTGAAGGAAGAGGGAGCAGAGGGTGCGATGGCCAAGGTGCCCTAAGGAAAGCCCACACCCGCAACCCCACTTGCATTTAGGTCATTGGGAACCCATTCTGTGGGAACCCACCCTCCCTCCTGGGGAAGCAAGAGTGACAGAAAGAGTCCAGGAATTTCTGTCCTGTTCTCTTCTCAGTTCTGTCCCGTAATTGGCCTCGACTTCCCCATGAGGCCTCCAGTCCGAGAATCAGACCACCAACGAGGCCAGGCCAGATCTGGTGTTCTCCCTTGCTGTGGTCCTCACCAGGGCCTTAACTCCAAGTCTTGGCTCAGGGCTGATTCTTTCACAGAGGACGTTTTCACAAGGGCCCTTATCTGTGCCCTTCCTGGCTGTGTGCCCTCCCCTCTCTTTCTCCAGCCTCAGGCTCTGGGCCAGACTCACACGTTACTCAGATGGGAAGTGCATCCTTTCTCCTCCGGATGTGATTGTCACCCAACTGTTTCCCCAGGCTCCCCCCAACCACAGCAAAAGACCATGAAGTTCACGGTCAGAGGCACATGCACACACATGATAGGAAGGCAGTTGTGCCGATTTAACAAGCGAGGGGCAAATGAGGGGGTCAGGTGTCCCCAGTACCGTCTCTGTATCAGTCAGCTATGGCCCAGTAATGCTGTGTAACAAGCCACTCTCAAACTCCGGGCACACCGTCAGGATGTATTTCTTGCTGGACTGCCTGGTCCACAGGGCAGGTCTGTGGACTGGTCAGGGTTTGGCCGATCCACAGTGGGCTTGGCTGGGCTTGGCCGGGCCAGGACATGCCCCGCGTGTCGATTCTTCTGGGGACCAGCAGGGCCCCATGGGCGCAATCTTCTTGCAGCCCTGCAGAAGTGCAGGCAATAAACCCACCCACAAAAGCGTCTTCCAAGCCCTTGCTTGCCTGGGTCACCTGATATTCTCCTGTTCAAAGTGAGTCAGGTGGCCAAGCCCCCATCAGTGGGTGGGGGATATATCTGCCCGGGGTGTGTGGCAGGGGGACTGCAGTCACGGGCACAGGGTGGAGTTAAGGAACCTCACTGCGGTCTACCACGGCCCCTTTCTAAGAGCTTGGAGCTGAACTCTGCCCCGACGGGGGGGTCTTGCCAGAGTGGACAGGATTGGGACTTTGGATGCCAAAAACAGTGGGTTTGGGTTCCCGGCCTGTCGGGTCACTTACAAACTGCGGGATGGCGGGCAAAGCTTGTTTGAGCCCTGGTTTCCTCGAGTGTAGAATGGGAGGTGGTATTCGTCCACACCTGCGCTTGCGGCCAGAGCTGAGTGAGCTGGGCAGGCTGAAGCACCCGCCACATGCCACTGTGACTGTCACGGCCGGATCCCCACGCAGGGTGCGGCTTTCGCAGTGAAGCCCTCGGGACATTATCGCCCAGGGGGAGTGCGGGCCCCTGAACTCCCTGTTCAATACGGCGGAGAGGACACACGGCTGCAGCGGTTTCAGATCGGTTCTGATTTCAGAGCATGCTCCCCCAACATCCTCGGGCCTTGAGCACAGGCTGGCTCCAAGGGGGTGGGGGCAATGACATCCTCACTTTCCTTCTCCCCCGCAGGGAGGCTCCCTGTGACCCGACACAGCCACCTCCTACCGCCTTGTCGACGTCCTGCGTGGAGCCGAGGAAGGAAAGCCCGCTTCCTGGGACCCCCTCCACTCGAAGCTCAGTTTGTGCTTCTCTGTGACCCGGAGGTGGCTGGGATAACATGGACACGTCCACCCAGGTCTCTGTTCCAGAGTCGCTTTGTCTCTTTGGGGGAGGTGACCGTCCCTTTGAAAATATGGTGGAAGCTATTGGACCTTCACCCCCTCACAAAACACGTGGACATGTCATTTTTGGTACAGTTTCAAGCAGCTCGAAGACCATTTATGCACGAGAAGTGAAGAGCCCTGTCCGGGGACACATCATAGGACAGGAGCCACTTGAGCTCCCATCAGACAAGGCCAAGGGATTCCAGCTTCATAATGGATCCTGCCAGTAATGGATTATAATCCTATCATGAGAATGTGAATCCCCGAGTCCACACTGATGATGAATCAGTAGATGGATCGATGAACAAACAGTGGAGAAGAGCGAGCTCTTGACAGTGGATCACCAGCTAACAAATGTGGGCGGAACGACAGACTCGGAAAATTTCAGCTGTGCCACCGTGAGGGCAGCAAGTGACGTAGGCAAGAGGAGGGTCATACTTATGGATGGATGCGGAAGTCTAATGAAGAACGTGTTCTTTAGAGTGTCCCAAGGCATCTTTCCACGGGTGACATTACATTCTAAGCAATCCGTGTTGACAGCTCCATTGCTGGGACCGACCGGGTGACGGCGCGCGCCTCCTGACGGCACGCACCAAGGACACGGCCTCAGTTCCACAGCTGCGCTAAAGATGCCAGCATCAGGGGCGCCTGGGTGGCTCAGCCGTTGAGCGACTGCCTTCGGCTCAGGTCGTGATCCCAGGGTCCTGGGACGGAGCCCCGCATCGGGCTCCCTGCTCAGCGGAGAGCCTGCTTCTCCCTCTCCCGCTCCCCCTGCTTGTGTTCCCGCTCTCGCTGTCTCTCTCTCTGTCAAATAAATAAAATCTTAAAAAAAAAAAAAAAAAAAGATGCCAGCATCACAAAGACAAAGGAAGAACTGAAGAGCCGTCCAGAATCATGGGGACTCAAAAAGGCATAGGGCTGGGGCGCCTGGGTGGCTCAGTTGGTTAAGCGACTGCCTTCGGCTCAGGTCATGATCCTGGAGTCCCGGGATCGAGTCCCGCATCGGGCTCCCTGCTCAGCAGGGAGTCTGCTTCTCCCTCTCCCGCTCCCCCCTCTTGTGCTCTTTCTCTCTCTCACTCTCTCTCTCAAATAAATAAATAAAATCTTTAAAAAACAAAAAAAAGGCATAGGGCTACATGCCGCAATCGATCTTATTTTGAAGTGAAATGCTATGAGGAACGTGACGGGGACAACTGGAAAAATCTGAGTAAGGTCATGCATTAGATGACAGTGTTTCAATGGTCAATTTTCAGAACTCATTAATTGTGCTGAGGTAAACCTCATTAAAAACCCTATTCATTCCTAAAAATAATAGTTGTACTTTGGCGATGTGAAAAAACATCCTTGTTATTAAAACATACACGCCGGAATACTTAAGAACTGCTGTGGACTGAACTGTGCCCTGACCCCCCCTCCCCAATTCACATGCGAAGCCGCAGGGCCCAGTGTGCTCACATGGGGCGTGAGGAAGTGATTAAGGTAGGATGCAGTCAGGAGAGCGAGCCCGATCCATGGGCCACACGAGCGCTCTCTCTTCCTCCGCTAAGTGAGGACCAGCGGGATGTCGGCGCCCACAGCCAGCAAGCGGGCCCTCCCCTGAAGCCGAACCTCCAGCACCCTGCTCTCAGCCTTCCCGGTTCCAGAGCTGTGGGGCTACACTTTGGATATTTAAGCCTCCTTGTCTATGCTGTTTTGTTATGGTGCCCGAGCCAGCCAGCCAGGCACAGAGAGGCGGGTTGTCGGCAACTTAGTGGTTCGGAAAAAAGGATACGAGGATATATAAAGAAAGATGGAGTGAGAAAGCAAGCTGGAAAAACAAACGTTGACATTTGGTGAGTCGAGGTGAAGGGCATATGGGTGTCATTTGCATTATTGGTGCAGACTTTCTGTACATTTGAGATTATTTCAAAATATACCAACAAAGAGACTCCTGCTGTGTACAAAAACAAAAGAAGAAAAAAAGCCAAACCGTGTTCGGAGGACTCGGGATTGACTCGCCTGGCGCTGAATCGCTGAGTGCGTCTGCGGGTAATCCGGGGCGGTGAGGGGACCCGTGACGGTGGGCGTGTGCCCAGGAAACCTTGACAGAATGGAGAGGAAACAATAACAGGTTGAATTCTAGAATTGGTGAGCCTCCTGGGACCGAGCGCTCCTGAATGTGGGGGATGGGCGCAAACTGTTCCCAAAGTGTGTTCCTGGGATCCCCCTCCTGAGACAGTCTCTGTCCAGAAGGGTTCCCTGGGCAGGCACATTTGAGAAAGGCAGCGATATTGGCACGGTATTTTATGAAAGCATATTTGTTTAAGGCCTCTGAGGAGTTGTCCTCAGGAACACAGTGTAACGTCATATAATGAGGTGGAGAGGTTCTTTAGAATCCCTCATGAGAGAAGTAGCTGGAAGATGAGATGCCTCGGCTTCCCGGGGACCATGCTGGAGGCACAGACCCTCCAGGACCTCCGTCCGTCCCTCCTGGCACCAGTGTCAAGGCCATTTCCAGGAAGGGAGCGGGGAGAATATGATCCACGTGTCTACAAGGGTGCCCAGAAGGTTACGTGAGCAGGTGTTTGGGACGCATCGGGAATGCCAGGCATGCCTGCTGAGCCAGGACTCAGGGGTCCTGGGGGCTGGGTTAGGATCGAGCCCTTCCCTGCTCCTTCTCTGCCCTGGGGGCCCTGGCGACATCGGGCTTGACTGAGCCACGTTCCTCATCCGCCACACCCGATTCCTCACGGCCCCTCCAAATACTTGGGGCTCTGCCCTGGCCACCCCACCAGGCCCCACCCTTGCCTCCTCTTCCGACGAATCCCGGATGCACAGTCCGAAGGGGTTCTGCCAGGCTGCCCAGCGGCTCTGCACAGCGGTGCGGGGGCCGGTGGCCCTGCTGTGCCCAGAACCACTTTGGGTCAGTAACCCAAAGAATCAACGTGGTTGGAAGCATTCTGGGATCCTTTCCCCTTTCTTTCATGAGCTCCTGTTACAAAGACACCCAAAAGAGGCAGTGCCAACAGGGTGCATCCAAAGCTCTCGGCTCGTGCTTCTTAAAATTTGTGAAAACTCCGCCACGCTTTTCAGTCTGTTTAGCAGCATGGCCGTAACGGGGACAGTTCCCTTTACCCAGCTGAGATCTCAGATTTCAAACCATGCGGCTCCTCGTTTGCTGCAGGTGAGTTTCCTTTAAACCCCTAGCAAGTGGATCCGGTCATCTCTGCCCCATTAATGAGGCCTGAGGGAGCTTGGATTTGGCTCAGCAGACGTCTTCCGTGCGTATCTCGCCACCCAGGCCGACAGCTGGTCTCCGAATGCATTATCAGCAGGCTCATTACAATATTACCGTCGGAGCCGGGGACACATCATGTCATTCATGATGTCCTGCAACATTTCAATCTTGGTTAGTTCCGTGATTTCATTTCAAATCTCTGCATTTTTGCAGGAATCAGCTGGTGAACTCATATGCCAAAACATGTCCTCCCTTTTATCTTTGACTCCGGTATCCGGGATCTCCCCCAAATTGCCTTTATTCATAGCTGAAGCAGACCATTTCCCCCTCTTAACAGTAAACAGTGTTTGCTAAGAAATGAGATATTTTCGACCATGAATTTCAGCCATTTTCCATTTTCCTCGACCTAATTGAGTGAGCAGATGCTTTAGTCTGCAACAAAGTGGAAACTCGCCCCGCAGTCGGGGGGCTGCCAAGTGCATTTTGCTCCTTTAATGTTTTCTGATCGTTTCCAGAGCTGCTTTTGTCATGAGGAGCCCCATGCGTGGTGGGCGACTCTTCCTGATAACTGAGTTTTTGTTCCCGGGATGATGAGCAGCCATGACAGGAAGGGGTATGATTCCAATTGTTGGGAACTTGAAAGAAAAGTCCCTTCTAACGTCACCACCTGCCCGTGCTTCTGCCCTGGGAGGGAAAATGGTACAGCCGTGGTCCACCACTTATTTTCTCAGATTTCAAACCATGTGCTGGATTCCCACCGAAAATGGTATCATTCTCTGAATCTGTGTTGACCCCAGATGTACCCCGATTAATTATTGATGATAAGGAGACCCACGGCTGTTCTTCCCCCCGGCTCTGGGGCCGGCTGCACTCGGCAGGAAGGCTTGGAGCATTCTTGGGGGGGGGAGTAGGTCGAGACCCGGGGGCTTGAGCTGGGATCACTGGAGGGTCACGGCCGGCTGTGTTTTACCCAATGTCACGGCTTGACTTTTGTTTCAAGTTCTCTCTCAATGAAGAATTGGCTATTTTCACACTGCCGTGGAAAAAGAGAGCCTTGACCCAAGTTCTGTAATTTACAGGACTGATGTAAAGGGGTCGTGATGGTTTTATCACATTACCGACAATTTGGGGGGTGAGCGGGGAAGAGGTTTCCTCTGGAGAGTGGGGGCATACGGTGTTCTGGTCCCTCATCGCCTCTGAGCTGATGGGCTGGGAGTTTGAGGGGGTGACAGGGCGAGGGCAGCCCGAGGGGGTCCTAGAGGGCCAGGACTTTGTTGTGCCAGCAACAGGAAGCCACGGAAAAGTGACTTGAGGGGGCTTGCAGGCTTAGGCTGTCAGGGGCATCAGGGGTCTTGGGCCGGCCGAGGGGGAGGTAAGAAATTTTCTGGCATTTCCATGGCCCACGGAAGGCATCCGGGGTTGACCCTGGGTTTTGGCACCAGGCTGGGTGGGAAGTCGGGGGTTGGGGGCGGTTGCCACACATTTGTCCCCACCTGGGCTGACCCCTCAGGCGATCTGGCCCAGGGTCCTTGAGAGGCTTGGCAAGGGGACCCGCAGTCACCTTGGGATCTTCTGGGTCTTAACAGCATAGACTTTGTTCACCAGAAGGGACCCTGGGATCCAAGCCGCTTGAACCCACACCCAGAGTGTGGAGATCTTCCCACACGGGCGGGTTATCACAAGTGTGAACTCTGGGGCCCCCACCGTGCTCACATCGTCATGCATATTTATTTATATTTGCAAAAGTGAGGTTTTTTTTTTTTTAAAAAGGTTTATTTATCCGAGAGAGAGAGTGCACGCGAGCTGGGAGAGGGACAGAGGGAGAGAGGGAGAGAGAGAATCTCAAGCAGACTCACAGCTGAGCGTGGATCCACACACGGGCCTTGATCCCAGGACCCTGAGATCATGACCTGAGCCGAAATCAAGAGTTGGCCACTTAGCTGACCGAGCCACCCAGGTGTCCCTGCAAAAGGGAGATATTTTAATGGCAGTAGGTACAGCTGCTGTGCGTTCTCTCTCTGACTTGCCCTCGCTTTGGGTCCAGGTGAGGGACGGTGGGTTTGAGGGGCTGTGTTTGTGTGTTTGCAGTCACTTTCCCTAGACAGTGGCTCCAGGCTTGGGTTGGCTTCCCGGGATCCACCTGCACCCACTGGGGCGATCCCTTGTGATGTCAGCCCTTCTTATGGCCCCTGACCCCGGGTGTGTGTGTCTGTGGGCAGAAGAAATGAAGTTTGACATTCATGGAGCCAGAAGCTCATCTCTGAAAAATGTGTCCTATCATCATATCAGTCGTGTTGTGAGTGGGGGATTCAGTTCCTATCAAATCTAGCAAAAACGAAGTTTCTCCTTTAAGAATTTACTTGGTAATGCAGGGCATATGATGATAAATAGACCACCATATATGCATTTTGTCCTTTTTTTGGGGATGAGAGTCCTGGCAAAAATAAAGCTCAGCCGGGTTCCTAGATTTGCAGAACATAGCACAGAAGTAGTTGAACACTTCTGTGTGAATAAAACACACCTGAAACATCTCGAGGTATCAGATTGCTTCTTAGAGCTCAAGGTGCCTCTTGTCCTGACAAAATCTGGTGCTTCCCGGTAGTGGGGGACGGGAGGTGCCCTGATGCAGCACAATGGCCTGAAGACACTGGGACACAGGGCTATCAATAACTTAATGCATCTCACAGAAGAGTAGGTGGGTGTTGGAACTATGTAGCTCAGTACAATGTAGCAACAAGCTGAAAAAAACATTTGAACTAGCAGGGAAATGTAAATCAAAACCCATCAAGAAAACAGAGTGGCGCCTGGGTGGCTCAGTCGGTTAAGCGTCTGTCTGCCTTCGGCTCAGGTTATGATCCCAGGGTCCTGGGATTGAGCCCCATATCAGGCTGTCCGCTCAGCGGGGAGTCTGCTTCTCCCTCTCCCCCAAATAATCAAAAGCAGGTCTTGAAGATATATTTGTACACCCATGTTCATGGTAGCATTATTCACAACAGCCAAGAGGAGGGAGCGACCTAAGTGTCCACTGATGGATGAATGGATGAGCAAAACGCAGTCCATTCACACGGTGGAATATTCTCCCGTCTTCAAAAGGAAGGACATTCTGACACCTGCCACAACATGCATGGACCTGGAGGACACGATGCTGAGCGAAATAAGCCAGACACAAAAGGACAAATACTGTGTGATTGTAGTGTTTATAGGAGGTACACGGAGTAGTCAGACTAGACAGAAGGTAGAATGATGGGGGGGGCGACTGGGGGAAGGGACCGGGCAGCTGGTGTTTCAGTTTTACAAGATGAAAAGGCTCTGGAGGTGGATGGGGGTGGTGGAGGCGCAGCAAGGTGAATGGATTTAGTACCACTGACCTGGACATGTGACAGTTGTTCAGAGAGTGGATTTTCTGTTCTGTGTATTTTACTGCAATAAAAAAGACCTAAAAAAAAAAAATCATTTGAATTCCTTTTGCACTTGCCTTAATTTCACAGCGTTTCTATTTTTTCAGAGTTATTGATTATTCCAAAATTAACAGTGACGGGAAGGACGGTCTTAGCTGAAGCCTAAAACAAGCTGACCGACAGCAGGCTGGCAGAAGGTCCAACATACCCAAACCCCTCTTCCTGCATCACAACAGAAACGAGAACTCTGAGAGTCAGAATCATGGAAGAAACAGACGAACTCCAATTCCCCATGCTACAGCGGGACTGAGTTATCTTTCGAATCTCTTTCTAGAAAAAATAATATGATCGCAAAAGGATGGTTGTGTTGAGGCGAGATGACCCCAAAATACAGGAAAACCGGGTCACAGACGTGGGCCAGGCAGCTCAGAAGGAAAAGCGTGGATACGCTTCGATGTTTTGCAATCTTTGTGAGCTTCATAATGTGTGAATCATGTGTTCTTTCCTCATCCTGATTCACGTCCTTGGGCAGATCTAGCTTTGTGTTTGCAATTTGGTATGAATTTTCTCCTGGGCATCTGACTCCACCCCTCTCCACCAGGTTGCTGCTTTACTGGACTGGGAGACTGATTCCACCCAAGTGGGCCCACCTCCTCCCATGGGATGGGGCGGCCACCCTCCTCTGCCCTCTGCATCCCCCCAAAACAGGTCTGCCCTTCCCCCATGCCCATCCTTGAAGTGCCGGGCATCGCCCTTTGCATGCACCCCCTCTTTTAATCCCCCACATGAACCTCCTGGCTGGGATGATGCCACCTTAGTCGAAAGGTGAGGGATTTGAGGCAGGAGCCTTGAAATCACTTGCCCAAGCTTCCCTGCTAATAAGTGGTGGAGCTGGGATTTGAACCCAGGGCTCTTGGGCCAGAGCCTCCATCGGCATGCCAGGCCTACAGTATTCCCCCTGCTTGTCACAAAGGATATTAGCAACCCCACCAGTAGGAACGGACACCATGTATTAATTCCCTCTTCTGTGCCTTGTGTCGGCCCACATTTCAGCCTCGTGGCCGCGCTGAAAACTAGTATCACTCCATTTTACAGGTGTGGAAATTGAGGCTCAGAGTGGTCAAGTAATATGCTTAAGGCAGCATAGCGTGGAGGGAGGAAGAGCTAGGTTTTGATCTCAGAACTACGGTCCCCTTTCTGGTGGCCCCAGGCTAACTCTGGGCCACAGCAGCGGCCCTCTGGGGCCACCGGTGCCCACGCCGACCTCCCTGAGCCCGCCACGTTCCTAGCGGCTCCAGCCTTCCTATGTCGTCCCCGCGACTGGGGGCCGGGCTGGTGTCGCGGATGTGGGGCCAGGAGCACGCGGCGCTGCTCTCAGGAGGGCCCCACGCTTGGCTTAACATTCTCTACGGTTTTTAACAAGGGACTCCACCACTTTCATTTTGCTCCGGGCCCCGCAAATGACCATGCCCCCCCGCCCAGCCACCTTCCTTGAATCTAGTTGTAAAGTGAATTACTACAACGCAGGAGGAACGAGAAGATTCTGTATCTCCACTTGGGCAAATCCATTAGGATTAGCGGCCCCTCTGCAGCCCCTCCGAGGGGGTGACGTAAGCCTGTCTTTGGTGATTTGTGGAGTGACCGCATGATAAGGACTCTGGCCCATTTTAGTGACAGGGCATCCTTTCCCGGGGGCACCCAGGAATTAATGGGCCTATCTCTCCATTTATCAAAGCCCTCTGGGGGATGAGGCAATGGGGCAGAGAGGCATTGTTGCCTCGCTGTCTCCCTGCCCGTGGGGGCCCGCAGCTCCTGCCGGCCGGCCTGGAGCCCCGGGAGGACCCATCCCGCCCAGCGTCCGAGCTGCACGGCCGGCCACCAGCTGGGCCTGCTGAGGCTCTCGCCCCGAAGTAGCGTGGGGATGAGAAGGACAAGATGGGGCTCAGGGAACACTCGAGAGTTCTGCCTGGCCACGTTCAGTCTGGGACGCTGGGGAAGACAGCATTTCCCAGAGAGGGAACCAGCCGTGCCACAAGCCCTCGTGGTGCAGGCGACACTGTCCCTTGGAGGGGGCGGCCCACCTGCCCTCCCCAGCAGAGAGCTTGGGCAGGCCGCGGAGCTCTCCCCGAGTGTATGGCTGAGGGAATCCCCGGCCTGGTTCAGAAAAGGCGATGTGGCTTCCACGTGGCTCTTGCTCTTGGCCTGGCCCTGGGAACCTGCCCTCCATGACGTGAGGAAGCCCAAGCCTGCCCGGAAGGGCCCCCTGGGATTCTGGCCCACAGCCCCGCAAGCTCCCAGCGGACACCAGCCTCGACGGCAGACAGGGGAGGGAAGGAGCTTCGGATGATTCTGCCCCCAACCTTTGAGCTGCTGGCTGAGGCCCTGGCGTCGTGGAGCAGAGAGCAGCTGTCCCCACGGTGCCTGCCGGAATCCCTGACCCACAGAAACCACGAGAAGTAATAAATGGAGATTGTTGTCCTGAGCAGGGAACATACTTGGCCTCTGTTGAATTGTGCGCCCCAAAAATATGTCCAAGTATGCACAGAAAAGGGTCTTTTTTTTTTTTTTTAAAGATTTTTATTTATTTATTTGACAGAGAGAGCGAGAGAGCACAAGCAGGGGGAACAGTAGAGGGAGAGGGAGAAGCAGGCTCCCGGCTGAGCAGGGAGCCTGATGTGGGGCTCGATCCCACGACCCTGGGATCATGACCTGAGCCGAAGGCAGACGCTTAACCATCTGAGCCACCCAGGCGCCCCCAGAAAGGGGTCTTTACAGGTGTAATTAAGTGGAGGATCTTGAGATGAGATCATCCTTGATTTACTGGGTGGGCCCTGAATCTGGGGCCAAATGTCCTTGTCAGAGAGGAGAGAACCCACACCGAGGGGAGGCAGAAGCTGGAAGGACAGAGCCATGAGCCAGGGGCACCTGGAGCCCCAGGAGCCGGAAGAGGCAGGAGGCCAGAGCTCCTCCCCCACAGCCTCTGGAGGGAGCATGGCCCTGCTGACACCTTGATTTCCGTCTCTGGTTCACAAATGTGAACAAAAATAACAACTAAAGTTGATATTTTATAGAAACTTTTTACTGGCGTCTTTTACAGAAAACTGGTTACGAAAACAGACAACAATGGGGCACTCTGGCTGAGTTGGGGGAGCCCAGGGTTCTTCCCATGGACACAGTGGCTGGAACTGTGTTCTTGGCTGAGTCTCAACCCTAACCAGCCATGGGACACTGGGAAGGTGAGAACATCCTTCTGTGTCTCAGTTTCTCCATCTGCGAAGAGAGAGGGGCACAGAGCTCTCTCTCAGCCACACAGTGCTGTCCTGGGCCGGGGTTTGGGGAGCCCCTGGAGACCGAGGCTGTCAGGAGGGCTGGCTCCTCCAGGGGACTTTTGGCCCCTGCTGTCTCCCATTTCCATCTGGGACCTGCCCATGCCGCCCCTACAGGTCTGGACCTTCCCTGTGATGTCTAGGGCTACAGAGGACTCTTCCCTGCTGTCCCGTCTGGGTATAAGATGATTTCACAGCCACATCTCTGTCTCCTGTTTCTGTCTCTCCTACACCCACCCACCCAAACCCCCGGAGAGATTTGGGGCTCTGCAGCAGAGCAGAACCTGCATTGGATAGTTGGCACGACTGCTTTGTCACTTCATGGCTCTGAGCCTCAGTCCTCCCATCTGTAAAATGGGAATGCGTGGTGAGGACCTGGTCGGGGGTCATTCCACCACAGATGGGGTCGGGGGCAGCATTGCGAGTGCAGAAACGGCACCACGAGAGGTGAGGTGGTGGCCATGTGTGGGCCTGGTTGTGAGACCAGCGGGGCATTCAGGGCCACGGCGGTGCGGGGCGCATGAGACGGCGCTGGAATGCTGTTGGGGGATTCAGAAGGCCAGGCTGAAGAGCTTACACTTTAAATCGTAGCGAACGGGCATCCGGTTTCTCCATCCGTTGCTGCCTTGCTCGTACGGAGGGGCCAGCCTGCCCGACGGGCTTCCCATCGGAGCTGCGGCCTCGAAGGTGAAATCCCAGGCCGTGAGCCCAGCCTGCAGTGCCCTTGGCCTGCGCGTGGGTGGGGGCGACGTTTCCGAGTTATCTTTAATTTGCCTTGAAATCAGGCACAAGTCCTTTGCAAAACAGGAAGCGGTCTCTCTGGGCCTGACATGAAATAGTATTGCTGTCACCTTGAATTAGAGAGTTAGACATGTCTCAAAGGAGTGGCACATTGAAAGAGCTGGTGGGGTCGACCCGGCCCCGCGAAGCCTTTGATAGCACAGCTGATAACAGACCCTCGGCTATAAATACCCAGAATCAATCAGCGCCCGCTGCTGACGGCCGCCGTGTTCACATATCACAGCAGATGGGGAGGAGGCAGGGATGGTGATTTGTCTTGCCTTTCAGATGGATTTCCTGTTTTTTAGGGAGCGGGAGAGAGCCCATCTGGTAATTAGATTGTGGGCCGAGATAGCCACCTCCGGGTCACTGGCCCCCCACTCAACGTGTCCCCTCAGCCACGCGGTTCCAGCGTCGTGGTGGATCCAGTGGCCCGGCCTCCACAAATGGGAGCCATCAGGAGGCCTCCCGCCCCATGGAAGCTTCCGGAAGCGGGGGGGGGGGGGTGGAAGTGCCTCCTGCCTTTCATCTTCCCTCTGCTTCCTTTCCTGGTACCTGGCTTTGCTCTTAGCCATCTCATTACTTTTTTTCTTCAAAAGCTCTTCCCAGCTAGTACATGTATGTGTGAATGCGCACAGATCCTTGCACATGTGTGTGCACGCACATGCATCCCCCAGCCTTCTTCACTGACCTGCCTGGACTCTCCCCAGCCAGGTGGACATGGGCTGAAGGAGGGCCTGGGGTGCTTCTGCCTCCTGCTCACACCTGGCCCCCCTCCCGCTAGCCTGTGCCTTTGCTCGGCGGGTTTGGGTGCCGCGAGCCTGTTTCCCCGTCTGCATTACAACCTCTCCTCCTCTGGGTTTTGTGCAGCCACATAAAGCATCTAGAGTTCTGTGGACAGCAAGCTCAGCACAGTGTTCTCTGTTCTGATTGTTACCTTATTATTCCCACTCTTGAACTGTGGCTCCCAAAGTCCCCCAAGGCAGCTCTTGGGAGAGGGGTCCACACTCTCACTGATCCTTCGGCCGTGATGCTGTCAGTAACCCTCTTTACCCCTTCCCTCCCCTGGCCTCCAGCCCCCAGCCCCAGCTATTCAAGGACTCCGTCCTTCCATGAGACCCTGCGCTGGGGCGTGGACATGTGGCTTCTCTTCCTCTCCAGGGAGCTCGTGGGGGATGCTTCTGCCGTGATCACATCTCACATGCACCCCCTCCCCTGCCTTATGAGATCTCCTGTCCCCCAAATCACATCCAGACAGCGGCGGTAGCAGGCATCTCTCTTCCCGCCCAGGGGCCCACCAGTCGGCCAAATGGGGCGTTTAATTGGCAAGAGAAGCTGGCGGTCTGCCCGGAAATCCTGAAGAAAGGCCCCAGAAGGGACCTGTTTTTAAAACTGCGCCACACACCTTTACCATATACTTCTGTGTCAAATACGGGACGGGGTTCTTAAGACCCCAGCCACGCAGGGCCGACTCCAACCCTTGGGGCGGGCGTGTGTTGTGTGCTGGTGTAACCCAACCAGTTTGTTCAGATGTGGAAACTGAGGCAGCCCAGAGGTGGAGAGAGAGTGCAGCTCGGTTCAGGCCAGGTCTCCAGATGGCACCTGAGGTCCTCTCTGAGGACCACACTGAACGCTCGCTTTACATCCTCTCCCCCAGATTCTGAAGCCACAGCCTCCCTCCGGACGTCATCCAGAATTCCAGCTGGTGATTCCTGAGTCCACAGAATGTGGGCGTCAGCCATACGCAGTGGAATAGAAGCCAATGGGGGAATGACGGTTCCTGGGGAAGCTCACTCTCAGAGGCCCCGTGGGTTTATCTGCCCAGTGGGCAGGGCCCCTCCCTACAGAGAGAAATCAGGGTCCCTCAGGGTTGGTGGTAGACCACGGAATGCAGAGTCAGGGTCGTGTGTGTGTGAAACAGACTGAGGACAAGGGAAGGCCTGGGGTGCAGAGGGGTGGCCTGGCGTGCCTGGGCAGTGGGTCCAGGCTCTGAGCCCCAGGTGCTCAGCTGACTCTGCTGTCTGCTGAAACCACAGGGACCAGGATCTCATCACCGGGGCTGTGGGGCCAGTGGAAATCATGCAACTTGGTGACTTTGTGGAAGCGGCCAGAACTCTACCCACCCCGGTTTCTTCCTCTGTAGAGCGGGCACCACCATAGTTCCTTTGCCAGCTGCAGAGAGATGAAATGAAGCATGAGGGCACAGGGCTGCCCTCACATCACCAGAGGCTGGTCCCTCAACCCAGGGGCCATTTCTGTCAATTCAAGGACATCCCAGCTCTGTCTTTGTGAGTTGTCTGACTCTGGGCAAGCTTCTAAAGCCCTGTGCCTCAGTATCCTCACTGGTGCAATGGAACAGTAACAGTCCTACTGCACAGGGCTGGGGGTGCAAGGGATTGCCCTATGTAGAGTCTGTGGAAGAGTGTCTGGCTGGCACTCAGTGTAGGTTAATTATTACTGGTATTAAGATGGTGGTGATGGATGTGGTGTTGATGGTGATAGTGATGATGATGGTGGTGATGGTGATGGTGGTGATGATGATGATGGTGATGATGATGGTGATGATGACGATGATGGTGATGATGATGATGGTGATGATGATGATGGTGCTGATGGTGATGATGGTGATGATGATGATGGTGATGATGGTGATGATGGTGATGATGATGGTGATGATGGTGACGATGATGACGATGATGGTGATGATGGTGATGGTGATGATGGTGATGATGGTGATAGTGATGGACTAAGCACTTGTTATATGCTAAGGTCTGTCCTAGGCACAGATATACTGCAGTGAGCAAGATAAACATGATCCCTGCTTTCCTAGGAATCAGTCCTAGGGAGGATGAAGCCAGTGAATAAGTAAACTGATAAATATAAAAAATCATGTCACAGAGGGAAGAACTAGCGAGCCATGTGATGGGTGGGACACCCCAGCAGGCCCCTTGGAGGAGGTGACGTTTGGAGACAGTGGGAGGGCAGCCCCCTTCCCTCTTCCCCCTTCTATCCCCTCTGGCTGAGTTTTGAATTTCAGTTGGGAATCTGAATCCATGACACCCTTTGTGGCTTACTAGATTTGCGGTCTCACACGAGTTGAGAGCCCCCTCTCTGGGACCTGGTGCTCCCATCAGCATAGCATGTGTGTGGGATGCAATCACATATTCCTTTGGCTCCTTCCATCACTGGGATCCCAAGAGTCTTGGGCCTGCGCTCACAGCCTTGATCCGCTGTGGAGTAATTGGCAGTAAACGGCCGGCACGAGGGGCGCTCTCTGGGTCAGGGCCTTCGGGAGGGTTGAACAGTTCACTTCGCAGCAGTTCCCTGTGGCTTACCTGAGACGGAGCTGGCTCCAGGAGCAATTTCCCCTGGATGAAACAATCTCTAGAATCTACCGTATATCATTAGCCATGACGTCTTCTGTTTAAACAGCGGCAGCCGGTGGAGGGTGTGCTCTGAGGCTGAGCGTCTGGGGGGGGGCTTGCGTCCCAGCCCCCCGCCCCAACCCCCCTGGAAGGCCCCGCTTGGGGGAAAGCGGGCATATGGAACCCATTTGGAAAATTCTTTCTGCATCAACCACTTTTTCCAGGTAAGACACATGCCCGTATTGACTGTGAAAGATGAAATAGCTCTCTTGCTTTGCCGATTACGTTTTTATGGATCTTAATTAAACACATGCCCTCCCCGGCTTGGGAAATTGAACCCTCTTTGAGCGGCCCTTTCTCAGTGCTGGCCCAGGGGAGGGCCAATTATAACCCCCCGTCCTCGCCACCTCACAGGACCTCCCAGGCCCTCCGAGCGCTTGGAAAATATGTGCTCGACAGAGGGGCTTTGATTCCAAACGGCTGGAGAGTGTTAGGCCTGTTTCCAGGCCCAAGGCAAGTGGCGGTCTGAGTCCCAGGCCGTCGGCGGGAAGGCCTTGGGGACCCGGGCTTTCAAACTTTATTGAGCATCAGAGCTCCCCTTCACACCCAATCACACGCAGACCACGGATGGAAACCAGATGAAGCCGCTCAGGCGGCAGGGGGAGGGAGTGCCCACGCAGCCCCTCGCTCAGCCCGGGGGCAGCCCCGGCGCTAGCCTCGGGTGCCGGTAAGCTTTGGGTGCCGTAAGGATGGCAGCCGCTGCCCGGACGCTCGGGGAGCTTGAAACATGTGCTGGTTTGGTTACGTTCCTTATCTCATTTACAGTCGCAAAAGCCACATGGAATAGGGGGTCACTGCCATTTCACATGTGGGAAAGCTTGGCACAGAGAAGCAGAGGGAAGTGTCCAGGGTCGCCCAGCCGGGGCAGGGGGAGTGACGTCTGAGTCCTGGAAACGTGTGTGTGTGTGTGTGGCCACCTCTCTGGGAAGCTGCTCATGGGCCCATGGCTCTCTTTTGGGCTCCTGACTCTGCAGTGCCCTGCCTTCTCGAGTTGTGGTCCCTGTCCACTGGGGGTCTCCACAGCGTGGTCCCCTCCCTGTGTCCGGCCGAGTGGCCCCAGTGCACCCAGGCTCACTTCTTCCAGAAAGATGGCTCTGTGACAAGTAGCACGTGTTGCAGGGGTGGGGATGTCTCTCAGCACAGAGCTAGCACATCAGTTTCAGGGTACCCCAAGATTTCTCGGGTTTCTTTGTGTTTCTGCTCATAGTTGATTTTAAGGAACAGATTCACTGGCCAAAAGCAGTTTGCAGACCTCAGGGTTCTTCTTTCACGAATGGGGAGGCGGTCTGGCTCCTGGTGTAAGTGCCCTAGTCATGCTCCCAGGACCCTCAACCAGGCAAAGGGGGGCACTTTACCCACTTTTGTTTTAAAGTCAGGCTAATGATGGTGAGATCTGCCTGCAGTAGAATTCATTCTTTCCAGGTGTACGGTGCATTTTGGACTAACATATGCGGACTATAGCCACCAGGTCACCAGAATACAGAATAAAGTCCCCGAGAGGTCCCTCCCACCCCAATCCCTGCTCCCACTGATCTGGTTTCTGTCTCTGTAATTTTGCCTTTCCCAGAATGTCATGTCAAGAAATCATACAATATGCAGTCTTTCGAGTCTGGCTTCTTTCACTTTGCATTATGCCTTTATAATCCAGCCATTTACAGGGATATTATTTGTACCTTTGTAGATTGGGTGGCTTCAGGGAAGACAGAGCTGGACTGACCCATGGGGACCCTGGAGCAGCTGAACGCGCTCAAATGCTGAGCTTCTCCCAATCTCAGCGCCTGCGTGAACGTGGGCATGATGGTGCCGTCTTTGTGGGGTGACGTGAGACGTGTCGTGTAGAGAGCTCACGGCTGCAGCTATCAGAGACCCGACCGAGGGGAATTCAACAAGAAGTCTGCGGGAAGATGGCTCCAGGGTTGGCTAACCCAAGAGCTCCGCGATAATGGGGATCTGGTGGCCTCTTCCGGTTGCGGCATGGCAGTGTCTTCGTCTGGCACCATGGCCCTACACGACAATGTCCGAAGTGGGGAAGGCACACCTCCCCGTGGCATTTTCCCTCGGGAGCACGCCCCAGGCCCATCAGCTTCCCACGTCGCGCTGGTCAGGGCCATGTCGTGTGCCATGGCTGATGCCAATCAGGTTGAGACCGATCAGCCCTTTGTCTGGGGGGAGGGGCCCTGAGGCCTGAGCAGCCAACACCTGGACGAAATTGGGGCTCTGCTGGCAAGGAAGACAGGGGCACCTGTGGGGCAGGCACCCGGCAGAGGCTGCTGGCTGAGGGGGTGAGGGCGCCAAGGGCAGTGTGATTGCTAGGGGGTTCTCCATACTAAAGGATCTGGGGAGGAGGAGGCCGTCAGGGCGAGGGGTCACCACCACGGCCAGCTGAGTGCGGTGGGCCCTTCCCAGAGCTTCAGATGCGCCAGCCTCCTCTTTGGATGTTCCTCAAAGGAGGGGGCATGAATGAGCAATGTGTGAGCTTTGCATGGTGCTATCCATCCCTCCAACCTTCCTCCCTTTCCCCCTCATCCCTGCATCCCTCATCCCTCCATCCTGCCATCTCGCCATCTCTCCATCCCCGCATCCCTCCATCCTTCATCTCTCTAACCCTGCAACCCTCCATCTCTCCATTCTTGCATTTCTCCTTTCCTCAACTTCTCCATCCTTTCTTGCAAGTAACAATGGACCACTCAGAATGGGGAAGGGCCTCTGATGCATCCTGGGGAGAAGGGGAGGGGCTAGGCCCCAACCCCAAGGACCCCACTGAGGGAACCTCATGGTTAGGGTGTGGAGGCATGGTCCTTCGCAGAGCTTTACCTGTAGTCACTATGTAACCCTGCAGGTGAAGAGTTTCCATTTAGTTCTTAGGATTCAATGAGTGCAGATTTCCCTTGCTATACAAGCCCCCAACAAAATTCTTTCATATCTCCACCTGCTGAGTTTAAGTAAGATCTATACGACATGGATTTGGAGGAATAAAGGCATCTAGGTACCACTGGTCTTTGTCTCAGAGCTTTGTTCCTCTGGTCTGTGATGATGCAGGCCACAGAGATCCACCTGGGAGACGGGTAGGAAAACCCCGCATTGGCTTTTCTTGCTGGCAGACTTTTTGGATGGCTCTGAAACACCAGACTAGGTCTCTGGCCAAAAGCCTCAAGCTTTGGCCCAGGACTGTCTAGGCTGATATCATTTGAGGATTATGGGGGCTAAATTATATGCTTGATTGGCTAATCTCCTTGGTAGCAGCATTTGTGAAAAATGAAGTGTATTATTTATTTATTCATTTTTGGCTGCAGTGGAATTTTCAAGACTTATCAGGAAAGAACCTTTGCTGTTCCCATCATGAGACCTTTCAAACCTGACAAGAGAAGTCGTCAGCAGCCACGTCGCCACGGATGATCCAGAGAGGCAGGAAGGTGTCTGAGCGAGATGCCACGTGAGGTTACGCGTGGACAGGTGGGCAAGTCTCCACGGTGTCTCTGTTCAAGCATATTTAGGTTAGCTAAGTCCCACTCAGAAGCTGGAACCCGGTCAACTGGGCTCGAGAAAGGCTTACGAGACGTGCATTTTCGTTTTTAAGTTTTGAAAAGGGACGTGCGGTGTGCCAGGAAGCAGGGGTGCCGGTCTGAACCCCTCGCCGAGCCTTCCCGGCCGTGTCCGGTGCCGTCTCCCCTTTTCTTGGGGAATATGGGGAAGCAGGAGTGTGGCAGATTGCCTCAGGACAATGGGCCCCTCTCCTGTCGGGTGGGCGCTAGGCCCCAAACAATAGGCCTGGGCCAGCCCCTCTCCTGCTGCCCACGGCCTGAGACAGATGCCCAGGAGCCCCCTGTGAGCGCCCTGGAGGTGACCTCTGGGGCTGCCCTGTCACTCCGTGGAGGAGCCCCAGAGAGGGAGGGAGGCAAACAATGGGGGCCTCATGCCGGGCGCCCGGCCTCCGGCACGGGCCGGGGGCTCCCCAGGGAGGGCACGGCCTGCCAGGTGCTACTTTTGTCTCTGGGCACGGGGGCCTTCCACGGGGTCTCCCAGCTCAGCGGCGGAGAGGCTTGGGGCTGGAGGCCCTCTTGTTGTTCCCTGGGGAGGACCCACGGAGCTGATTCCGCTGGCCCCGTTCAGTTCTAGCAGCCTGGCCCCGCCCTGCATTTGGCCTCTAACAATGTCATTCAGAAAAGCAATTCACATGGACTGGCCTCAGACAGCACCAGGACTTTGCGCATCAGATCTCATGACCAGACCTGCCCTAGGAAATGCCCGACTGCAACATGATGTTCCTTCTTGAGTTGGGGCGCAGGAAGAGATTTCTGGAGAAATGTCAGCTTAGGGGGATGTGGGCAAGCCTGGAGGGTTCTTTCTCTGCTGAAAGACTTACCTTGGGAGAAAAGCCTCAGCATCAGCTGAAAGCAACCCATGAATACATCAATGGGTTCTCCATCCAAGGGAGGAGCAGTGTACACGAGTGTGTGCACATGTGTATAATGGTGCGCGTGCTTGTGTGAGTGCATGCCCGGAAGCGTGTGTGTGTGTGTGTGTGTGTGCACGCGTGTGCGGGCACACATGTTTCTCATGTTGATTTCTTCTGAGGCCTCTCTCTGGCCTGCAGATGGCCGGCCCACATCTCATCTGGGCACGTGCATCCTGGGCGTTTCCATGTGTGTCCAAATTCCCTCTTCTTACAAGGAGACAAGTCAGACTGGACAAGGGCCCATACCCAATGGCCTGGTGTAACTCAGTCACCTCCTTAAAGACCCTCTTTCCCAACATGGAGGTTAGGACTCCATCATGTGAACATTGGGGGGACATAGATAGGCCCATGACAGATCTCAGAGGTATTAGGCTGAGTGAATAAAACCCATCTCAAAAGCTCCCACATTGTAGGATTCCATTTATGGAACGTTCTGGAAGACAAAATTATAGAGAAGGAAAGCAGAATGGTGTTCCAGGGATTATGGATGGTGGGCGTGGGTGGGTAGAACCGGAAAGAGGAAGAATCAGACAGATCCTAGTGGTGATGATTCTGTCTTGATTGTGATGGATACATTCACTCACCTGATCTGTACCAGAGCCTTCTGGATAAAGCCACCATCCTGTGACATTGTAGAGGCCTCTAAAAGGCACATTTCTTGGGCAAAATCCTTAAACCTCCGGTCAGATCCCCCGGACTTCATGGTTATGTCTTCCTCTCGTCTGCTAACCCAAAGACCAGCCCTTCCTCATCCTGGCTGGCTCCGTGATCCCAGAATGTGACTCAGCCGTGTGACTGTAGGCCGCTGGGTTCCCCTGTGGCTGGAGTGGACTGCGGGCAGGAGGCCCCAGGATCAGCACCTACAACAAGGAACTGTGAATGTGGCCTGATCCACGGGGCAGCTCCCTCGGAAGGCACGGCGCGTGGCTCTCCCTCCCGCACCTCCGACGTTTGGCTCTGAGATGCCCTGTCCCGTTTTGGGCTGTCGGTCCAAGCCCTTTGCTGAGACCTCTGGGCATTTTGAGGGAGACCAACACAAGGACCCGAGCCACGACGGGACTCACGCACAAAATAAGTTGGAGTGGAACTAGGCGGCCCCCCAGTCCCATGGGCATGACCCCGGTCAGCAACACGTGGACCCTTTGGGGGTCCCGGGAGATTTGGACACTGGAAAATGGAATTGTAGAGCTGGAGGGTCTGTTAGAAAGGACCCCTCTGGGGGCGCCTGGGTGGCTCAGTTGGTTGGGCGACTGCCTTCGGCTCAGGTCATGATCCTGGAGTCCCGGGATCGAGTCCCGCATCGGGCTCCCTGCTCAGCGAGGAGCCTGCTTCTCCCTCTGACCCTCCCCCCTCTCATGTACTCTCTCTCATTCTCACTCTCTCAAATAAATAAATAAATCTTTAAAAAAAAAAAAAAAAAGAAAGGACCCCTCTGCACAGACATGAAGGCGCAGAGAGAAGGGGCTTGTCAGGAGGTCTGGGAGTTGGGTGGAGCTGCCCCCAGAATGTGGGCATGGATGCTGGGCCGGGGGGCAGGCAGGCCTTTGCTCTTGGGTGCTCTGGGGTCAGCCTTGGGGACAGACAGCACCTTGGGAACACTTGATGATTTTCCAGAGACTTCTACTTTGCTTATTTTGAATCTCAATGACCCTACGAGGTGGGCAGCATAGGGGCATTCAGTGGTCTTGCCGATAATGACTGTGGCTCAGAAGACAGGCTTGCCGCACATAGTCGGATGGGGCTGGAGCCCAGTGGCTTCTAGGCCCTCCACCTGTAGCCTGGGCCGGCTAGGCAGCGGGTGGCCCTGAAAGGGTCTCTGGTGGGAGCATGGTGCTGGGAGGGAGCCCGGCACCAGTCTGGATGGACGGACCTCCAGTGGCACAGATGTTTGGGGCGTACTGCGCTGCCGAATTTGCTGGGGGAGAGCCAGTCAGGGACTCAGGGGAGTCCAATCCCAGCTCTGTGTTTGGCCCCCAGACCTCAGTTTCCACAGGGTGAGTTTATGCTGGAAGAGTGCTGGCCTGGGACCAGGGGTCAGCTCTTCTCTGTGGAACCCTTGGACCATGTAGCGGGGGACACTGGGCCAGTCTGCACTGGGAAATTGCCCTGAAGGGGCAGGGGAAAGCCCCATATGGTGGCGGCCTGGGGGTGCCGTGATGCACAGCGATGACCTCGGGGAAGCGGTGACCCAGCGGTCTGCTTCCTCCCCACGGCGGAAGACACTGAACTTGGGCTCGGTGGTGAGGACCTGCTGGCTGGGCTGTCCCCCCCGCCACGGAGGAGGATGCTGCCCCCAGCCTGGGCACTGTGTGGCATAGGGACAAAGACCCTCGCCACTCCTGCCTCAGTTTCCTCCTGCCTAGGCAAGAGCGCTGAGGTGACCTACCCCTCACAACCTTCGGCTCTGGTCAGCTGGGCCTGCGATGCTGCTTCAGCGGGTCCCGCTTCTGGCAGGGCTGACCTCCCCACGGGCCAAGGAAGGGCCTGGAAAGGGGTGGCCAGATCGCCGTGTGGCTGGGGCTGGGTGGCAGGTCCACACGCCTTGCAGTCTGTCCGACCTGGCCGGCGCCCACCAGCAGGCCTCGGAGGAGCTGGCCGCTTTGGGCGGCAGTCTTTCTGCTCCCGCCCCTGGCTGCCTATGACAAGTGGCTTTCAGTAGATATGACAGCCACTGGTGGGGGGTCCCTGGCCCCAGTCCATGTCTCCACACTTGACTTGCTCAGAGTTCACTGGCCCGAAATAATGTCCCCAATGCAAGTCGGCGGACGGAACGTTCGGAGTGGACGGTTTGGTTTTTTTTTTTTCCCTCCTTTTTTTAATACATTAAACATGCATTACTGGATTTCTACCCGGTTCCTCTGACAGCTGTGGAAAAATAAAGAAAATTCAGTTTGAACTTAAAAAGCTGGGGCTTAATTTATGTCCCGCACCTTTGTCTGCCTGGTTCTTTTTCCTCTTCCGATGGAAAGGCCCCAGGGAGCGGGAGACAGAGGCTCTGCCACCCCACGTGGCCCCGTGGTGCCCGGGCCTTAATAGGGGCGCCCAGTGGCCAACACGGAGGGGAGTTTTCAGATGGAAATGCGACGAAACAATGCAATCATCTGTCTCCCAATCTGTTTTGAAGGGGGGAAGAGAGAGCCGCCGGGAGGAGAGAGTCGGTTTCTGCTAGGGAGCTTTCATTCAGAGCGTTTTATAGGGAAAGACAGATGTCATGAATACTGATGTGGATGGCCTGGCTCTGGTCAAGGTTTTTAATTTTCTGAGTTGTAAAGACAAAGTGTTTTAATAATACAGGGAAACACATGTTCATGGAGGGCCTTTTAGCTCATTCTGGTTTCCCTAACTCTCTCTCTCTCTTCCTTCCTTCCTTCCTTCCTGCCTGCCTGCCTGCCTGCCTGCCTTCCTTCCTCCCTTCCTTCCTTCCTTCTCTCCCTCCCTCTCTCCCTCCTTTCCTCCTTCCCCTTTTTTTGCATCATTCTCTTCGAAATGGTCCTTTCTCTGTGCCGAGGAGAACAGAGGGGAAGGAGGCTCAGTGACCACCAACCACGTTAGCATCTGGAAACACAGCCCAAAGAGAGTGCCGTTCCCTTTTGACCCTTCGCGGGGATTGGGGGCACGTGAAACATTTCCTTTGTGCCCCTTCTCGGCTCACTGTTCCAGTGGAGGGAAGGGCCATGCTTTTCTGGAACACTGGGCTTCCACCTAAACCTCACAGTGTTTTTGAGTCTAGGGCAGAATGGTTCAGCCAAAAGAGGCATTTGTTATGCAACCAACATTTATTAAGCACCTACTGTAAGCCGGGGACTGGGAAAACAGAGGTGAATCAGACGCTTCAGGAACTGCTGGTCTGAGGGAGGAGGCAGAAGGTCAGCCCTATAAAGAAAGGTGAGGTCACGACCTGCTGGGCGAAGTTCCTTGCCTTGAGCTCTCCTGGAATCAGGGGGACTGCACCCTTGAGGGAGGTGCCGTGCCTGGTCTTGGAGCTCTTTATCAAAGGCAGCCACACGTCCGGTACCTCCTGCCTCCCCCAGGAGGTTGCCAGGACAGACTCTATGTCTCCCATTTGATGGGCAAAGAAACTGAGGCCCAGAGGCACAGAGCGACAGGTCTAAGAGGTGTGGTCAGGACTGAGCCTTGGCCCGGAGCCCAGATCCAGGGCCTCCTGACTGCAGAAGGTCCCCCACACCCATCGGATGAGACGCTCGCACGCACCTGCTCCAGCAGCCCCACGGGAGCCCCGAGATGTAGGAGCCGTGGTCATGTTCGCACTATGCACAGGACATGCAGAGGCAGAGAAACTTGCCCACGGCCGCATGGCTCACACCCGGCGGAGGCCTGTTTGAGTCCAAGCTGATTTTGCTTGTTTGTTTTTCAATTGTGGTTAAATACAACATGACCTAATATTTCTCACTTTATTTGTAAGTGTAAACCCAGTGGCCTCAAATACATTCACGATGCCATGTGACCAATCATCAGCATCTACACCGAGAACTTCTTTGTCATCCCCAACAAATCTCTGAACCCTGGACCCTCCCTGGCCCCTGGTGGCCCCTGGGTTGCTCTCTGTCTCTGTGGAATCTGACGACTCTAGGGGCCTCGTATGGGTGGGGTCGCAGGGTTTGCCCTTTGTGGCTGGCATCTTTCACTCCGCATGAGGTCCTCAGGGCTCCTGGGTGATGCTCGCCCTCCTTCGTAAGGTTGGATCGTATTCCATTGTGAAGATGGGCCACAGTTTGCTTGCTCATCTGTTGATAGCAGAGTCCTCCTTTAAAAGAAAATAATTATGCTCTTCCATCGACTGGTGCCGAGGTGGACGGTGCTGGAACCCGGTTGGAGCTGCGGGAGGGAGGAGGCCTGAGCACTGAGATGCCGCAGAAGCCCCTGTAGGTCCCGTTTTATGGTCAGAGGCTCCGGCTCGATGTGGCTCCCTTTCCCAGGCCTCAGCAGGCAGGGGGCAGCTTCGGGGCCTCCTGGTCATAGGCGCCAGGCAAGGAGAAGGAAAGGTGCACCCAACACGTTTATTCCTTTGACAAGCAAGTATTGAGTGCCTTCTGTGTACACCAGCACTAGCACCCAGAGCTGGGCTTTGGGTCTGACTTCCCTCCATGGCCTGGGCCCATAGGCTCCTTGACCTCCCCTGCTGAGGGAGAGTCAAGGGGTGAGCACCTTCCTTGGAGAACTGCCATCCTCAGTTTCCGCATCTGTCGACCAGAGCATTCCCCGTGGGACCTTCTAGGCTGATGCTCTGAGTTCATTGTTCCAGGTGTAGGGATGCTGCAGTGTTTGGGAATGACTCTGTTTCGGGGGAGGCTGTGTGCAGGAGCAGTCCCAGCGTTGGAGGGAGACCTCGGCCCCTTTCTGCTTATTTGCCCCCAGTGAGTAGGCTCATCGCTCCCAAAGGCACGTCCTGACCTTCAGCTGGTTTGCTCCCCGTGGGTCCCCCCAACTATGTCTAGCATGCATCTGCAGCCACGAGACCAGAAGTGCACACTCCCTCTGGGAGAGGCTCACACTCACGACTTCCCTGGAACGCCGCTGCCCGTGCTGAGGCTGGAGACCCTGGGGAGGAGCCATTCTCACTCTGTGGGCAGTTTGATGAGGCTTAGTGCCTGGACCCGTGGAGCCAAATCTCTGTGCTCGTCCTTGAATTCCTAGAGGTGAGTTGGATCAGAGAGCACAACTGGGTCTGGGCTGGAGAGGCATGTCACTGGGAATGGGGGTCCCGTGTGAGGTCCCACAGCTGTGCCCCTGTTCTCCAGATCTCACCAGCCTGGAATTACCATTCTTCTGCATCTTTGCTGGTTTGGTAGGAGCAAAATGGTACTTCAGTTGTCAGGGCTATAAGCTACATTTCTCTGACTGTTGGTGAAGTTCAACATTTTGCTACCTGTGTTTATGGACCCTATTTTCCTCTTATGAATTACCCAATTGTATCTTTAGCCCCTTTTTCTATTATTGTGTTTTTCTTTCTTATTGATTTATAAAAGCTCTTTGTATGTTATGGATATGAAGATGGTCTGAGTTTATTCATGGATGACATTTCTCTTTTCTGGGAAGAGTAAATAGAACTGTTACCCCTTTCTCAAAGTTAGCTGATATTTGAAATTCTTATTGCCTCCCCCCAGCCCCCCCCCCACTCAGCGTTATACTTTTCTTTGCATTTCACAGCTGTCTGGGCACAGCTGCCCCTACAGGAGCTACATAAAGCCCCAAGAAGAGCTTGATCATGGAGCAAAAGGCCCCAGTGTATAGCCTTTGTGGGTCCTAATGTGCAAGAAAGGATGTCTGAGTTTATGTTCTCTGGGTGCTTTCTCTGGCCAGCAGATGATAGGGAAGGGCCGAATCACAACCATCCCCTCCCTAACACGCACAGCCCCGGGCCCCGACGAAACACGCAGTCACTTCTTTGGGGACAAGCAGATTTTTCAAACAAAGTTTGCCAAATAAGCACATTTTGTTGTTTTTTTTTTTTTCCTCCAGGGCAGATGCAAACGGTCTTTTCAAATCGGTTTGGAGGAAAATAAATGAGCCCACGCTGGGGCTTCAATAAATCTTTGCGTAGCTACAAGGGTGAGTTTTGGGCCCGATGAAGGGCCCAGTGTGTGGCTTATGAATGATGCCCAGTGATGACTCCCCACCCCCGCCTTCCTCTCTTCCCCTCCTCCGCCCCCCGACCCAATTTAAAATTGGACATTAATGTTTTAAGACAAAGGGAGCTTTGGGCATTTCTCCACCTCCCCCCCCCGCCCCCCCGCCCCAGAGGGTCTCCCGGTGAAATATTTGTTGTGGCTGTGTGACTGGGGTCCGTGTCTCTGAGCCAGGACCTGTCTTCAGGAGATGATCCATGTGCCGACCTTCTGCCCAGTGGCTCAAGGACCCCCACCCCGGCTGCAGACGACTCCAGGCCCCCAACGAGGATGAGCTCTCCTGGCCTCGCTGTTGTGTACTGGACAGTGCCAGCAGCAGGGCGGCCTGGCTCGCACGGTGTTGCCTCCTGACCAGTGTCCCTGTGCTGTCCCCATCCACTGGCCAAATGGTGGTCGGCCGACGGATGGTGTGAGAAACTCCGAGAATCTTCCAGCATCAGGCCCACATCCTTTGCCCAGTAGCCTGGCCGCCATCCCCACTCTCTTCTCCCACCCTTCCCCTGACACCCTGCACGCCCAGTGTGCCAGCCCCCAGCACGTTGCCCAGGAGGCTTGGCACCTGGGGTGACCCTCACCCACCTGGCCCACCTGGAGGAACCCAGCTCTTCCTTAAGAGTTGACCCCAAGGCTCCCCGATGCCTTGATGCCTGCCTTGATTTCCCTTCCTGATGCCTGGCAGCGGACCACCACTCCCATAGGCTGTGGGCATGTAGCAGGCACTTGCCCCATCCTGTGGTTTCCAGCCAGTCCTCTCTGGCTCTTTCATGGGTTTCTGCCCTCCGGGTCTGTCTGATTCCTTTCTTACAGAGATGTCGGGCATAACAGGCCGTGCTGAGAGTGGTGTGTGTGTGTTCCATGGGCCACAGGGAACCACAGAGCTGGAGGGGATGGCATACTTTGCCAGGAGGGGGCCTCAGCACCCAGCAGGAAGGGAGAGTCCCTCCTTGGCTCCACGACACACAGAGTGGACCACTTGTCCATCCCTGCCTGGCTATCTGTACTGAGTTAATCATGTCCTCCCCCAAATTCATATCTATTGCGCCTCAGAATGTGAACTTATTTGGAAGTAGGGTCTTTGCAAATGTAATGAAAATAAGGATCTTGAGATGAGATCATCCTGGATTAGGGAGGGCCCTAAATCCAAAGAGTGTCTTCATAAAAGACAGAGGAGAAGACAAACACACAAAGAGACCATGTGAAGTCAGGGCAGAGACAGGAGTGATGCGGCCACAGCCCAGGGATGTCTGGAGGCCCCAGAAGTCAGAAGATGCTGGAAGGACCCTCCCCAAGAGCCTTCAGAAGGAGCAGGGCCCTACCCACATGTGATTGCACACTTCTGGCTCCAGACTCAGAGAATCAATTTCTGTTGTTTGAAACTACCAAGTGTGTGGCTGTTTGTTACAGCAGCCCCATGACTCTCATACAGTGTCCCTTGCCAATGGGGCTAAAGTCATTTTGAAGGAAACTGGTGGAAGTTTTCTTAGTCGGCAGGTTTCCTTCTTTGAGGGAGGAAGCCTGTCCTCCGGTCACTGCTGTCCAGAGCACTGTGCTGGCTGAGGCCGGAGAGCAGCAGGCCCCACCTCCTCCAAACCCGCAGCCTCCCGAAGAGAGAGGGGCCGCTACTACCTCCTCCACGGGTGGGGAAACTGAGGCTCACAGAGGCTGGGACAGAGCCACTGCTACAGAGCTTGACCACCGGGTTGGCTCCGGCTTGAGGCCTCTGTCTCCAGGGACTTACACTCCCTCAGCCCGGGAGCCCACAAACATTCCTGCTACCAGAATGTCTGCCCAGGAAGCCTGACCAATGGATAGCCGGGGACCCTCCAGGGATATTAATCACCGGTAACATGTGGTCATTTTTTCTTAAGGTTTCTGCACGTGGGTATACTTGAAAAACAAGCACAAAATTGAGAACAAAGTGTGTGTACAGTTCAATATGCTGCTGGCTTTTTTTTTTTTCCCAGTAAGAATGGCATGGTTACCATGTCCCCAGTATCCTGACCTATTCTCTTACATACAACTCTTGATGGATGTCGTTTGTTCTGTAAGCAGGATTTGGACACATGGTGGATAGAAGGGAGGATGCCAGGGTTGGGGGACAGTGTGAACGAGGCCCGGCCAAGGGAACTTCTCCAGGATCACTGGAGTAGGGCTATCATGGGGGTGGCAGGCAAGGGGTTTGGGGGACTCGATTTTAGGAAGCTTTGAATGTCTAAGGGAGGTCCTTAGATATTGTTTTGTGGACATTGGCGGTGACCGAAGGTTTTGAGAGGGACAGTGATGTGATTCAGTCTGGCCCAGGGGGAAGATGAATCCAAAGGGGGATATTGGAAGTGGGACCCCAGGTAGGGATTTATCATTGTCTAGGTGTTGGTGGACCAGGCTGCAAGCTTGTCATTCACTAAGTTACTGACTGATGGGCCAACCAACCAATCAACCAACCAACTCCTCCCTCTCTTCCATGGGGCATGGGTCTTGCTCCCTTTGCAGGAGTCCTGTAGTCCTTCAGCATATTCCATTTGGGGGGTGGACAGCTCACCCGATTTTCTGAGAACACCCCTGGATTGTGCCCCTTGATGATGCAGACACCTTCTGTCCACACATGGTCAACATCTAGAAGTGTTCTCAGAATACAGGGTGAGCCAAGTCTTGGATTAGTCTTTGGGGTCCTTCTAAAGAATCCCTGTGCATCTTGGAGCAGACCATGTCATATCAGGAACCACAGCTGGGGGCTCCCAGTTCCACTGCCTTGCTCATTCCATTGCCCTATTCCACCACCATGATTAGAAGTTTCAGTCCTGGCTAAGAACTTGAGAACTTTCTCCATTTGGGGGTTTCTTTACCCAAAGAAGGGGCTTCTAGGTTTACTACATGACGACACTATCACAGGAGAAATGGCCAAGGGTGGGGACTCCTATGGCCCTCATTTACATATAGGAAAGCCAAAACTTGAAGGAATTGAGTAACTTCCATAAGGTCATTCAGCCAGCCTAAGAGGAAGAGAGCCAGGATTCAAACATTGGCCCACGTACTCCAGAGCTGGGAGGCTTTCCTGCCAGGCCATCAGGAGACAGCTTGTGTCTCCTGGATGGGAGCCACCTCCCACCTCCCAACCTCCACAGTGCATCTGACACAAAGGCTCCTCTTAGGTTGTCTGGCTGGTTTTCTAGCTCCAACCTGGCTTGGGATCCCATCTTGTTTGTTGGACCCATTGCCAATGCAGAGGTCGGTGGGCTATTAACAACAGAAGGAATCTGGGCTTTACCACCCACCCACTCATCCATCTTTTAATCCACCCATCCATCCAGCCACCCACCCACATGCCCATCCATCCATCCATCCATCCATCCATTCATCTATCCATCCATTGAGCATCTACAGGTGAAGGGTCCACTTACCTTCAAAGCTGAGAGGGGAGTTTTCCTAGAGAAGATATAGGAACAAGTGCAGGGAACACCCATCCCCGTGTTCCCCAAATCTGGTTGTGTAAACACTGACGGAATGAACAGATGCACAGATGGGCCCTCTTGTGTCCTGCCTCCCATCATCCCATCCTTTTTTAGTGAAGTGCTTTCTGTGACAGCCGGCTGCATGCAGGTGGGCCCTAGCAGCACCTGCCCACAGCTGCCCCAGGATGGGTCCTTTCTGTTCTGGGCTTCTCTGCTGTGCTGTCTTTGCAGCTCAGCCATCAGACTCACGCACAAACCTGGAAGTGTGAAGGACTTAACCCTCTATGGCCACTGTTGGCCATGGGGGACGAGAGCCCCCTTCTCCATCTCCTTCCACACCCCAGAGTGGCTTCTCAGAGGTCCCCAGCTGGGGATGGACCACTGATGGCTTCATCCTCCTGCCCCTTCTTACTCTCCCTGGTCCCTGTTTCTGGGCCCGAACCCCCAAATGTGCCACCTGCCCACCTGCCTTTTCTCAGGCTCAGGCAGACCCCAAAGCAGCTTGGGGATTCTGCCAGTTTAGAGCAGCGAGGGTAATAAAGCAGGAAAATGCACTCCATCACTTTGCCTCAGAGACCCCACGTGTCTTCATTCTCTCACCTGTTCGTCCACGTCGCGAGTGCCCTCCCCTGTTCTTGTCATGGCTGTGCATGCAGCTGGTGCTGAACATCTCCTGGTGACTTGAGCCAAGGAGGCAGAAGAGGGGTCCAGAAGAGAGAAGCTGGAGGCAGAGAGACATGGGTTCAACTCTGCTCCCCCACTTCATAGAGGTGAGATCTTGGCGGGCCATTTCACCTCTCTCTCTGAGCCTCAGTTCCCCCATATGCAGAGCGGGCATAAGAACACCTACCCCAGAGGCCCTCGTGGGGATGCAAGGAGATCTCATACGTCAGGTGCAGAGCCTTGAGGGTGGTGGGCTGATGGTTGGGGCGAGGGACTGGCCATTGCTAGCAGTGAGTGTGGAAGCAGCCTCAGCAGAGGGTCTGGGTTTCTGGAAACTGGTACCTCAATTCTGCTGGCCTGTTCCAGTCCCCAGGGCTACTCAGCACATCCCTTGTCCTTGCAACGGCTAAGAAAGCCAGCAGCTCAAGGTTTGTTGAGAGGAACCCAAAGAAACGAACGCTGTGGTCACTGGGAGGGGATGGGACCTCCCCTTGCCAGGGGGGGCTGTGGGCAGCAGGCCCACCGTGGTGATCGAAGGTGCTGGTGGTGTGATTAGCCTCGCCCTAGGTGTGTAAGGTGCTTCCTTGGGAAGAGTGCTGCTCTTTTATGTGCAGTCAGCTGGTTATGGAACGAGAACTTTTTAGAGGCTTAAAGAAACCCACCCCGATCTTTGGAAACCTCTGCCTGCCCTCATTCAAGCCCTGACAGCATTTCCCTGCTGATGGCTCATGAGTCACAGAGGCCAAATTTGAGACTTTCATGCCCCCAGAGTTGGATTTAAAGATAAGCAAAACTTCCCAATAAGAAAAACAACCGATTCTGAGAATGCACTGAGCCTCCATGAGTGGGCAATGTGCCCCGGGACAGAGCTCCAGGTGGGTGCCTGTGGGCTCCCTTCCACATGCCCAGGGAGGGTCTCCTTCCCACTGGGTCATGGGTCCCCACCAGGCATCTTTCCTGATATCCAGGGCATGTTACAGTTCTTTAAGGAACAGAACAGACCAGATCATTTATTTTTCTCTTTTCTTATCTTCAGTTCATTTCGGTTGCCTTTCAGTGGAAGCTTCCTGCGTCTCTTTGCCTTGTGTAGCCCTTATGTTGTCGCAGGGGCAAGATACTGTCATGCCCCCAATTTATAGATGGAGAAATCAAGGCTCACTGGAAATGATGCCCTCAAGGCTCGGACTCAAGTGGTCAGCCTGCACCAAAGCCATTCTCGTTCCCACCTGGGCACTCCCCGCGGCCCTCTGTCTCCTGTCCCCGGCCTGCCAGGTCTGAGGAGGGCAGGCTGAGGATGGGCGGTGAAGGGAGCCCTCCAAGGGTGCTGCTTTGTGGGTGGCCTGCGGGCCTCCACAGATCTGTATCCTCCCGCGCACTTTCATGAGCTGCCAGCGCCTTGCAGCCCTGGTCCTGGGGCTGGATGGAGTCACTTGGGGTCATGGGTGCTCCCGCAGCAGCAACCCTCATTCCTGGAGGGAGAGCCCAAGGAGGGGAGGGGTGGGGGGGCATCCCGGGCCCCAGAACACCCCATCCTACAGACATCTCCCTGCTGCCCAGGCTGACCATCGGGCTGTCCTGCTTAGTGCCAGCCAGCCCAGCCTCGTCTGGCCTGCCCTTGCCAAGTGGCCCATTTGACTGTCCCCATCTGTTTGCCCATGGAGTCCAGCGGGTGTCCTCTGGCCCAGGGCCCAGCTGCAGCCTGGGAAGCTCCAACTTCCATCCATGGCTCTTTGTTTTAATGTTTTATCCAAACCGTGAGTTTTGGGTCAGTGAGGACTTCAGAGAGGATGGGGTCCAGACCTCCTGCCCTGCACAGATGGGGGCGGGGAACTGAGACACAGAGAGGGAAAGGGGCAGGTTGATGGCAGAACTGGGCTGGATCCTGTGGTCTTCCCAAGCCCCTGTTGGCAAACCCCGTTGTCCCCCAGAAGGCTTTGTCCACAGATGTCAGGGTGGGGGAGGGGTGGGGCCTTCAGGCATCACACAGGCAGTTTGGGCTCTGTGGAGGGGTCTGTGTGCCAGCCAAGCAAGGGGCCCTGAGCTAGGGATAGCAGGAATGGAGGGCTTAGGGCCAGCCACCCACCTCCCCTGGGGCAGCAGCCTCTGCTGGTTTTTTCTACAGGGTTTTTACATTTGTACTGGACCTCTGTCCTCCACTCCATCCCCCTGCTCACAGCAGGTGCCCAACATGTGTGTGCAGTGCCTGCAGGAAATGCCCACTAGCTGACGCAGACTGTCATTCTGCAGATGGAAGAGAGGGGTCAGAGAGGGATGGAGTCCCCTAGGATCAGCAGCATGGTAGCGGGCTAACACCGCACCTGTCTGTGTGCTGGGGGCATGAGAATTTCACTTGGGTGAGCGATGGAGTTGGAGTGGCACTGGAGTGGGGTGGGGGGCATCATAAGGGTGGAAGGAGGTGAGGCTGACAGACTCCAGGGCGGCCCCATGCTCCTGGCCTGCCGGTAAATGCACCCTGTGTGACCTCCTCCCTGAGTGTGGGTGGGACCCATGACCTGTTCCCAACTAACAGAAGATGGCAAAGTTGACGGGACGTCATGTTCCCTGACTGTGTTATGTTACGTGAGACTCTGGTCGGCTGTCGGACTCGCTCTAGATAGAGCCCCATGGTTGGGGGGGAATCTCACATGGCAGGGGCTGTGGGTGGCCTCCAGCTGATGGCCACACGAGGTCAAGCCCTCAGTCCAGCAAGTGCAAGGAAATGCATTCTGTGAACAACCTGAGTGAGCCTGGGAGCAGAGTCTTCCTCAGTCGAGCTCCAGATGATACCACGGCCCAGCAGACAGTCCAGTTGCAGCCCTGTGTGGCCCTGAGCAGAGGACCCAGCAGCCACGCCTGGATCCTGATGTGGCCCAGGTAACTAATGCAGGACGAGAGTGAGAGAACTTTGTGGTCTGTGATGCAGCCCAGGAAGATTGTCCTGCATAAGCCATGATAACAACACCAAGAGAAGCACAGAGGTTGAGTAACTTGCCTACACTCACAGAGCAGGTAGGGCTAGAGCTGGGATTTGACCCCAGGCTGTTCCTACTCTTAAGTACCACCCACCAGCTGCCTATAGAGAGGGGTGACGAGAGTGGATGTGGGAGAGGTGACAGTTGGACAGTGTAGTGGTGGGGACCTGGGGTGGTAGCCCAGCCCCACCCTCATCCTGCACCTTCACCTTGGCTTTGCTCAGTCAGGAGCGCTCCTGCTTTCCACATGGTCCTGCTGAGGAGGAGGGACCCCAAGGGAGAGAAGCAGGGGCGTGGCTCAGACCTGGGCAGGGCCTGACCCAGAGCCGCCAGCCTGCGGAGCCCCAGGGTTCTCATCCTGGGGCTGGGGCCCAGGGCACCTCCCCAGCCTCCCCTGGCTGTCCTGAGGGTGGGTAAGATGTGGGTGTGGAGGCCCCAGGACGGCACGAGACTGCCCCACACACCTGGGGCCCTGGCAGGCCTAGAGAATGTGCTGGGGTCTGAGCCATACCACGCTTGTTCCCCGCACAGACCCCCATCTCCCCACCTAATCTGTCGGGCATCACTAGGGGTGTTGTCTCTGTCAAACGGCTGTTGTCTCCCTGGCATGCCTCAGTGGCCCTCCTGAGGTTTCTGAGAGGTGCCAGAAGGGGGGAGCAGAAAGTCACATTCTGTCCCCAGCCTGGGCCGACTGACCAGCTCGTGCCCGGGGGAGCACCATGTCCGACCCCTCTGCTCCAGTCGGGTTTCTTCCTGAGACCTCCCCATGCTTCTCCCTTTGAGTTTTCTTATCCTGAAATGGAGGACTTCGGACTGGTGACCTGGCAGGTTTCTTGCAACTTCAGGATTACATTCTGCAACTAAAGGTGGCCCAGTTTCTCCCAGCCACCTGCCAGAGGCACTGGCTTCCATTTCTCCTGCTTTGGCAGAAGGCACTGCCGACGTGAACCCTCTTTTCTGGGTACTGACGCCCTGTTATCACCAGAAATCAGGTCACGACCTCACAGAGGGACAAGTTTTGATAGACAGGCACAATTCTGAGCTCCTCATGGAGGAAAGAGAGTGCCTTAAATACGGGAGGATAATGAAGGTTGAGAATGGAGAAGCGAGAATGTCAAAGACGAAAGTCTCCAGGGCAGCAGGGTCCAACAGAAGGCCGGGTGACCACAGACATGAGCCGCTTGGGTGATGTCAAGTTTTCCTGGAACCACAGTTTAAAAAAAGAAGAACAGGGCACCTGGGTGGCTCGGTAGGTTAAATGTCTGCCTTGGGCTCAGGTCATGATCTTGGGGTCCTGGGATCGAGCCCTGTGTCGGGCTCCCTGCTCAGTGCGGAGTCTGCTTCTCCCTCTCCCTCTGCCTGCCGCTCCCCCTGCTTGTGCTCTCTCTCTCTCTCTTTGTGTCAAATAAATAAATAAAATCTTAAGAAAAGGAAGGACAAACTAATAAAAGAATTTATTTTAATAATACATTTCTCATAACTTAATACATCCCAAATGCTATCATTTCAACATGTAATCAATGGAAAGCATTCTTAGTGAGATTTTATACTCTTTTTTGGTGTTTGGGATTTTGGTATTGCTTGGTAAGAGGTCTTGGAAATCCAGCACATCTCCATTCGTACTAGCCACATTCCAAGTGCTCAATTCCAAGTCGGTGGCTGGGGCTGCCCTAGCAGCGTGCACGGCTCTGGGGATAGAGAGAGGCTGTGATCCGCCAGGGCTGCTAGTTGGCCATGTGACTTACCCCCCTGGCGTGCCAGGTGCTTCTAAGAGCTTTACATGTATTACCTCCAGCCAATCAGCATTCCCATTTTCAAGCTGAAGAAATGGAGGCACAGAGAGGTTAAATAATTTGCCCAAGGTCACACAGCTATGGAGAGGTGGAGTCGGGATCTGAACCCTGAGTTTTATTTGTTAGCAGTGCTTTATAAACTATTGCACAAAGTCAGATCATTAATCTATCAGTGAGTCAGTTCATAGAGTAGCTCCCCGGGAATGGGTCTGAGCTGTCGAATGTCTCCATGCTCTGGGAATTCACTGCAATTCAGCAGACATTTATTAGCTGCCTGATCCGTGCCAGCAGAAGGGCAGCCTGGGGCAGACCTGGATTTTTCACCAGGGACTGGCTTTTCCTCACCTTCCCATGGAACCCCCTCCCACTGCTGGGTGTCCACCCAGGGCCCTAGTAAGCCAGGCAATCTTCCCCCCAACCCCCACCGCACACACCAGCCTCCACCCTGCCTCAGCCTTGCCCCAAGAGCTCACAAGTTCAGGCCAGGACCCATGGCAGCCTGGGCATTCCTGCAGGTGAGGGAGGCTGGGCCCACATCCACAGAGAAGTCTTGCTGCCTCGCCCGCTCCGTCACCGGCAGGATTTTTGCCTGGGGCACCCTGGCCCCCAGAAGGTGCCAGTTTTAGCGGCCAAGTCAGTTTCTGGTCTGGGTTTGTTTCTCTGTACTCCCCGATCTCCTTAACCTCTCCCTTCTCTCCCTTTGTGTCTTATTCATTCATTGAAAAACCACTGAAAATCATTTTGTTAACGTTGAGTTCTACCACATATATAAGCAATGTGCACACATCTTAGGTGGACCGCTCACTGGATTTTTTACTTATGTCTACACCCAGGTAACGACCATGTGGGCCAAGGAAGTGCACAATCCCAGCCCCGGCAAGGCTGCCCTGTGCCCTTTGCCAGCCAGCACCCCCACCCCGGAGAGTTTCTCATCGGCTTCCTGTCATCCTAGCTGAGCTCTGCCTGTCTGAGCTTCAGAAAAATGGATCTTTTCTAGCAGCTTCTTTTGATCAACATCATCTTTTGGAGATTTCATTTCTCTTGTGGCGTACATCCACGATTTGTTCTCTATTTTTAAAAGATTGCTGAGCAGCATCCCTTTGTTTGAATTCACCACAGCTTGTCCACTTCCCTGTTAGTGGGCATCCGACTTATTTCCAGGCTTGGGCTGTTATTAATAAATCCCCTGTGAACATTCCAGTATGCATCGTTAGTGGCCATGTGCATCATTTCTCTCAGGCTGGACATGCCAGGCCAGAGTGCCACGCTTGTTTAACTTTGGTAAATTCTGCCACTCAGTCTCCCAACCGCAGGGCATGAGGATTCTGGTTGCTCTACATTCTCGCCAACATTTGGTTCTTCAGTATTGTTAATATCAGCCTTTCTGTTGGATATGCAGTAAACGTGCTTTTAATTGCGTTTCCCTGATGACTAAGGGGGCTGAGCACCTGGTCATATTCCTATTGGCCATTGGGACAACTCTTGTGCAGTGCATGTTCAAGCCTTTCCTCTACTTGTAAGAAAATTAGGTTGTTTGGCCTTTTCTTATTGATCTTTAGGAGGTGTTTGTGCATTCCAGTTGCAAGTCTTTTGGTGGATCTATGTATTGTGAGTATCTTCTCCCATTCCGTGGCTTGCCTTTCCCCCACTTTAATTACGTTATTCCATTTCTTAAGCTTCTTTTTTTCCCTTTTTCTTTTTTAAAAAATAACCCTTTTTATTTTAAGATAATTATGGATTCACATGTAGTTGTAAGGAATAATGCAAAGAGATCCCCTGTATGTTACACAGCTTCTCTCAATGGTAACATCTTGTAAGACTAGAGTACAATGTCACAACCAAATATTGACATTGATACATCAAGATACACAATATTCCATCACCAGGAGGATCCTCCATGTTGCCTTTTTATAGCCACCCCAATTCTCTCCTGTCCTGCCTCTCTCCTTAACTCCTGGCAACCACTGTTGCCACAATCTGAACCATGAGAGAACCACAATCTTTTCTATATTTCTCTAGTTTTTCATTTCAAGAATGTCATATAAAAGGAACAATACTTTGGCTTTTTTTTTTTTTTAATTCAGCATACTTCGTTGGGGATTCATCCACGTTGTCGTGTGTACCATTAGTTCATTCCTTTGTATTGCTGAGTAGTAGTCCGTGGGCTGGACGGATCACAGCTTGTTTAATTATTGACCTGTTGAAGGACATCCGGGCTGTTTCCAGTTTTTGGCTATTACAAATACTGCTATAAACATTCATGTACAGGTTTTTGTGTGAACATAAGTCTTCATTTCTCTGGGGTAGGAGCCCAGGAATGTAACTGCTGGGTCATATAGCCATTGCATGCTTAATTTTTAAAGAACCCACCAAATTGTTGTCCTGAGTGGCTGTACCATTTTACATCCCCCCGCCCTGAGCAGCGTATGATATGTACAGCTTCTGTGCATCCCCAGCAGCACCCGGTGCTGTCACTACTTTTTATCTTAGCCCTTCTGATAGGTGTGAAGCTAGAAGTGGTTTTGACGTGCATTATAATGGCTAATGATGTTGACCATTTTTCATGCGCTTATTTGCCATCTGGATATCTTTTTCCATGAAATGTCTTCATGTCTTTGGCCCATGTTCTAATTGGATTGTTTGTTGCTTTATTGTTGAGTTTTTTTTTTTTTTAAAGGTTTTATTTGATAGAGAGCGGCAGTGAGAAGGAACACAAGCAGGGGGAGTGGGAGAGGGAGAAGCAGGCTTCCCGTGGAGCAGGGAGCCCGATGTGGGGCTCGATCCCAGGACCCTGGGACCATGACCTGAGCCGAAGGCAGATGCTTGATGACTGAGCCACCCAGGCGCCCCGCTTTATTGTTGAGTTTTAAGAATTCTTTATATTTTCTAGATACTTGTCCTTCATCAGATATGTGCATTGTAAATTTTTGTCTGTTATTTTTGTTTGTTGTTTTTACCAGTCTATAGCTTGACTTTTCATCCTCTTAACAGGGTCTTTGGCAGAGCAAAGGTTTTATATTTTTTTTAATAAAGTCCAATTTATCAAGCTTTCCTTTTATGGATTGTTCTTTGGGTGCCAAGTCTAACTCTTTGTCTAACTCTAGATCCTAAATATCTTCCCTCATGTTTTTTCTTTTTTCTTTTTTTTTTTTTTAAAGATTTTATTTATTTATTTGACAGAGAGAGATAGCGAGAGCAGGAACACAAGTAGGGGGAGCGGGAGAGGGAGAAGCAGGCTTCCTGCCGAGCAGGGAGCCCGATGTGGGACTCGATCCCAGGACCCTGGGATCATGACCTGAGCTGAAGGCAGACGCTTAATGACTGAGACACCCAGGTACCCTTCCCTCATGTTTTTTCTAAAAGTTTTATAGGTTCACTTGTTGTACATGTCCATGATCCATTGTGAGTTAATTTTTGTAAAAGGCGTGAAACTTAGATCAGGGTTCATTTTATTGCCCATGGCTAACTAACTACTTCAACATCATTTGTTATAAATGCTATCTTTCCTCCACTGACTTGCTTTTGTACCTTTGTCAAAAATTAGTATATATTAGTATGTATTTGTGTGGATCTATTTCTGGGTCCTCTATTCTGTTTCATCGACCTATGTGTCTATCCCTCTACTTTCTCATATTTACATATTTTGACCCTATTCTCATTTTGATTGTTGTAGCTTTATAATAAGCCTTGAAATCAGGTTTAAGCTGATTCCTCAGGCTTTATTTTTTACAAAATTGTTTTAGCTATTCTAATCCCTTTCCCTTTCCATATACATTTTGGAAAAATCTCATCTATATCTACAAAATTCTTGCAGGGATTTTGAAAGGAATTGTTGTATATTTATCAATACCTTTATATCACTTTAGGGAGAATTGATATTTTTATTATGTTGATTCTTCCAATCCATGAATATGGTATGATTCTCATTTATTTAGATCTTCTTTGAGTCTCTCATGAGTTTGTGTAGCATTCAGCCTATAAGTCCTGTGCATGTTTTGTTAGATTTACACCTGAGTATTTAATTTTTGAGCAACTGAAATGGTATTGTATTTTAAACTTTGATGTCCTTTTGTTTTTTTGCTAGTATATAGAAACACAACCAATTTTTGGATGTTTATCTTGTTTCAGTGGTATTGCTGAACTTGCTTATTAATCACAGGAGTTGTGTATATGTGTAGATTCCTTGGGATTTTCTATAATCATGTTCACTGCAAATAGAAACAGTTTTATTTCTCCTTCCTCATCTGTATGTTTTTTATTCCCTTTTCTTGCCTTATTGCAGTGGCCACAACTTCCACTACTATGTTAAGAGTGGTGAGAGAGGACTTCCTTTTTCTCAATCTTCGATGGAAAGCATTCATCTTTTACCATTAAGTATATGTTAGCTGTAGGCTTTTTATAGTTTTTATTTTTAAATTAAATTGGGGGAAGGGGAAGGTCCCCTCTGCTCTTATTTATCTCAGAGTTTTTAATCATGAATTCATGTTGAATGTTGTCAAATGCTTTTTCTGTATGGATCAATATGATCATGTGATTTTTCTTCTTTTGTCTATTATTATGGCAGATTGTACTGATTAATTTTTGAGTACTGAACAAGCCTTGCATTCACTTTACATATTGCTGAATTCTATCTGCTAATAGCTTTTAAAGGCTTTTTGTGTTTGTATTCACAAAAAGATACTGGTCTGTAATTTCTTTTCTTTCTTTCCTTTTCTTTCTTTTCTTGTACTGTCGTTTTTGATATCAGAATAATACCAGCTTCATGTAATGAATTGGAAACTCTTCCCTCTTCTTCTATTTTCTGAAAGAGATTGTGTAGAATTGGTATTAATACTTCTGTAAACATTTACCAAAATTCTCCAATGAAATTGTGTTGGCCTGGAAATTTTTTGAGGGAAGTTTTTTTTTTTTTAATTATGAATGTTATTTGTTTAATAATGTTATTTAAATGATCTATTTCATATTGAGTGAATTGTGGTTTTTCAAGGAATTAGCCAATTTCACCTAAGTTGTCAAATTTGTGTGTGTAGAGTCTTTCATAGTACTCTATTTTATCCTTTTGATGTTTCCTGGATCTGTAGTGATAACCTATTTCATTCTTGAAATTGGCAATTTGTATCTTCTCCCTCTTTTGTTAGTCTTGCTGGGGTTTTGTCAATTTCATTGCTATTCTTAAAGAACCAGCTCTTTGTTTCACTGATTTTTACTTTTATTTATTATTTTTATTTCATTGATTTTTTAAAAATTCTTTTTCTGTTGTCCATTTTATTGATTTCCACTCTTATTTTTATTATTTCCTTCCTTCTGCTTTTGTTGTTGTTGTTTACTTTGCTCTGTTTTCTGTAAGTTCCTGAAGTGGGACCTTAGGTTGTTGAGACATTTTTCCTGTTTTATGCATTTAGTGCTATAAAGTTTCCTCTCAGCACTGTTTTAGCTGTCTCCCACTAATACTGGCATGTTGTATGTCCATTTCCATTAAGTTCAATGTATTTTTAAAACTTTTCCCAAGACTGCCTCCTTTACCCAAGCATTATTTAGAAGTGTATTGTTTAGTTTTCAAGTGTTCATGGATTTCCCTATTGTCTTTTCATTATTGATTTCTAGTTTGATTCTATCATTGTTGAAGAACACACTGTATAATTTCTGTTCTTTTAAATTTGTTGAGGTTTGTTTTGTGGCCCAAGGTATGGTATATCTTGATATATGTTCACGAACACTTCAAAAGAATGTATTTTCTACTGTTGTTGGGTGGGATGTTCTATAAATATTGGCTAGATCCTGTGGGTTGATTGTGTTGTGTGTTTTTGTTTCTTTGTTGAATTTCTGTCTAGTTGTTCTGCCAATTGTTGAGAGAGGGGTGTTGAAATCCCCAACTATAATTCTGTATCTGTCTGTTTATCCTTTAATTTCCATCAGTTTTTCTTTTCTTTTCTTTTCTTTTTTTTTTTAAAGATTTTATTTATTTATTTGAGAGAGAGAGAGCACAAGAGGGGGGAGCGGGAGAGGGAGAAGCAGACTCCCTGCTGAGCAGGTAGCCCGATGCGGGACTCGATCCCGGGACTCCAGGATCATGACCTGAGCCGAAGGCAGTCGCTTAACCAATTGAGCCACCCAGGTGCCCCTCAGCCATTATTTCTTTGAGTACTTTTTCAGTTCTGCTCTAGTCTTCTTTTCCTTCTGGGACTCTGATGATGTAATGCTAGGTCTTTTGTAGTTCCACAGATTCTGACGCTCTGTTCGTTTTTTTTAGTCTATTTTCTTTCTTTTGTTCAGATTTGGTAATTTCTATTATTCTATCTTCCAGTTTTTTCCTTTGTCCCTCGCATTTTACTGTTAAATTTTTTATTTCAGTTAGTGTATTTTTCAGTTCTAAAACTTCCATTTGGTTTTTCTCTATTTTCTATTTATTTGCTGAGGATATCCATTTTTTCATTTGTTTCAAGTGTATTCATAATTGCTTATTGAAACATTTTATCATGACTGCTTTAAAATCTTTGTCAGATAATTCTAACATCTGTCATCTCTGTGTTGGCATTAATTGATTGTCACTTTTCATTCAATTTGAGATATTCCTGATTCTTGATATGATGAATGATTTTCAAATGAAACCTGAACATTTTTGTATTATGTTCTGAGACTCTGGGTCATATTTAGATCCTCTGTTTTAGCTGGGTTTTTTGACAGCGTTTTGGTAGGAGGACAGAGGATGCTGCTCCATTCATGCCAGGTGTAGGTGAAATTAATTTTTGTGCTTGATGAGAATTAGAGGTAAAGGTTCAGTTCCCTTGCATTAGCTATCTGGTCAACCTGGCACCACTTATTGAAAAGATCATCCTCTTCTTCCCCTGGATTGCAGTAGTCCTTGGGTCTTGAGCCAGGTAACCATGCAGGTGTGGTCAGTTCTATACTCACTGCTTCATTGACAAACTGTCAAGTATATGCCAGGATCCAGGTTAGGAACTAAGAGCCTTATGGACTTACTGCCTTATAAGGAGGTGATATTGATAAAGGGGGGGCGGTGAGGGCAATGGTGAAGAAATTGATAGTTGTTTATAGGGGCATGGAGGGGGGTCTCCAAATTAATCTGGGGTGGGGATCAGGGAAGGTGTCCAGGAGGCAATGATCCCAGAGCAGTGTGAAGGATGGGCAGGACTTGTCCAAGAGAAGACTGTGGCAGCAGAAGGACTCTCTTGGCCAGAGAGAGGGACTACAGCTGGAGGCGAGAGTCAAGAAACATCCTGGCACCCAAGGGGTGCTATTAGCAGTTTAGTTTATAGGAGTTGGAAGTTCAAGGAGGAGAGAGCATCCAAAGATGAGGCTAGAGACCTTGGTGGGGTTGGATCCCTGGGGCATGACTGATTACATTGCACAGCTTGGGCTTTACCCTGAAGGCAATGTGGAGCCAGGGCAGGGCGACAGCAGGGGAAGGACATGGTCAGAGGATTCTTGGGGACAGAGGAGAGGTTACGTTGGCGAGGCCAGGCCGTAGGCTGAAAGATCCATCGGGTGAACAATGCAATGATCTTCAGGGGATTATGAAAGGTCAGTCACTCTGTGGCCTGGGGCTGGGGGAGTGGCATCTTCCCCCTCTTGTCAATTCAGGGAAGGCAAAGCTGGGCTCCAGTGTAGGTCCCCAGTCATCCTGGTTGCAGGGCGAGGGTGGATCTCCTGACTGAAGTCAACACGTGGAGACAGAGGCATGGGGAGACAGGTGAGGTAGAATGTGGTTCCACAGAGAAAGGCTGCTATCTCCAAGGCCCTGCAGCATCTGAGCAAAGCAGACAGAACACAATTCAGGTCAAGTGGGAACATGCAAGAATGATCAGAAAAACAAGGTGGGTAAAGAGCACCCATGGATGGGGGATTTGTAAACAGAGATTTCCCCAGTTCTTGGAGGTACAAGGAAATACAGCTCCGTTCCTACCTTCTAAATGTGGATGCTGCACTCCTGCTCTGGCCACAACAGACTTATCCTCTGAGAGAAAAGATGTGCTAGGTGTAGATACCTAGTGTGGTATCTTTCTAGCACCTTTTTCTTAGAACTGGCACCTCTTTTGGAGTCTCACTTGGGCACCCCACCCTGATCTGTTCTCTGCCACTCTCTACCACCAAAGGAGATGGAGTCAGGATGGACACCTAACCCTACCTTGTCAATTATATTGTGTCTGGGCTGGTCTCTCAACAAGACAAATTGACATAGGTCATGTTGGAAGAGTGGCTATTTTCCAGATGTCAACAGCCCCAAGAAGCAGAAAACAGAGGACTCAAGAGCAGCAGAGAGCAGAGTCTTTGGGTCAGAAGTCACCCCTGTGTCCTTGTAAAGAAGCCACCATCTTGTTTAAGCCAGCCAGATAAATATTCTCTATCTGCAACCCTCAAGCGCTAGCTGTTGCACTGAGCCATGGTTAACATGACCCTGTATTCCACACGGCTACATGTGAGTCCAAAGGAATTGTGCCAGTCATCTATTTCTGTGTAACAGATTGTCCTCAGACACAGCACTCTCAAACAACAATAAATATTTACCATCTCAGACAGTTTCTGAGAGTCAGGAATCAGGAGTAGTTTAGCTGGGTGGTTCTGGCCCAAGGTCTTCCATGATCAAGGGCTGCATCATCTGAAGGCTTGGCTGGGGCCAGAGAAGACACTTCCAGGCTCACTCACGTGGGTGTTGGTATGCCTCATTCAGGTCCTCACTGGCTGTTGGCCAGGCACTTCAGTTCCTTATACTGGGCATCCCTATAGACTGCTGCCTTTAGACAGAGAGTGGGGGAGGGAGGGAGGGAGGGAGGAGGGCTGCAGAATGAGTGGGGTTGGCTGGGTGATAAGGAGGACAGTGGGAATGAGCATTCTGCAGAGAAGTCAGAGAAAGCCTCTGGTGTTCTGGAATGTTGCTTAAGGTCCTAGTGATGAGAGATGCAGTTGGTGAGGGGGAGGGCATGAAGGGCTTTGGTGCTCTGCTAAGGGAGGGGGGAAGGGGCATATCTTGGGAGCAGTGGGGAGCCCTAAAGATTTAAGCAGGGGAATGGCACTTTCTGATATATCTAGCATCAGTGTGTGGAGAATGGAGTTGCAGAAGCAAGATGAGGGCAGTGAGATACTTTCACTAGTTACTGTTCTGAGAAATGGAAACTGAAGTTTGGAAGGTGGAGCCGCTCACAGGAGGTCTCAGGGCCAGGAGGTGTGGAGCTGGGCTTTGAGCTCAGGCAGTCTGCTCCCAGCGCATGCCCTCCACCTGACCACTTTCAGTGTCCATGGTGGGTTGAACGTGTCACCACCAAACATATACCCAAGCCTTTTCTCCTGGTACCTGAGAATGTGACCTTATTTGGAGAGAGCATCTTTCCAGATGTAATCAAGTTAAGGATCTCAAGATGAAGTCATCGTGGATTTAGGGTGGGCTCTAAATCTAAGGAGTTGTCCTTATAAGAGAAAGGAGAGAGAGATTTGAGAAGCTGACACAGGAGGGGAGAAGGCTGAGTGAAGAGGGAGGCAGAGATTGGAGTGAAGTATCTGTCCGCCAAGCACGCCCAGGATTACCAGCAGCCCTCAGAAGCTGGTAGAGAGGCAGGGAGCAGACTTTCTCAGAGAAGAGCCTCCAGAGGGAGTGTGGCCCTGCCGACACCTTGATTTAGTGCTTCTGGCTTCCAGGACTGGAAGAGAATAAATTCCTGTTTTAAGCTACCCTGTTTGTGGTCATTTGTTACAGCAGCCCTAGGATATCAATACAGCCCCCAAAGCCCCTTCCAGGGAGAGCCAGCCCTCTGGCCTGTCAGAACACTTGATTTTTTTCAGCCATTCACTGAGCCCAGGAAGACCTGAGTGGGAGGGTGAAGAGACCCCTCCTCCTTCTGCCTGTTCTTCCCAGGAAACTTCCATGATGCCACCTTCTCCTCTGGGGGGCTGACCTGAGCTCCTACTGATGGGTTCACACCAAGCAGGGGGGTACCTAGGCAGAGTGGGAAGGGTCTCTCAGAGTTTGGTGTTCCCAAGAATCATCTGGAGAGCTTGAAACACATTCCCGGGCTCCACACCTAAGAGGTTCTGATTCAGTCAGTTAAGGTGGGCCTGGGGATGTGCCTGTCTCCCAAGTTCCCAGCCACTCTTGATGCTGCTGGTCTGGGGACCACACTGAGTAGTACCAATCTAGGCAGAGGGGATAGCTCAGTCAGGGGCTGGGTGAGAGGGGGGTGGAACAGAAGCGTGGGCCAGGAAAACACCAGCTATTATGGAGCAGAGGCCCAACCTGCAAGAGCCCGATGATGAGGTGACAGGTGGGATGGTTCATTTCCAGGAGGGCCAGGGACCCATCCAAGGCCAGGAAGCCAGCTCCAGGGTCTGCTTGAGGGAAGGGAAGCCATGGGAGGACCAGGCATGTGCAGGAGAGCATGGGACAGGGTGGGGTGGGGTGGGGCAGGTGGGCAAGCTAGGGCCTTGGGTCAAAGGTCTGGAGTAACAGTTTGGCACCTGCCGTGATGAGGGTTTAGAGAGGGCACTCCACCTTCTGGTCAGGAAGCCAGTTCACAGACATTGGTCCAATCAACACCATTAACCACACTGGGTGTCTACCAGTTTCTCCAAGTCTCCAGCCTGTCATCCCTGGCACTCAGGCTCATGGCCGACTCAGCTGAAAGGGGCCCAGTGTCAAAACTGAGACAAGCCATATTGAAACCGTCCAGGACGCCTCAGAGGGAGCCTCCTTCCCCCTCTGATTGTTCGAGAAAGGCAAGATCTTTCCATCTGCAAAGCTAGGCCTCTGGCTTTGCAAATGCTGCCGCCCACCCCCCATGGAGCTCGCTGAAGCCCAGACACTTAATGCAAGCTCCAGGGCCCTTATAAACAGACCTTCCCCAGCTGGTAGGAGCTGTTTTCTTTTCCCCTCTAAGAGGTTTGTTCCTGGTCATAAATTCTGCAGGCCCAGTCAGCCAGGCTAGGATGTACACGTTGGTAAACACTGTAGTTAAAAACGTGCTTCCCGGCTGAAAAAGAAGGCCTTGACAATGGAGCCTTGTCCCCGGCAGCAAATCTGACGGCCACCTTCTTTGATTCCTTAACCTTGCTGCAGGCTTGTATGAAATTGGCCCCATTCTCCGGGGTCCATCAAACGTGCATTTAAACTACTTCATTAGCATCTTCCTCTGATCCATAACCACTCGGCAAATCCAACAGTCACTTGGTGAGGGCAGCCGCGGTTTTCTCTCTGGTGAACATCTAAAACTCCTTGACAAAGTTCCTTTTAAAATTTACTTCCTTTGTTCCGTCTTCGTCTTCTGTTGAGATCTTTAGTGGCCAATGTACTCCGAGATGACTTGGGGACAAAAATCCCGTCTGGCCCAGACAGTAAATCTAGCCTCCATTCAGACGGGCTAAATGCGTGCTTTATGCCTATTGTCAGAGGCTCTCCAAAGCTCCTGCGCCTTTAAGGGCTTCCTACAATAAATTAAGCCCAGCGCACCGTGGTCGTGGGCGAGGGAGGAAGCGGCCGGCTGCGGCAAGGAGCGGTGGCCCAGCGTCCGCTGCAGATGAGCCGGCTGGGCCCAGGCCACCAGGCACGGCCCCCCAGTGTCCCCGGACTTTCGGCCTGGGCTTCCGCTGCTGCTTCGGAGTCTTGTTTGCAAGAGGCAGAAATCCCAACTCCGAGTGGATTCTGCCACATTGTGAACAGGAAGTCCTAGGGCGGGGGAGCGGCTGGGTGTGGGCTGCCCCAGGGCCCCAGGACCAGCCCCACTCTCTCCCTGTCCCCTCCGGGCCACACCCTCCTGCGGGTGACACGAAGCCAGCAGTAGCACCTGCAGCCCCGAGCCCCGCCCCCCCAAGGTTCGAGTCCAGCAGGACTGAGCGCAGGTCTCTTCCCAGCATTCCTCAGCGACGGCCTCATTGGCTGCCTTTGGGCCATGTGACCACCCCTGACCAATCACAGGCCCGGGTGGCCTGCGGCCGGGCAGTGAAGCCACACTGAGCCGGGAGGCCGGTGGGGTGGGGGGGTGCCCGGGCGGGTGCCCTCCCCGGCGGAGAATTGGGGTATGGTGCTCGGAAGAGGGGTGAATGATGGATGCTGGGTTGCCAGAGCAACAGACACCAGCTGCAGTCTCCAGCCAACGCCTGTGATTCCCAGGGGCAGGTGACGGCTTGGAGGCTGGAACCCAGAGGGGACCCGCATGTTCCACCTGAGGTTTCTTTACTTCAGTCTGTGGCCATGATGCTGCCTCTGCTGGGTTCCTGATGCCTCTCTGGCGTTTCTCCGAGGGAGGACCGTTGGCCAGTGGGTGTCAGGAAAGGGAATTAGTGTTCTGCGAGGTTCGGGAGTTCTGGGGACTGCTCATCTGCCAGGAATGGTGGCTCTGGGTGGGATGGGGACCATGGGCAAAAGGGTCAGTGATTGGAGCAGATGCCTTTGAACCCTGGGTCTCTGGCCATGGACCAGTCCAATAGAAAGACTGCCCTGGAGTGTGGCAGAGACCCCATACCTCCATATTTCTTACTGTCAAAAACCATTATTTGGGCAATCATGGATCTAGCTAAAGAACAATGTTTTCCAGCCTTTTTTTTTACTGATGTGCTGACAACATGACACAGTGTGGCCAGTGACATGATGGGGGTTATTGGATGGAGCTTCTGGGGAAATTCTTTAATAGCCTGAAACCCCTTGTGTCCTTTCCCCCATTCTTCTTGCCGGAAACACAGATGTGATGGGCTCCTGTCCTGCATTGTGGCCCATGTTTGATGCTATCAGACTTCCCTTTTTTGCTAGTCTGATGGATGCAACATGGCATCACTAACTGCTTTCATTTTCATCCCCTTGATTACCAGTGACGTTGTGGTGCCTACTGCAGTTTCTTTCTCTTTGACTCTTTTGTATGTTTTGCCCACTTTTTTCACTTATTGGTTTTTAGAAGTTCTTTACATATTCTGGATACACACCTTTTGTCAAATATAAGCATTGAGTATATCTTCTCCCTATCTGTGGCTTTTCATTTTTCCTGTAGTATTTTTTGTCATACTAAAGTTTTTCACTTCTGATGTAGTTAAATTTATTTAATCTGATATAGTTAAATTTATATAGTCTTGTCAATTAATTGTGCCTTTTATGTTGGTTTAATACATCTTATCTCAGGGTCATAAAGACATTCTCCTAGGTTTTATCTTAAAATTGTATCGATGGTCTTTGCAAATTTAGATCTCTTATTAACTGGAATTTTTTTTTTTTTTTGGTAGGTGTGAGGAAAGGATCTAATTTTTTCTTGCTTTCCTTTGTAAAGTCAATTGTCCCAGATCCACAGATTGAATATTTCTTTGTTTTATTTTTTTTCAGATTTATTTTTATATATATCTTTTGTGTCCCTGTTCTGTCTCATCAGTCTGTTTATTCCTGCACCAATATCACAAAGTTTTAATTACAATTGCTTTACTGTAAACTCTCATCTCAGAAAGCAGTCTTTTGTGCTCTCTCCTTCCTCCTTTGCCTCTTTCTCCTTCTCTTTCTTGTCTTCCTTTGACTGTCTTCTGGCTTTTTGCACTTTACTCTTCCATATAAATTCTTAAATCACCTGTGAAGTTTCATAAAATAGCCTATTGGAATTTTGATTAGGTTTGCCTTGAATTCATAATTGATATGAGTAGAATTGTCGTCACTTGAGTCCTCCTATCTATGAACATGGTATATCTCTTAATTTGTCTAATACTTCCTTTGTTTTCAATGGAGATTAATACTTTAATCCATAAAGTTTTTATTAGACTTGTTCCCAGGTGCTGTCCATTATTTGATGCTGTTTTAAATGTTATCTTTTTATACTTTTTTTTCTGATTGTTGTTGATGAATAAGAATGTAACTGAATCTCTGATTTTCTCAGAAGAAAAAAACTTGTCAGTGAATAATAGCAAAGAGGTATAGTTAAAGTAACAGATAAATAGAATTCCAAAAGATATTTAATTAAAAACAATACAAAGCAAAAAAAAAAAAAAAAAAGCCAGAAAAGGAGGAACATGGGGGAAAATAAAACAGAGAAGGCAAAGCTAAATCCAACTATATAAATATTATAGGTATGCTAGTAGATTAAACACTGTATTTAAAAAAAGAGCAAGACCTGACTTACTGCCAATGAAAGACACACTTTAAATATAAAGATACAGAGAATAAATAGATGGAAAAGGATACGCCATGCAAATGATAAGCGTAAGAAAGCTGAAGTGGTGGTAATTTTAGATAAAATAGACTTCAAGACAAAGAATAATAGCTAACATGAAGAGGAAAATGTCATAATAATAAGGGACACATGGGTGGCTTTGTTAAGTGCCTGACTGTTGGTCTTGGCTCAGGTCATGATCTCAGAGTTGTGAGATTGAGCCCTACATTGGGCTCCACACTCAGTGCAGAGTCTGCTTGAGATTCTTTCCCCCTCCCTCTCCCACTCTGTTCCTCCCCCTGCTCGTTTTTTCTCTCTAAAATAAATAAAATCTTTTAAAAATAATAATAAAAATAAATTCAATAAATAGTAAAGGGGCATTCATAAGGAAGATAATGATGTAATAGTCAAAATATCTATATACCTATTAATGGATCTTCAATATGAATGAAGAAAAATTTGACAAAATTATATATAGATAACCCACAAACATAAGTGGACATTTTGGTATTCTTTTTTCAGCAGTAGATAGAACAACTAGATAAAAACTGAGAAGAGCATCAAAAAGAATAAAATACCTAGGAATAAATTTAATCAAGGAAGTGAAAGACCTGTATATTGAAACCTACAAGACATCAATGAGAGAAATTGAAGAAGACACAAATAAAGGGTAAGATTCCATGCTTATGGATTAGAAGAATCATATTATTAAAATGTCCATACTAACTGAAGCAATCTACAGATTCAGTGTAATTTGTATCAAAATTCCAATGGATTTTGAAAAAGATTTATTCATTTAATTTAGAGAGAGGGAGAGAGCATGAGTGGGAGGGGTAGAGGGAGAGAGAAAGAGAATCTAAAGCAGACTCCACACTGAGTGCAGAGCTCGATGTGGGGCTCAATCTCACAACCCTGAGATCACGACCTGAGCTGAAATCAAGGGTCAGATACTTAACGGACTGAGCCACCCAGGCACCCCCCGCACCAATAGTTTTTTTTTTTTTTTAAAGAAATAGAACAAATAATCTTAAACTTTGTTGGAACCACAAAAATCCACAGATAGCCAAAACAACCTTGAGGAAGAACAATGCTGGAGGCATCATGCTCCTTGATTTCAAACTATATTACAAAAATATAGTAACTAAAACAGTATGGTATTGGCATAAAAACAGACAAATAGATCAGTGGCACAGAATAGAGCCCAGAAGTAAACACACACACATATAGTGAATTAATTTATAATGAAGGAGCCAGGAATATACAATGGGGGGGGGGGGGAGGTGAGTCTCTTTAATAAATGGTGTTGGGAAACTGACAGCCACATGCAAAAGAATGAAACAGGACCACTATCTTATACCATACATAAAAATTAACTCAAAATGGATTAAAGACTTGAATGTAAAACCTGAAACCATAAAATTCCTAGAAGAAAACATAAGCATGAAGCTCCTTGACATAGTTCTTGGCAATGATTTTTTGAATCTGATACCAAAAGTAAAAGCAGCACAAGGAAAAATAAATAAGTAGGGGTATATTGAACTGAAAAGTTTCTGCACAGCAAAGGAAAACAATAAAATGAAAGACAGCCTACTGAATGGGAGAAAATATTTGCAAGCCATATATCTGATAAGGGGTTAGTATCCAAAGTATATAAAGAACACATACAACTTACTAGCAAAGAAACAAACAATCCAATTAAAAAATGAGCAGAGGATCTGAATAGACACTTTTCCAAAGAAGACATACAGATGCCCAACAGGTACATGAAAAGATGCTCAACATCACGCATCAGGGAAATGCAAATTAAAACCAAAATGAGATATCACTTCACATCTTTGAGAATGACATTATCAAAAAGACAAGAAATAACAAGTTTTGGTGAGGCTGTGAAGAAAAGGAACCCTCTGCACTGTTAGTGGGAATGTAAATTGGTCCTGCCACTATAGAAAACAGTATGGAGTTTCCTTAAAAAGTTAAAAATAGAACTACCATATGATCCAACAATTCCACTTCTGGGTACTTATCCGAAGAAAACAAAAACACTAATTGTAGGGATAACTTTCTAATTTTCTATTCACTTGTTGAAATGTGGATTCAGAACCATGAAAATATCAAATCAATATCAAAATCACTCCATTAAATCCAGATGACTACTAAAAAAAAATATATATATATATATACCCTTATGTTCATTGCAACATTGTTTACGATAGCCAAGATATGGAAACAACCTACATTTCCACTGATGGATGAATGGACAAAGAAATTGTGATATATATGAATATTATTCAGCCATAAAAATGACTGAAATCTTACCATTTGTGGCAACATGGATGGACCTCTAGGGCATTATGCTAGGTGAAATAAGTCAGGCAGAGAAAGACAAACACTGTTTAATCTCTCTTAAGCTCTTGGATACAGAAAATAGATTGGTGTTTGCCAGAGGAGGGGGGGTGAAGGTAGGAGAAATAAGTGAAGGGGGTTTAAAAAATATATATATATATGTATATATATTTATATTTATATATTTTATATCTATATGTTTTTCTATATATAAGGAAATAACAAAAGCAGGATGTTACTCATTTGCTTCCACTGGGGGAAAAAACCCCCTAAGAGACATGGAAAATTTAAACAATGCTATAGTCCACTTTGATTGAAGTGATATTTATAGAAGTCTACACGCCAAAAGACAGAATACACACGTCTTTTAAATTTTCATCAAGATATACTATATGCTGATCATAATGAAAAATGTTGTTCTTATCTTTTTTCCCCCATATGCAATGTATCTTCTTCTCTAGATGCTTTTAAGATTTTTCTCTTTATCACCTGTTTGCTTATAATACGTCATGGTGAAACCATCTTCACATTGATCCTGCTTGGGGTTCATTAAGATTCTTGGATCTGTGGGTTTACAGTCTACATCATATTTGGAACATTTTTGGCCATTGTTTCTTCAAATATTTTTTAAAAATATTTTATTTATCTATTTGAGAGAGAGAGAGAGACAGAGCATGAGCAACGAGGAGAGGGAGAAGCATGCTCCTGCTGAGCAGAGAGCCCAACGTGGGGCTTGATCCCAGGACCCTGGGATCATGACCTGAGCTGAAGGCAGATGCTTAACTGAGACTGATATTTTTTTCCTGACAACCCCTGAATTAGTTATCTTTTGCTGCATAAATACATACCCCTAAACCAGTGGCTTAAAACAATAAGCAAATTATCTCACAGAGTTTTTGTGGGTCAGGAATGTGCAGAGCAGCTCATCTGGGTGCCTCTGGCTCAAGGTTCTTCATAAGAAAGCCCCAATCTAGGTGTTGGCTGGAGCTGTGGTCACGTGCTGTTTTCATTGAGTTTTCCACCACGTGGACCTCTTCCTAGGGCTGCTTGAGTGCTTTCAAATGTAGCAGCTAGCTTCCCCCAGAGTGAGTGTCCAAGAGAGAATAAGGCTGAAGCCACAGAGTCTTATATGACCTATCCTCAGAAGTCACACCACATTTCCTGCAGTGCTTGAGTGGTTACTAGATCAGCCTTATTCAGGTAGGGAAGGGGCTGTCAAGGTCATGGGTCCCAAAAGATGGGGGCCATTGGGGGCCATCTTGGAAAATGGCTACCACACTCCTAGCTTTCTTTCCTCAACCCTTGAGTCTCCAATTATATGTACACTAGACCACTTGATATTGTCCTGCAGGTTGCTGACGCTGTCTGTTTAATCTCCTTTTTTCCTGTGTACTTCATTTTGGATGGTTTCTCTTGCTACATCTTCAAGTTCCCCAATCTTTTCTTCTGGAGTGTCAAATGAGTTGTTTATTCCATTCAGTGAATATTTTATTTCAGGTATTGTATTTTTCATCCCTGTAAGATTAATTTGGTCAAGTTGGCTGACAGTGTTGTTTAAGTCATCTTTATTCCTCTTGATTGTCAACTTGTTCCACCAATTAATGAGAGAAGTGTTGAAATCTTCAACCATAATCTTCAACGGTGTGTCTGTTTTTCTTTTCTTTTCTTTTTTTTTAGTTCTGTCCGTTTTTGCTTAGTGTATTTTGAACCTCCCTTACTCAGTACATGCACATTTAAGATGGTCACATCTTGGTTAATTGACCTCTTTAGCATTGTGAAATGCCCTTCTTTATATATTTTTCCATTTTTATACTTTAAATCTCTTTGTGTATTTATACCTAAAGTGTGTTTTTTGTATAACACATGGAGTCAGGGACTGATCTCTGGCTAGTCTGATGACTGCCAGGCACAACTTGAGTATGACTCAATACTTCAGTCTGAGCCAAAAATTGCCACATATATCCCATATCACATTTTTTCAAGGCCCCAGAGTGTGTCTCCCTTTCATTCACGATCTTAAACTGATCCTCTCTGGTCACAGGGAGAATGACTTCCATTTTGCAGATGAGGCTCCAGGACGGGGAGTGGAGTGCTTGAGCGCACTCCCATGGTCACCAGAGTCAGAAGCCTTGCCTACTGGCTTGGGGCCAGCTCTCCTGTCCCACTGCAGCTGTGAAGGAGGCTCCAGCTTCCTGGGGGGAGTTCCTCCCCCCTCACACAAACAAACGGATTGATACAAGCCATTTTGCATTCAAATTGGATTGATCAGAAACTACTTAACCAACCACATCAGAAGGCACACTGAAGTGAATTTTCCAGAAACTATAGGAGGTAGGTTTGCCCTAGAATTAGTTGGCAGCTTGTACCTATTGTTAAAAAAGAAAAGAAAAAAATCTTGTCACCCTCTTCAATGCTAGGAGAATGAGCATAATTGAAAGAGGTTCAGGATTTTTTTTTTTTTTTTTTAAAGAAAACCCTCAGAGCCTTCTGCCTGGTGTACAGCTGAAATGGGGCAAAAGGGGAAACTGAGCTTGCCTGAGCAGGGGATCAGATATCAAAGGCGGTATGTCCTGCCTGAGTGTGGTGTTCGTTGGGCCCCATCTGGACTCCTGCCCCCATGCCATAGTCTGGAGGTGGGTGGGTGGGGAGCGTCTCCTTTCACAGACCACTCCATCTGCTCCTGCCACCCCTCCTGCCCACCCTCTGCTGGCTCAGGTTAGCCCTGGAAGCCACCCACATGTCTGTGAATGGTACACTTCATCTGTCCAGATAAACCAGGAGGGGATGGACACCACCAGTGAGTTTCCCAGTCAAACATTGGAGGGCATTTTAATTGACAAGTAGCTCCTAACCAGCACAGCGACCCCATGCCTGGGACCGTGGGGGAGACAAAGACAAGCTGGTCCCGGGTGACCCACTGTTAAGTGGTGGAGACACACGTGAATGTGTGGAATACCCGAGGCTCAGACTTGAGAAACACTCCAGGACACCACTCATTGTTAAGTGACAGTGGGGACAATGGAGGCTCCAGGGCCAGAGAAGGGATTCAGAAGCAGGTTGATGAATGTGGACAAGTCACCTACTATGTGCTCTTGTAGGAGGAAAGTTTGTCCCAGGATGAGTGGCAGCTTGTGTTTACTGTTAAAGAAAAAATTATCTTGCGAGCATCTTGCCACCTCTCATATGTGGGATGGTGTGAGTCCGGTTCTTTCACATACACGGTCTCATTTGCTCTTCCGGAGCCACTCCATCAGGATCTTATTAACTCATTTTACAGTGGGGAAACTGAGGCTGGGGGTGACTTCAGGCACAGTCTCAAAGACAGGCCTCTAAGAGGAGAAGGTCTGTGTCTGTGTCTCAAAGGCTTGGTGGGGTGGGGGTGAGGCTGGGGGACATTTCCTGTGGCTTGGGGAGCAGGCTAGCCCAAGACCTGTCCGGGACACAGCCAGGGCCCCAGCGTGAACTGACCAAAGGGTTTGGGCAGGTGTATGACTGGGTAAGGATGAGGCTGCCCTGGGCGGCGGAGCCAGGATTCCCGGACATGCCCGTCGTTTCTGACACAGGTGGTCATGGTTATGTCCTTCTGAGATCACCTTTGTCATGGCTCTGTGGGGGCTGGGTGGGGCTCAGAGCTGTTGCCTTCCCGAGTGCTTATTTTATAGATGAAGGAACCAAAAGAAAGGGGAGGAGGAAGTTTTTGGAAGCATGGGTGAGTAAACGGTCACGCAAAGAAACCACCAGGTCTCCCCGCATAGTGGTCTCTCCATTCCTGGTTCTCATGCTCCCATGGGCACCATGCTTTCTTTGGGAGTCATGCTGCACCTGAGCTTGGCCCCAGCGCTGGGTTTTTCCCCATGGTGGTAGTTGTGGGGTCAGGTCTGTGTGTGTGTGTATGTGTGTGTGTGTGTGTGTGTGTGTGTGGTGGGCAGGATGGGAGGCTGATGTGGGGGTTTAGAGATGGGCAGCTTCTCCCATAAAACTGAGACTTCACTGATTCCCAATGGTGACAGTCTTCTCCCTTGTGCTCAGCAAAGGCTGTTGGAGTTGGGGGTTGTCCCCTGACCTCCACCCACCCACATTCCCTTAGCGACCCAGGGGAGACCTTGCAGTGAGGCCTCTGTCCCTAGCCATGGGACTGAATGCCTCCATATGGGGTCGTCTGGGATTGCAGGCTCTGAAAGCCTGGATTAGGGCAATGAATGACAACTCTCCAAATCCCAGTGCCCGTGGGCAAGGCCACATCCTTCCTTGGGATGTCTTTCCTTCCGTCCCCTCTCCATCCTCCCTCTAACAGAATGTGCGGGCCACTTCTTTGAGTGTGAGGCACAGCCTGACTCCCGGACTGGCCCGTAGGCCTGACTGTAGTAGGAAGAAGATGGAGATGCCTTTGGGGGCTGGGGCCCTGGGCGTTTGCAGGAGGCATGACCCGTCAGCCAATGAAGATAATGAAGCCCCACCTGCATGGATCCATCCCCAGGTTCTGCATGGGCTACTCTGGCCCAGCCTATGGGTCACCCCTGCCTCTGGGCCTTGTTTCTGGGCTGGGGGCTGGCCCCCATGACATCCTGCCCCAGTGGACCACATGGAGGTTCCTACTCAAGGCCACAAGGACCAGGATTCAAGGCCATCTGTTCCCTTGAGGACTGGAGGTGACAAGGACCTGGCTGAGCTGGCCTGGCCACACCCCTGAGGTTATCAGAGGTGGAGGCCCCCAGACAGATGCTCCTTCCCACAAGAAACTGGAAGATATTTCAGATGTGGCCTTAATAATAAATCTCCGTCAAACATGCTGAGGACAGACTGATGTGTTACAAACTCACTCCCACAAAGAATGTGCAGCCCAAGCAGTGCAGGAGAATTATTACGGAGGAGGCTCAGGTGGTTAGTTAACAATGTGATCATATGCTACCTTTCTACATTTGGTGATGTTTATGGTTTCGTCATCTTTTAAAAATGTGTCATCTGTTGCGATTTCTTTTTTGTTCTAAATGATTATTTTTGGACTTCCTTTGTATTTGTAATGTGGTGTCCTTGTTCTCAAACAGACCCTCCAGATTGAAGGCGCTTCAGGCCCCTGATGTCCGGCCTGCTGCAGCCCCAGTGCTGCCTGCTCTTTCCACTGGGGCCTTGGGAGAAGGCCCAGGTGTTGTCCTATGATTACACTTCCCCCAGGAGATCCGTTTAGAAGAGTGTTTCCCATTTTTCTAAAAGGAACAAAAGCTGTTGCAGGCATTCACTTCCCTGATCCCGGGGCTTGTGGGGATTTTGGGTCCCCATGGAGGCCGCTGGCGAAAAAGGAAGTGAAGGAGGCAGAGGGGTGGGGGCAGGGTTCTGTGGGATCTGGATCAGTCCAGATGGTAGGAGCAGGTGAGCAGGTGAACAGGTGCACAGGGCTCAAGGATACCCTCCCGTCTCCTCCCCACCCCTCCCTCCATCTCTAGGCTCCCCCTCCCCACTGCCAAGGCCAGGACAAGATGCCAGAGGAAGCTGGCTTTGTGGGGCCTTGCTAGTCCCAGGGAGAGCTGACTAGCCCCTGCTGAACATAAGGATGTGCAGACTGCTTTATGAGGGCACATGCCTTGCTGTCTGGGTCACGAGGGTGTACCTTTGTGGGCATATCCCCATGTGCCCACATGCACGTGTGCCCATGTGCAACAAGGTGGGGAGAAGCATCGCTACCAAGAGGCAGATAATGTCAAGACCAAGGAACTCTTCTTGTCAGCCCTTGAAATCTAGACTTTGTTCAATACAGCTCTTTGGCATTTCTGGCTCTGGGAATGCATCTGTTTTTAAGATTCTTTTTGGCTTGGGATTTCTAAGAATCCCAAGAAGTTAGTTTGTAAGAGAAATAGAGGTAAAGCTAGCCATTTATCCATCCACATATCCATCCATGTACATCCATGTATTCATTCATTCACCCACCCACCCACCCACTCGTCAACCCACCCACTCATCTACCCTTCTACCAATCTATCCATCATCTAACAATCCATCCATCCGTCTACTCACCTACCCATCCATCCATCATGCATCCGTCCATCCATGCTTCTATCTATCCATCATCCGTCCATCCATCCATCCATCCATCCAAACCATCCATCCATCCATATATACATAATCAGTGCTCACTGAACCCCAAATACTGCTGAGACAAACTCTGGCTGCCGGATGCTGGAGACACAGGTGAATCAGACACAGGTGAATCAGACACAGTCTTTGCCCTGAGGAGTTCTCAGCCTCATTCTCCAGAAAGATCAGGAGAGAAACAATTACAACACAACAAGATCCATGCTCTAATTGAGGCTGGTACAGTGGGCACCCCAAGGAGCCCTTAATTCAGCCATAGGTAGACCAAGGAAGGCTTCAAGGGCAGGAGGTCTCAGAGCTGAGTCCTGGAGGAGAACAAGGAGCTTAGGTGGAGGGAGCTGGAGAAGGACATTCCAAGACAAGGACACACCTCTACCTCAGCCTCTAGTAACAGGTGCAGGAGTGTGGTAACCGGCTGGCAAGGTAATGTCATGTCTCTTACCTCCTGGCTTTCATACCCTGGTGTACGGTCCTCCTATGCAGAATCAAGGCTTCTGTGTGATGAGTAGAGTGCGGCAAAATGGCGGTGTGGCTAGGTTGCAAAGGGCACTGCAGCTTCCCCTCTGGTCTCATAAATCCCTCTGAGGGAAGCCAGCTGACATGACATGAAGACATTTGAAAGGTCCAATGAAGAGGAACTGAGGCCTCCTACCAGCATCCAGCACCAACTTACCAGCCTTGGAGGCAGATCCCCGTCCCTGGTCAGACTTTCCAGAGGACTGCCCCCCAAGCTGACCTCTGTCTGCCACCTCAGGAGAGGCTCCCAGCCACGCCCTGCCCACATTCTTGACCCACAGAAACTGCCAGCATAATCAGTGTTTATGATTGCTTTAACTTTGGGGCAATTTGTTATGCAGCAATAGATAACTAATACATGGGCATGGAGAGAAATCTGCTCAGCCCCAGCGCTGGCCCGTCCTTCTCTCTGCCAGCCACTGGGATAAGGAATGTGGCTGCCATGAATGGTTCTCACCAGAGCCAGGGCTCAGGTGGAAGGAATTCCCAGAAGTCATTCCCCTACTCATGCATTCCATAGGTATTTATTGAAGGCCCACTCTCCTGCAGCTTACCTTCTGGTAGGAGAAGACAACACTGAAGAAACAAAGAAGTGAGTGCTATGAAGGAAAATTGAACAGGATGGGGGGTGGTGAGGGAATATCTGGTGTGGATGTGGGTGCTTCTTTAGTTAGGGAGGTCAGGGCAGGCGACACTGATGAGGGGACACTGAGCAGAGAACTGAAAAAAGTCTGAGAGGAAGCCAGGTGGATATCTGGGGAAATAGTGCTCCAGACTGAGGCAGGCAACCACAGTGTGTGCAAAGGTCCTGAGGCAGGAGTTTGCTTGGCATGTTAGAGGAATGGCCAGGGGGCTGGAGAGGCTGGAGCACAGCGAGGGAGACGCAGAGTGGGAGTTTATGAGGTCAAGGAGGCGGGCAGCAGGCCAGGTGGGGCCTTGGAAGCCACAGTGATGTGTCTGGAGAATGCAGGGTGCTTGTTCCAGGCTTGGGAACTATTCCAACACTTCCCACACTCCCAGCTCTTTGACATTGGCTCACAGAAGCTGCAGGATGGTTGCTCTGGGACTCACATCAGCTTGAGGACTACAGTGAGGGCCATAACCTGAGTTATGGCCAGCAGGGAGATGCTCCATATGCCTTGCAACCATCCTTGGCATTCGCTCGAGGGACAGAGGGGGAGATACGATTTCTGCCTCTCCTCCACCGTGTTGCTGCATCTCACTCCTTCTAGAGTAAAAAAAGAGTAACTTCCTCAGCCTAAAGTTTGACACTCTTCCGACTATGCTTCCAGTTCATGTGTCTAGACTCATCTCCTACCTGAGCCCATATTGCAGGCTGAACTTCCCCTCCCCTCCCCCTGTGTGGGCTGCCCAACATCCTTCTCGTTTGAGGCTGGGCACCTTCCACGTGATGCTTCCCAGCAGCCTCCAGCCCTGGCAGAGGCTCTGTTCTTTTCCTGACTCCCACCACACATCGGTTTCTTCCAGCTTGTGTTGTTTCTGATGGATGTCTTGGTCATTCTCATCCTTATCTACCTGTAAGGAATGTGCTTTTTTCCTTTGGCTACTTTATTGAGGTATAATCTGTACACTGTTTTTTTCATCCTTTTTGGTTCGAATGTTTTACGAATTCTGACAAACACATACATTATGTCATTACTACTATAGTCAGGATACAGAATATTTCCACTCCCCTTCCAGAAGTCCCTGGTGCCCCTTTGCAGACAATCCCTTCCTTTACCTCAGCTCCTTGAAACTACTATCAGTCTGCTGGGGTCACCATAACAGAACACCACAGACTGGATGGCTTAAGCAATGGAAATTTATTTTCTCATGGTTCTGGAGGTTAGAAATCCAAGATCACGGTGTCAGCAGGGTTGATTTCTGGCCAGACCCCTTTTCCTGGCTTGTAGATGCCCACATTCTCATTGTGTCCTCACATGGCCTTCTCCCTGTGAGCACAGAGAAAGAGAGGGCTCTCTGGTGTCTCTTCCTCTTCTTATAAGACACAGAACTATCTGATCAGGACCCCACCGTTTTGGGTCTCACTTAACCTTAATTACTCCCTAAAGGCCTTATCTCCAAATACAGCCACATTGAGGGTCAAAGCTTCAGCCTGTGAATTTTGGGAGGACACAATTCAGTCCAATGACACCACTGACCTATTCTCTGCCCCTGTAATTTTGCCTTTTCCAGAATGTCATATAAATTGAATTATACACTATATAGCCTTTTGAGTCTGACTTATAGGCATGATAGGTATCAATATTTCTTTCTTTCTTTCTTTCTTCTTTCTTTCTTTCTTTCTTTTTCTTTCTTTTTCTTCCTTCCTTCCTTCCTTCCTTCCTTCCTTCCTTCCTTCCTTCCTTCCTTCCTTCCTTCCT